>NW_005841840.1:4625575-4641612 GCF_000455745.1 Alligator sinensis | reverse complement strand
TGGCTTGGCAGGGTTCAAGATGATACGCACTGGTTCAGCACTCAGCATGTGCCCCACTTCATTTGCATGGGTGGACCACAGCTGTGGAGGTACTCGTGCCAACAGTTCCTCTTGCAAGTAGGAAGTGTCAGGTTCAGAGTACTCCTGGGTTAGCAAAGCCACAAGCTCAGTTTCCCTATGTTCTGGTACCTCAAGGTAAACACCATCTGGGCTACAATAAATCACGCATCCCAGTTTACACAACAAATCCTTACCAAGAAGGTTGACAGGTGCACAGGGGCTAAGAAGAAAGGCATGATTTTCAGACAAAGGGCCAATAGAGATGGAGACAGGTTCAGAGACGGGATGTGGGATAGGTTGTCCGCCTATACCGACAGCATTTATAGTTTCAGGAGAATAAGGTAGAAAAGGAAACTCAGCAGCCTTTAGCGTGGAGCGGGATGCTCCGGTGTCGACAAGACAGGAGACAGGTTTACCAGAAATAAGGCATTCAACAAACGGACCAGATTGGTCAGTAGCAAGCAAAGGAGCGATGATGTCACTGTCCCTCAGGCTGTCCTATTCAACACTGGGAAAATTGACAGGAAGTGGAGGTGGGGGCAGGGACTGGGGTCTGGGTCCTTGGCCGGGGCGCTTGGGGCATTCTGATTTCCAATGTCCTTCTTGCTTGCAATAATGACATTGGTTCCCATAGCCTGGGTTTTGTGGGCTCAAGGATCTATCTCTTCCCCTGAATCTACCCGGGCCTCCCCTTCCCCGTCCTCGTCCCCTTCCTCTACCTGGACCCTGCAACTGAGAAATCTGTAAGGCCATTAACTTAAACTCGGCATTGTCTTTAGACCGTTCCAATTTGTTATGAAAATGGTTAGCCGCAGCAAGGACTTCAGTCAAATCTTTAGTTTCCCAGCCAATAATTACTGTTTGAATTTTCTCAGCAATTTTAGGGTTAAGTCCCTGGATGAATGCTGCCACTATTGCTTGTTTAGCATTTCCGACTGGGTTATCCATTCCTGAGTATCGTTCAAATGCCTGTTTGAGGCGTTCCAAATAGTCACTGGGGTGTTCATTTTTGTTTTGTTTACAGGTATTTATTTTGGTCCAGTCTGCCTTTTTTGGGCAAATTGTGAGAACTGCCTGAACCAAAGCATTTCTCTTGTCAATAAAGTCTTGGCCAATCCCTGGGTTTTGATCTGGCCAAGTACAGGCAGCATACAGACGTAGCATAGTTTCCTTGGGCAAAATCGATCGCATGAGCTGATTAATGTCAGCCCATGTTGGATTATAACAATTTATAACAGTCTGCAATTCTTCCTGAAATTTTTCTGGGTCTTCCCTGATTTTGGGGAATTTTTGAGTTAAATTGTAGAGATCACCTGGAGTCCAGGGTGCATGCACGGTTACTATATTTTGTCCATCGGTGCCAATGCCTGGCATTTGTCTTAGGGGGTAAACTTGTGCAGCTCGGGATCTAAGATTGATGGGAGATCTTTCCATGCCTATTCCCATTCTTCTAAATACACCTGTGGTGGGTTGTGACCCAGGAGTAAATTGCCACACTGGTGATGATTGAGTGGCAGATATGGTGGATGAGTCCAGACTATTAAGCTCCGTGGATGGATTTACTGAAGGAGCTTCAGCTAATGAGTTACTAGCCTGGGCTGCAGCCTGATGTTGAACCGGTTGTTGCTGATGTGGGAGTCCCAGGAGAGCAGGGTTCGAACAAAGGTCAAGGATATCCTCTGCTGGCTCCGGTGGTGGGGGCGCCCCGGGCAATGCTGGATACATCGGAGCGGTGGCCGGCGTGTAATTTGGGGGAGCAGCCAATTTCTCCCGAACAGCTTGTAACTGCTGTTTTAATTTTTCTTGAGAGTCTTTTAGGCTCCTAGTTTGAGATTCTGTCCGCCTTTTGGACATTTCATCATACCAATAAAAGAACGCGTCCCACTGGTTTTGTGGTGTTTTGGATCCACGGGACTCTAAAGCCCCTCTTAAGTGCACTATTTTATCCTGATCAAATGTTCCTTCTTGTGGAAAATGCTTCACAGGATCATCCCTAGTATACCAGTTCCACTTATCCAGGTACTTGCAAGCCTCGGGAGAATAGTGTGTGTACATAAAGTACGCCGGAGTCCCCTTAGGGGGGACGGGAACTTGTTTAGACTGACTCGTTCCCATTTTCAGTCACACAGGGAGACGTAGGAGAGGCTTATTTAGGATGTCCGGGCCGCTCAGTGCCTTGCCCCGCAGTTTTTCACTGCCCAGACAAAAGGCTTCTGACCCGACACCGGCTCATAAAATGGAAATGGGAAGGGAAACACAAGAGGAATCCTTTCACTCCTGCTCTCGGCAGAAGCTACTGGGACAAGGGGTTTGGAAAAGACAAAATCACTCAGACGCCCTGTCCACTGGGTCACGAGGTTTCAGCTGGGCCCCCTTGCTTTCGACGCTACCTTTTTTAGGCAGAATCGGGGCGGCTAGACCCAGCCTTAGTCCCAGACCTGGTCAGTGGCTCATTTTTCTAAATGCACACACACACATTTATTCAATCACTGGGAAGCCCTGTCCACTGGGTCACGAGGTTCCAGTTGGGCCCCCTTGCTTTCAAAACTGCCCTGTCAGGCAGAATTGGGGCGGCTGAACCCAACCGTAGTCTCAGACCTGGTCAGTGGCTCATATTTCTAAATACACACACATGCACATTCATTCAGTCAGCCAGACCTCCTCCCCCACACCGCCTTAGTTAATTAACGACAAGCCCGATGTGCTGTAGGATGAAGGTGCTTCATACAGTTTCTCCCTAAATAAAACGTACGTTACCAGACACAAAATGGGATCCTTTACCAGACAGAAAATTTTAGCCGGCAGTAAGGTTCAGACTGACCTGTTTTAACAAGGTTCAGATCCAGTTACCACGGCCAAGTTGGGAGCCTACAGGCAGTCCTCCTCCGAAACCCCAATAGAGATTTTGAATTAGGTCTCTTACCTCTCAAGTTTGGCGCCTCGGGGTTCAGGGGGGGCAGTTTGCGGTCCTCCTTTTTCAGCCTGTGTTCTGGATCCGAGTCACGGCACCAGGAATTGTCGTGGAAACACACGCAGCATATTTTTGGGTCAGGTCAGCAGAAGCTTTTATTTAAAAGAAACTACAGCTGTAGGGGGGACTCCAAAGTGACATGGATCTCCCAAGCACTTGGAAGGGGTCCCCCCCCAAGAGCAAAATCAGGAGGCTTATATACTTTTTAACAGTTGCTTACAACTCACGTGATCATATAGTGAAATTAGCATGAAAAGCGGCTATAATATTACTTCATTATTTCTTTGCTGTAATCAGGATGGGAACTAATGGGGGAGGCGAGGTTAGTTCACAAACCTCCTTCTTGCACCTGCAAATCAGAGTTGTACATACTTTTTGCTATCTTCAAGGCCGCGGTGAGCGAAGCAGTTGCAGAGGAGTTATAAAGAACAAACACTTTCTCTTATCTGTTCTACTATACAGAGCCAGCAATTCTCCACAAAGCGGTTATGTCATCTTATAACTAAAATAGTCAAAGTTTAAGGCATATATTTTTTCTGATTCCACAAGGGGTATTTTTACAGGAAGTTACAAGAGGAGAGGGTGCTATTGAAAATCAGATTTATAAAGGGGAACTAGCTTCACTATTAGCAGTGGAATAACTACGACAGCTCCAATGCTAGGCTTTGTAAAAGCTCCTCTAAAATAAACTTGAAAATTGGGTTTAAACTAAATTGGTAGCATCCCTTTAATTTTAATTTGTAAAATGTTAGCACCTGTAGTTAAAAGTACTAAGAAAGGGAGAGAGGCTGCCTATTTTAGCATTGGGGGCTCTGAGAAACTAGAAGTGCCACGGTGGGCACTTCCAGTTTCACTTTATCTTATAAGCTGGCATGCCGGTTAGTGAAGCATGTCAGCTTGTAAGATGCTGGATAACAGAACTTTTACTATATATATTAAATGCCAACTTAAAAACTTAAATTTAGGGGTGGACCAATAAAGATTTTTTGGCCGATATCAATGGACGATTATTAACAAGCCATATTAGCCGATACCGATTTGGTTGCCAATATGCTCGCAGCTCCATCCCATGCCCCACCCCAGCTGGGCAGTGCCTGCCCCAGCCCCAGCCCCACTCCCTCCCTCACTGTGGGGGTCTCAATCTGTCCCCTCAACGCTCCTTCCTTCCCCTCTACCCTTTCACCCCGACAGACTTACCAGCCGGACACTGCTCGCCAAGCTTCCAGGCTGGCAGCGTGCACGCTGCAGCTGCTCACATGCACACAGCATTTATCGGGAACATTATCAACTACATCAGCCAAAACAAAGCCAATTGCCGATACTGTCAATTTCCCTTTTATTGGTGTTGATTTGATATAGACTGATGCATCAGTGCACCTCTAGTTAAATTGGGAATGAATGCTTCACTGCACTGCAACTTTCCTGTCCAAAAGGTTCTATATCTAATTGATATTAGATCCTGCTCATTCTCATAACTGCTGAAATCCTTTTTGTTCTCATTACAACAGAAATGCTCCACACAAGCAGAAAGGCTGACACTCTTGCAGTCAACAGCTAAGCACGGCACACTCCTAAGGTTCTGATGCTGCTTTTGACTTCCTGAACCCTCACTCTGTGACTTCTATTCAATGTAGTTAGTTCAATTTATAGACTACAGCCCAATCCAAAGCTCATTGAAGATTCTTTCCATGGACTTCAATGAGACATGACTCATTCCCTGACAGGACACTGGATGATGACAAAGGTGGAACTTGGAACAGGCATTTTAAATGAGGAAAACACAGCAGGAGCTCTTGAGTTCTGCGCTACATCATATTCTGTTAAGCTCTGAGCTGATCCCATGAAAAGGTGAGCAGTTTTCCCGGCCCATGACAGTTTTTCCTCTGCTCAATTCAATTTGTAAAATTACCACAAAATTCTACCCCCCTGCTTAGAGCTTCATAATGACTTAATTTGAGCAATTCCTTGCTGTTGCCCAGTTATTGTAAAAGAAAAATAGATGTCCAGCATATCTGTTGAATTAAAAATACGTACCTATTTTGCTGGCATATACAAATATGCAGTGTGAATTTCAAATAAATATGAATGGCTTTACTGGGGCAAAATATTCAATTGAGTTTAATGGAGGGTTTGAGTAAGGGTTTCTGCAATGTTCCATACTATTTATTGGTCTTTATTGCTTCAAATTGAATAAAGCTTTGAGTTTTTCATGCGTTTAGATACTGCTTCTATAAAAGCAGGTCTACCTTGGGTTCTGTCTACTCTGCAAATTTTCCACTGTTGTTGCCAATTGGTTTAGTTTCACCAGAGACAAAACAGGAAGGGTATTCTTGTAAATAGGGCAGTGATAGTTTTTGGAGTTTTAACCATGGTGTGATCAAGGCATGGTTAAACAACATAGTAGTAAAAATGCCAGGAGTTGTGTGGGACCCTCTCTGTTTCTGTCATTATAATGATAGTGTGACAGGTTAGCTAGCAGTGACTTAGCCCAGGGGTTTTGAAGGGGTAAAAGATGATTGGAGGACTTGGGATTCCCTTTCCTCACCAATCTGGTAATGATTTGGCCCAGGGGTTTTGAAGGGGTAAAAGATGATTGGAGGACTTGGGATTTCCTTTCCTCACCAATCAGGCCCCAGAGACTCACCCTCCATGTCCCCTGATTGGCCCCTTGGGTCACCTGGAGCGGGGTAAAAGGGGCAGCATGGCTGACTCAGGGGAGAGATCAGTGAGGGACCACAAGGAAGGAGTTGGCAAGAGCTGAGCCAGTGGGGTGGGAGTAGTTGCCCCCAGAAGACCCTGAAGGAATGGGACGTGCAGGTAGCAGTTGGGCCCTCAGCAGCGTGGCATGCGGCCAGCAGGAGAGGCTTCCTGCTTCAGCAAGGATCTGAGCAGCGACCTGAGAGGTTCCCAGCTCTGCTTCCAGCTTCTCCAATCAGAGGCCAGGCAGCTCAACGTGAGGCTGGGACTTTGGGAAGGTCAAGACCCCTAGCAGCTTGAAGTAATACCAGCACTGGTAACTGTGTGGCAGAGTTTCTGCCTACCATGTGAGAGATCTGGGTTTGAGTCCCAACTGGGATGAGTGAATTAATACGGAAAAATTCTTCTTGCAGTGGAAAGAGGCCATTGTGTTTCCCCACTTTCTCCCTCTCCAGGTACCTAGGCCCTATATTCCTTGTAATTTGACGTTTTGTGCCTATTGTATTTCCAGTAATACCAACCAGTATTGTTTGTTCTGCTGTTTGTGTTTTACATTTTGGTTAACCCTGTCTTTTGTCAACTGGATGAATATGTCTATGATTGTAAGTGTATAACCCTTGTTGAATCCTGCTCCTTCGGGGCATTTTAGTGTCCCCTATACCCCCCTGGCTTATACTGGTTATGTTCCCAGTATTGTTCCCTCATTAAAAGGTATATGGTTAAGTCCCCATTGGTGGTCTGGCTCTGCTCTGTAGGGGGGGGGAGAGTCCCTACACCTCCCACAGTGCTTGTGCACCTGCTTTGATCCCTTCAATTGGAGAGAGGGTACCTCTTGGAGTACCACCCGGGTTACAGTAGGATTTGTTGTTGTTGTTGCCAGAAGCAGTCTTGTCTAGTGGCTATAATAGTACAAGGCACATCCCCATAATAGTAGAGGGCACAACCTTGCAAACATTGCTCATATTAGTAAGCCCTAGTCCTTATAGTTCATAGACACAAGCTCAAAATAATGAGAAAATAGTAAAAGAATAGTCTTCAGTGAGAATAAAAGAAAAATGGAGTTGAAAAGACCTAGAAGTCAACTAGGTCCTCTTTGTTCAAGGAAGCATCATCCCTATTTAAAAAAAAAAACTATCCCAAATGTTTGTCTAACCTGCACTTACAAACTTTCAATGTCACAGATTCTACAAACTCTCAAAATACTCTGTTTCAGTGCTTAACCAGTCTAATTGTTAGAAAGAACTTCTAGTAGCTAACCTGAATATCTCTTGTTGAAATTTAAGATTATGTATAATAGTCATTTTCATTGATTTGATATAAATGGAAACCAAAATCTATAAAACATATCTACTTCTCTTATACAGCGGGGAATAATTACATGAAAACTGCCTATTCATAAATACACACTGAGACTCTTTCCTGAATAGATTTAAGTGGTACTGCCATAAAATGATATCTAGGCATTAAAACTGAAAATTGTTATCAGCTACCATTATATCTAACAAAGCCAGAGAATCTGGAACAGTGGCTACATTAGGACTTCCAAGAACTGTGATGCCTTTACTTATTGTCCTGACTGTGTAGATATCTATCACAATGGATAAACTAGTCAGCATTGTGCATCAGAGAGTAAATTTTGTTTTTACATCGCTATTGCATCCCTTTGTTGTGTCCCTTTTTATTCCTTTGTACAATGAAACATAATGATTTTATGGTGTTTGTAAGTAAATGTACCAAGATTGGTCAATATAATTTTATGTTATTAAAGTGTTTTACTTCATATGGATCCTTCTCCTAATCCAGATATATATAGCTGAACTTGCCCAGTATATCACTTACCACTGCTATTAGTTACTCTTCTTGCTTAGGAGGCAGAAGAGGTCTATATGGTGGAGGTTCCAGCCCCACTGGTGACATATAACAATGTCAATATGATGAATCTTGTTTTTTTTCATTTTGTGATTTGTTGTTTTGTTTTTTTAATATCATAGGAAATCATACAGAAAAAACTACCTTGACAGAACATTATTAAAGGTGGCCATCTCTAGTCCTCAAAAGTTAGTAAATGTTACATACTGTCTTTTCCATGGGACCCACTGCTCAGTCAGTGCCCAGAATAGGCAGTGTTCACTTAATGAGGAGCTATGCAATATTTGTTTACTCCTCATATTCTGTGTTTGACCCCAAGCCTCATTTACAAATATGCTATTCAAAACCTGCTCTGAAGACAACTCTAAATTTCCTCATGGGTTCTTCTAAGTCAGTCATTAATAGAATACTGTATTTTGGAAACATGTCTTCTTTTTTTCCACAAAGCCCCTGTGAATAACCATATTTACAATACATGCATTGGGTAAAGTATGAAATGCTTCTAATTATGGTAGCTTAAGATTCTTTACTTAACTTCTAACTTAAACTGTATACATGAATAGGAGTCCAGCCTTGCCTACATGGCAAGTTTGTCTCAGTTTGACCTCATTGCCTTCTCCTGACCCCCATACAATAGGGGTATGCGAAACAGGCCCTATTTGATTTGGATGCAGCCCAATTCGGGGGACAGTGATTTGATTAACTGATTCGGATCACTGTCCCGAATCAATTCAGCTGAATCCAAATATGAAGATTCGATTCTGATTTGGAGAATCAGCAATTCAGCCATAGGCAAAGCTTTATATGTTTGTTCTACATACCTCAAGGTATCAGGCATGGCTCCTGAATACTGAGATGGTAGAGCAGATGGAGTCTTCCACAGCAGCATGCTCGGTGGCAGACCCAGAAGTGGACCGGAAATACTTCCGGTCCACTTCTGGGTCTGCCACAGAGCATGTGGGGGACCCCCCGCATCCTCCCAGCTCAGTGATCGGCCATGGGGGACCCCGGGTGCACCTCCAGACCCAGGAGGCACCAGTCGCTGAGCCGGGGGCGGGGGTGGGAGTCCCTGTGCTCACTGCAGTGGACCTGGAAGTGGACTGGAAGTACTTCTGGTCCACATCTGGGTCCACCGCTGAGCATGCTGGGGACCCCCCGCTCCTGTGGGGCGCTCCATTTGCCCCACCATCTCAGTGTTCACAAGCCGTTTGGTATCCTGAGTTATGTAGAAAAAATATATAAAGTTGTGTCTATGTCTGAATCATCGAATCTCTCCAAATTGAATCAGAGGCTTTCAATTTGATTTGGAGAGATAAATGGGTCCCCTGATTTGGCCCAATTTGGTGGCCAAATCTGAATCAAATCTCCTCTGAATCGAATCAGTGACTGAAGATTTGCACAGCCCTACCATAAAACACGCTATTATAACTTTGGTTTCCACTCCAAAGTTCATACCATAATGGCAGAAACGAGGCACATATTTTAGTCCTATTACACAGATGGTGGACTGAGGCACAGAATAGAGATTAAGATAGATTCCACTGATTTTGAGTGATCCATTTGTGGTGAACAGGGCCTGGCTTTTCAGTGCTGTTAGTAGTAGTAGTATTTAGATGTATATCCTGCCCTACCTAGAAAGGCTCAGAGTGGCTTATAATAAATGGCAAACATCACACTAGTAAGAAAAAACAGTAGATTCCCCAAATGACACCCCAAAACTTGAAAAATCCACTCTACCCACCCATCCTATCCCACCCACTTCTACTTCCCTGCCTATTCCACATGAGACTAACACTCTCACTAGTCCAATCCCTAGTCTTCCTAATTCCCCAACCCTCCCATGCCTACCCACTCCCACTTCTCTGCCTCACATCCAGGGAGATCCCTACCCCAATGTGTCTCTCAAAACCACAGTTCTCTGTCTTTCAGAAGGCCTGTGGCTGTCCTCAAAATGTATAACTCCTCCCTTTCTTCCCAATAAACACAACATAAATAGCACTTTATAACTATTTCTGCACTGCCACTCAGTTTGGCCATAGGACTAGGTCCTACCTACCAACAGCAGGCAGCCTGCCCTGGAATCTTTGGGAATGTAAGGGCCTGAGGTAAAGGCTTCTACCTACTGACCCCTTTGCTACTAATGGATTTCCTGCCCTTGAAAGCGGCAGTGTGACAGCGAGTCCAAAACACATTGCAGAATCTCATAACAGCTATTCCTGACTTCTAGCCCCTTGCACCCTCCATCCTGTTTCAACTATAGAAAGAGAAGAAAAGGCAAATATTGAGCAAATGGACTCCTAGTGGGAGTCCATGTGAAGAACAGAAAGCACAGTGTGGCATGGCTGTATGGTAAAGTCTAGGTGGGAAAGGGCAGCTCATGTGTCTCAGGCTGGTTATGGGGAACCTTCAGAATCAATGTTATATAGCAGTGCAGACAAGCCCTTTATATTCAAGAGGCAAAGATTTCTTAGGGTGATATATTTTATTAGAAACAACTGCATAGTTGGGATAGAGTTAGGTAAGCTTTCAAAAATGCAAGAGGCCTGAACTGGAAAAGTAGTAAAAATGTTGGGCATTTATACATGTGCTCTAGGCAGTGGCAACACATAGGGGGTGCACGTGCACCTCCTGAAAGCACCGGTGCATCCCCTGACTAGCCACACTCGCCACTTAGGCAACAGGCAGGGAGAGCAGGTGGGAGTGCTGGTGCCCCACTGGAAATGCCCCCTAAGGAGTGGTGCACCGTGGTGCTCCCAGAAGCAGCTGCAGCCACTTCTGGAAGTGGCCACAGCAATTGGCTGCAGTGATTGCCTGTCTCATGATCAGTCCCCACTATCAGCAAGATTGGCCGTAGGGGGACCCCCCCCTCTGGTCACTGACTGGTTGCTGGGAGGGGACACGTGCCCCCCTGCTTAAGGCAGCACCAGTCACCCATGGCTCATGGGGGTGGGGGGAGGGGAGTGCTTTAACTAGAGAGGCTCTAAGAGCCTCTCTAATTAAAGCATCTAGAGCATCATGTGTATCAGCATCCTCATGCTGAAAAATGGCAGAAGGGGAGCTTTAACTAAAGCCTGTGGAACAAGCTGTAACTAATTACAGTGCATTGGCGCAGCCCCACTGCACGTGTATAGGCACCTGTTGTGTGCTGGTTTTTACTGCTTAGGCCTGATAAAGAATATCTTGCACTTGAAAACATATCTAACTCTATCCCAGCTATGCAGTTGGTCTGATACAAGATATCACCCTAAGAAATCCTTGCCTCTCACATAATTCCTGGACCATCACAGCTACAATAACACTCTTATAGATTCATAAAACTGCACGTGTATAGGCACCTGTTGTGTGCTGGTTTTTACTGCTTAGGCCTGATAAAGAATATCTTGCACTTGAAAACATATCTAACTCTATCCCAGCTATGCAGTTGGTCTGATACAAGATATCACCCTAAGAAATCCTTGCCTCTCACATAATTCCTGGACCATCACAGCTACAATAACACTCTTATAGATTCATAAATTCATAGACATTAGGGGCAGGAAGGGACCTCATGAGATCATTGGGTCCACCTCCCCCCCCCCCCCCATAGGTGGGAAGTCAGCTGGGATCAAGTGACCCAGCAAGAAATAAATCCAGCTGTTTTTTGAAGGAGTCCAGAGTAGGTGCTTGCACCATCTCTGGGGGGAGTTTGTTCCAGACCCTGGACACATGCACCATAAAGAACGTTTTTCTTATATCCAGTATAAATTGGCCTTTCCGGAGTTTATCCCTTGGGGAGCTCTGGTGAACAGATGTTCCCCCAGGTCCTGATGTACCCCTCTTATGAAGTTGTAGGCTACCACCAAGTCCCCCCTGAACCTTCTCTTCTCCAGACTAAAGAGTCCCAAGTCCCTCAGCCTCTCCTCATATGGCCTTCCCTCCAGGCCTTGGATCATATGAGTGGCTCTCCTCTGGATTCTCTCGAGCTTCTCCACGTCCTTCCTGAAGTGGGGGGCCCAATACTAGATGCAGTATTCCAGCTGCGGTCTCACCAGGGCCAAGTAAAGCAGGAGGATGACTTCCCTGGTTTTGCTTGAGATGCATCAGTGGATGTACACCAGAGTTTGGTTAGTTTTGCCCATCATCACATCACATTGGTGGCTTATATTCATCTTGTGGTCAATCAAGACCCCCAAGTCCTTATCAGTCATGGTGCTAGCGAGTGTAGCACTGCCAAGTCTGTAAGTATGCTGAGGGTTCTTCCTACCGAGGTGCAGCACCTTGCACTTCTCTGCCTTGAAGGCCATCCAGTTTTGGTTGGCCCACCTTGAGAGCGTGTCCAAGTTGGCCTGTATTCCCAGCCTATCCTGCGGTGTAATGGCCCTCCCCAATAATTTGGTATCGTGCATGAACTTGGCCAGTTCACATCTGACTCCTGAATCTAGGCCATTGATGAAAATGTTAAAGAGTACTGGCCCGAGTACGGAGCCTTGAAGGACTCCACTGGTAACCCTGCACCATGTTGATTTGCTCCCTCCAACTAGTACTGTTTGGGTCCGACCCCGTAGCCAGTTGCCTAACCATCAGACTATATGATGATCAAGGCCACAGTTCCCCAGCTTAACCATAAGGACATCATGGGGAACTAGGTCAAAGGCCTTCTTGAAGACCAGATAAGTGACATCCACATCATCTCCCTTGTCCAGGGCACATGTTACCTGGTCATAGAAGGAGATGAGTTTGGTCAGGCAAGACCTGCCAGTCACAAAGCCATGTTGGCTGGCATTCAGAAGCTTGCCTTCCATTAGTCTGGGGCTGATGGATCCCTTGACAATTTTGTTCATGATTTTTCCAGGGACAGACATCAGATTGATTGGTCTATAGTTCCCCGGGTCATCCCTCCTCCCTTTCTTATTTGAAAGCTGATAGAAGTCTTCAGGGGCTCTTCCTGGGCTACTGCTTCGCCCTGCTGAGCAGCTCTCCTCAGCTCTTCAAGCCCTGCTCTTCTCTCTTCTCTGTCCCAGACCCATCTGCCCATGTGCTGGGCACACAGCTCCTTTTATACACTCCAGGACTCCACACCTGAAGTCTTCTGGACCTGACAGTTTGCAGTCTTCAATCAGGTCTGGGCAAGCTCTTCTCCCTCTCCCCTCAGGAAAGGGGTGTGATGTTACTTCTCTTGCTGCCTCCTGATTGGTGGATGGGCTCCACCAATCAAAACAGCAGGATCTCAAGCCTGGGACTCAACCCAAGCTCTGAAACGTAAGTCTGCTACAATAAGAACAAAGAGCACAGCAGGAAATACAGATAATGATCACACAATCCTCTTACTACACATTTAATTTGTCTTGAGTATAACTATCTCATATGAAGAAATGAATTTTCCAATTGTACAGATAGAACTTGATCAAATGTTCTAGTCCTTTAATCACTGAACCTTCTACCATAATTGATAATCACAGATACGCTTTCAAATAAATGCCACATGAGTCTCCTGTATCGTTAATAATGTTCTACAGTTGCAGGTGGTTCCTGGTGCTATAACCCATTTATCCAATGGAGTTTGATAGGCTTGCACCACTTTACTATAGCAACAATTAGAGCAGCCTAAAACACATTATCATTTCAACTCGGAGAAATTCAAAAACATAATAGAAAAAAATAATATATCTTGAAAGTTAATTCATAGAAGAATATACTTGCTAACAGAGAAATGAAAGAAAGGTTTCTATATGGTCTGTTTCACCTTCATCTCTCTTTAGAGAAACTTTTATGAAAGAAGGTTTGAGGAGGGATCTCAGTGGTAAACTATTTTTTAAATTGCATTTTAGAATTGAATTTTGCCCAGTTGGGTAAAAAGAAGAGGTTAATACCATTTGTCAAATTTACTGATATTAAGTGCAGCTACTGGAATCCTTTATACTTTTAATGAAAGTAAAATTAAATCTAAAATGGGGGCATCTACACAAGATGGTTACTGAGGAGTTGCCTAATTAGCCCTGCAGTAGTGTCGCTGTCTACGTGTGCAGAGCTATAGGGCTGGAGTAAACAAATTAACTCTGTCATAGAATAGTACTACCAGACACAAGTACTATCCTACAGCAGTTATTTACTCCACTGCAACACACGTGTAGATGGTGACCAGGGCTGGCTAAGGCATGAGGGTGCTACAGTTCAGGAGCTGCCTGCTGACCAGTCCTGCACTGTAGCACCCTCATGCCCCATCCAGCCCCTCTGCAGCACGTAGAGCCGGGGAGGAGCAGCTCTGAGCTGTCAGGCTGACCCCTCCCAGACGCCTGCCAGTCATAGCTGTGCCCCTGCCAGCTCAATGTGCTGTAGTCTTGGGTGCATACGTAAATGTGGCACCCAGGAGCAATAAACTCTGGTGTGAACTGTGTGGGAGTTTATTCAGCCACATTAATGTCATGTGTAGGTGTGCCCAGTATGTATCTTGTACACAATATGAACTAACATGCCAGTAACTAAAACACGTTAGTAGGAAGCCTCTCCACTTTGTGTACTTGATCAAGCAGCCAGGCCCTTCCTACAGGGGATCTGATATTTGTAGCACAAAACCAGAGAACTGAAATGTCAATTTTGATCTTCCCTGGTTTTGCTGCAATAATTCTTAGGTTTCTTAAATGTGTGTTTTTCATTTTATCACACATTTCTTAGAGGGATGGAAGAGATGAATTTTAGCAAAGACATTCCTTTTCCCAAGTCCTCATTAGGTATTTTATTTAAAACGTGTTAACAAAAAAAAAAATCTATATGCCAGATCTTCTGGTGTAGGTCTATAATTTATACCAGACAAAGATCTATGAAGAATGTTAGGCAGTCTGATTAAAAAGCCTTTCCAGGCTCATTTACTTGCCATCAGCCTCTTATTTGTTGGCTATTTTAATCCCATTAGTTTTCCAGCTGTCCTTTGATTTTCAGGGTATTCAAAACCTGACATTACAACATAAAAAGTAAGCAAAAATTTAAACAAATGGAAAATGAAAAGAGTTTCAGTCCTTTTTTTATTAAATCATAAAGAAGCAAAAAAACAACTTGACCCCAATTTTTATTCCTGAAAATTGGTATTTAGAAAACATTTACCCATTTCCAACTTTTCTATCCCCAGTAACAAGAGTCCAAAAGGAAAGTCAAGATTAAACTAAGTTTAAGGAACATTCCCAGTGTAATAATTGTAAAGTTAGGAAATGGCAAATTAAGGTCACTTGGGCAAACTTAATTCAGCCCCCTTGCATATATTATCAATCATGATATGGTCTTTAATGACAATATCACATACTATTTCCTTCTATCTTGCTCGGGGTCTGAATTAGAGTTGTATAATGAAAAAGGCTATTGTTTGTACGACCCACACCATAGTTGTTGCAGAAATTGGACTATGTGGATCCATTAGAAAATGTGGATACATTAGAGACATAATAAGGGCTGTAGGAAAAAAAAAAGTAAGGCAATGATTAAGCAAGTTGAATTCCACCTAGAGAAATGGATTCTGCTCTTGCCTCTGACAAAGAGTTTCTGTATAATTCAGCCTTCACACAGATGCTCATTAATTGGGTGTTCCTCATTTTCTAGGTGCCTGACTTAAGACACTGGAATCTACTTTGTGAAAGTGTTAAGCACTCAGATGAAACCAACAGAATCTGTGTGTTAACTATAAAGGGGCTAAGAGTGTCATGCTATTATTGTAGCAGGCTTACCTTTCAGAGCTTGGGTTGAGTCCCAGGCTTGAGATCCTGCTGCTTTGATTGGTGGAGCCCATCCACCAATCAGGAGGCAGCAAGAGAAATAACATCATGCCCCTTTCCTGAGGGGAGGGGGAGAAGAGCTATCTCGGACCTGATTGAAGACTGCAAACTGTCAGGTCCAGAAGACTTCGGGGGCAGAGCC
Organism: Alligator sinensis; assembly: GCF_000455745.1. NCBI lineage: Eukaryota > Metazoa > Chordata > Crocodylia > Alligatoridae > Alligator > Alligator sinensis. The sequence goes on along the minus strand of NW_005841840.1, from coordinate 4,626,134 downwards.
CTGGAGCATATAAAAAGAGTTGTGTGCCCAGCACAAGGGGCAGATGTGTCAGGGACAGAGAAGAGAGAAGAGCAGGGCTTAGAAAAGGTGAGGAGAGCTGCTCAACAGGGTGAAGCAGCAGCCCAGGAAGAGCTCCTGAAGACTTCCATCAGCGGGAATCAGGGGAAGGCTCCAGCAGTTAGGTTCTCAGTGTACAGCATGGCATCCAGACCCTGGGAGCTGTGTGAGGCAGCTCAGGTCTGCAACCTCTGGCATGTGGCCAGAGACACGGTGCACAGGCCGGTGCACAGAGCAGGATCTTTGGAGCCCCTGGGGCAGCTCAGGTCCTCAACCTCCAGAATGAGGCTGGCAACTTGGTGCAGGAGACGCTGCATGGAGGGTGAGACACCCTGGGAACCATTTGAGGTGGCTCATGTCTATAGCTGCTGACAGGGCAGCAGCTCAGTGCAGGCGATGCAGCTCAGAGGATCTGGGAACAGACCAAGCCCTGGTGCTGCACAAGGTTGTCCAGGCCTCCAACCCCTAGCATAAGGCGAAGCATCCACTACATTGCATATGG
>NW_005841840.1:4600667-4625489 GCF_000455745.1 Alligator sinensis | reverse complement strand
GTGTACACAAAAATAAACACTATAATATATATATATAATATATATGTGTGGGGTGTGTGATATATGTATATATATATATATATATATATATATATACAGATATACCACACCCGACACATGTATATATTATATATATATAATAGGGTTTATTGTTTTGTAAACTTGTACGTAGATTATGTCCTTATCCTTTAATGGTTTTGTTGTGATAATAAATCTGTATATAGTTAAGTAACTGATTGACTGGACCTGACTCTATAGGGGACGGAGGTGGCTGCTGGGCTGTTGTGTCCCTCCACAGCACACTGCCCTGCCAATAATTCCCTCAATTAGAGAGGGAAGTACAAACCCATGTACATCTGGGCTACATTATATTAATACCTCGTAATATTGCTGTAACAGAGTCCCGGCTGCAACTCTGTTACTAAGAGGGGTGACAGCTGAAGATGATTAACACGGCTGGGGGAGAGACACACCTCACACTCTGGAGCCAATGAGGCTCCAGATGGAGAGATAAGAAGGGGAGAAGACCCACCAGAAGCTGCCTTCGGGCACCAACAGATTGCACAACGCCGGCGAGGAGTTCTGTGACAAGGGATCCCGAGGAGAACCCAGAAACAGGGACTCCCTCTCCCCAGAAGGAGATGGGAAGCTGGGACCGAGCCTTCCCTCCTCACTAAGTACCTGCAACTCTCAGCAACTGCGGTGAGTCCTGGAGAGTGGAGCAGCAGCGTGGAGAAAAGCCGCGGCTCCCAGTTAAGCCACAGCGGGTTTACCTGGGGGGGAAGCAGAAACGGGGGGACACCTGACACAGCCCTGAATAGACGGAGCCCCAGCACCCTCACTTGGAGGAGAGAGGGTGGGGTGGGACAAAAGACTGAGACTGAGCCGAGAGCTCCATGCTGGTGCAGAGGCTCCCAGTCCCAACAGCAAGTAGCCATTAATGAGGCAATTAGCGGCAGATGACTGGGATGCCGCGAGATACTTACCGCCTGAGTAAATTGATGGGAATCAGCCCGAATACACAGAGGGTTTCCATGGAGGGTCCGCCATGCTGCCTCCTCCTCCGGGTGTACCCGGGAAGAATAGTATAAAGATCTACAATAATAAAGTGCCACTAACCTACACCAATATAGCATGGTCCTTCCCGCGGGTACCTGTGCAGTCAACATCCTCTTCCTCCCCATTTTTTTTTTAAGATCAAAAGTTGTGGCAGGCGAGAATCCTGGGGATAGGGGATACCCGACATAGACACGCTGACAAAGTGGCGCATTGGCCGGGAAGACGGAGGACCGGATAGATGCCATGGACACTCAGGAGCCCACGGACTGGCAGCAGGCCCACAGCCTCACGTTGCACCTCCTCCAGGGTCAGCAGACACACCTGGAGGAAATGTTGAGGATAAGGACCCAGGAGGCAGAAGCCAGGATACAGCTGTGGGCCCGACAACAAGACCTCTGTGAGAAGATCATGGCCCACCAAACATTCATGGGACAAGAAGGAGGTGGGACAGGGTTACCCCAGATGACTGGGGAAGATGATGTAGAAGCCTATGTGGAGGCATTTGAATGAGCGGATACAGCTGCAAAGTGGGATCCGGGAAGTTGGGCTGCTAGGTTGGGGCCCCTCCTCATTGGTCCTGCCCAGGCTGCATACCGGGCCCTTAGTAGGGCAGAGGCCCGTGCCTATAAGAAGGTGAAGGCAGCCATTCTGTATCAATTAGAAATTTCACTAGAAATGTACCGGCACAAATTCTGGGCCAAGAAGGGGCCCAAGTACAGCTGGCCCCGATTACTAGTACAGACCCCCTGGGACCTAGCAGAACGGTGGTTGAGACCCAAAGAACATACCACACAGGAGGTGATCGACATGATAATCCTGGAACAATTTCTTACAGACCTCACAGGCAGTGCCCAGAGATGGGTCCAATGACACCAACCAAAGACGGTGGAGGAGGCGCTCCACCTGGCAGAAGACTATACTGTGGCAGAGAGGGAAGGAGAGGCACCCAAGGGGGAGCAAGGAGGCGGACCAACTTCTGCCCACAGACTGAGCGCCTCCACACCTCCTAGATGGGCAGAGACTGCCAGAAAGGAGGGATGCTCAGGGGGTCACCAGGATGTGGTCTGTTACCAATGCAGGGACAAGGGCCATATATCCAGGTTTTGCCCTAGGTCAACCCGTGACTCCGGCCCCCTGGCAGAAAGACACAACGAAAAAATGGACTGCAGCTTCGGACGGCACCAAGGCTCAGGCCAGAAGAATAAACCAATAGTGGAGGTATGCATAGGTGACACCATTATCCCGGCGATAATAGACACGGGATGCTCCCAATCAATGGTGCGCAGCGATCTGGTGCCTCCACATCTAGGTAGCCCGGGTACCCCAGTCTTCATGGTTTGCATGCATGGGGCAGTCTACACCTACCCAAGAAGGAAGCTTGAGCTTTCGGTATTAGCGCAGACAGAAGAGATCCTGGTGGGGCTAACCAAGACTCGACCCTGCCCAATGCTGCTGGGGTTGGACTGGCCCCACCTGGGAGAGGTCATCCACCAGAGGATGACAGATGGGCCGGAGGTGAAGGAAATGAGACCCCGCGCTCTTTGCTTCGGGGACGAGGAAGAAAATCTGGACATTGACCAGATAATAGAAGGAGGAAACTTCCATCAGGAACAATGCCAGGAGCCATTGTTCCAGAACATATGGAAGACCCAGATGGGGGAACCCAAGGGAGCACCTGGGACAACCCCAAAACCACCCTGGACCCCGTGTTACGAGGTAAGGAGGGGCCTACTCTACAGGGTAGAAGACCTGGAGGAGGGAGGAGAGAGAGCCCAAATCCTGGTACCCCAGAGATACTGGGAGGGCTTGTTATGGGTCGCCCACACCCTGCCCATGGGGGGACACCTGGGGCGTGACAAGACAGAGGCTAGACTCAAATGCCAGGTCTTTTGGCCGGGTATATATAAGATGACAAAAAAATTCTGTATGGAATGCCCAGAATGCCAGAAGATGGGGGGAGTAAAACCAGCCAGGGTCCCCCTGATACCGATGCCCCTGATCGCCCGTCCATTTGACCGCATCGCCTTGGATATTGCCGGGCCTTTCCCACATAGTAAGGCAGGGCACCAATTTATCCTGGTGTTCATCGATTATGCCATGAGATTCCCCGAGGCGGTCCCCCTAATATCTGTGACAGCTCCGGCCATAGTAACTGCATTACTACGATGGATAGCCTGGGTGGGGATACCACAGGAGATCCTGACTGACCAGGGAAAAAATTTTATGTCTAAAATTTTAAAAGGGGTCTGTCAGGTCCTGAAAATAGAACAACTACGCACCTCCGTATACCACCCCCAGACAGACTGGTGGAGCGGTTTAATCGTACCCTTAAGGGGATGCTTAGGGCATGTATTCAGGGGGATCCGTGAGAATGGGACGCTCTACTACCACCATTATTATTTGCCATAAGGGAGGCCCCCCAGGCCTCAACAGGGTTCACCCCATTTGAGTTAGTTTACGGGCATAGTCCCCAGGGTTTACTAGACCTAATATGCGAAGAATGGATGCAAACCCCGACGGACTCATCTCAGCCCTGGGTGGTAGGGGAGTTCCGAGAAAGACTGCAGAAAGCCCAAGAGATAGCACAGAGGCACCTCAGCGAGAGCCAAGAGAGGCAGAGACAACAGTATGACTCATGAGCCGCCGAGAGAGAACTACAGGTTGGGGACTGGGTGGTGGTATTACTCCCAGATAGTACCCACAAGCTGGTGGCAAGGGCCCTTCTGGGTAACCCGACGGACAGGACCCATGAACTATGAAGTGTTGCGAACCACGCCAACACAGCGTAAGCAAATTTACCACATTAACCTCCTATGGAAATGGCTTCAGGGTGAGGGATGGCTGGTAAAGCCAGAAGAGGAGGTAGAAGAAGGGGATGCCACGGCAGTACAAGACTTGACGGGAGCCCAAGGGGCACCCCGAGTGGATGACCAGTTAGATCTGAGTCGGCAGACCAAAGTAAAAGCCCTGATCGCAGAGTTCCAAGATGTATTCCAGGAAATGCTGGGGGGAGCCCAAGGGGGTTTACCACCACATTATCACTCCACCAGGACGAATAATTAGAGATCACTGGCAAAGGTTACCATGCCATTTATGGCTGGTCATGCAGCAAGAGATTGATCAGATGAAGGAACGAGGGATTAGTGAAGAATCCCAAAGTCCCTGGAGAAGCCCCATAGTCGTGGTGCCTAAGCAAGATGGATCTATCTGGTTGTGCGTGGATTACCAGAAGCTAAATGAGATCGCTAGATATGACACCTTCCCAATGCCTCAGATCGACGATGTGCTAGAGAAAATAGGCCAAGCTCGGTTTATATCCACGCTAGACGTCACCAAGGGATACTGGCAGATCCCGATGGCAGAGGAAGACAAAGAAAAGACAGCATTTGGAACCCCATGGGGGCTCTTCCAATTCAAGAGGATGCCATTCAGGCTACATGGGGCGGCCACCTCCTTCTAACAGTTAATGGAACACCTACTTGCTCCGCACCAAGAATATGCAGCGGCCTACATCGATGGCATTATCATCTTCTCCCCCAGTTGGGAGGCCCATTGTGAACATCTGCGGCAAGTACTGTGGAGCCTCCGATGGGCGGGGCTCACAGTGAACCCCCAAAAAATGTGCGCTGGGGAAGAGGGGAACCCAATACCTGGGATTCATGGTAGGCCAAGGGATCATCAAGCCCATAACAGATAAAGTGGCAGCCATAAAACAGCAACCCCTACCACAAATGTTGAAACAACTCCGATCCTTTCTAGGGTTCGCCAACTATTACCAGCGGTTCATCTCTAACTTCTCAGAGAAGGCCGCCCTGCTAACAGAGTTGACAAAGGGACGCCGCAGCCCTATCTCCTGGAACTCAGAGACTCTAAAGGCCTTCAACTAACTAAAAGAGGCCTTAGGCCAACACCCAGTGCTGTACGCTGCAGACTTTCGGAAGACCAGCTTGTTACTACTACGCAGTAGTGTTACATCATGGTTCATGCCCAGTGACATTACTGTGCAGTAGTAACAAGCTACTACACAGTAAGTGTCTTGTGTAGATGCAGCCACTATGAAAGGACTTCCTCACCCATATTGTAACCTTACTTTTCAGAGCATAATAAATATTTAGTTATCACATATTGAAATAAATGGAAGTTGAAACTTTGCTGACGTCCTGACCTCACTGAAGTTAATGAAAGTGCTGCCATTGACATCAGTGGGATTTCACTTTTAGAGTATACAGTAATGCATTCTGTAACTAATGCAATGAAGGTCTGCTCCATTTCAACATCCACTACAGCCCTAATTGTCTCTCCAGAAACAGCAGAGTCCCACTGGTTTTAAGGAGCTCATATAAAAGAGCTTTAATAGACCTGCAAGGAGAAGGGCAAGTAGCAAAAGCTTTATATGCCATCCTCTGTTAAGAATTTAGAGACATTTGTCTCTAAGTTTCCTTTTCCTTTGTACCCCTGAGCTTCACAGAGCAGAGAGGAACATAGTTGTTTTACTCTGAATGGTAAAAGTTCAATCCTTCCTATATTAGAATTAAAGCTTCCTATTGTCCTAATTAAAAAAAAAGCCCCTTAACAAAATGTTAAGTAAAATAGAGCATTCTACAAAAGATGGTCCCAAATATTATAGTATCTCTATTGAAATGATTTGGAAGTATTATTTCAGAATATTGTAGTGTAACGGTATGTAGATATCCATAGTAGCGGCGTCATGACCTTAAGCAGATTTTCAGAGTAGAACATGCTGCTTATGAAATCTATTGAGATTAGTTTCATAAAAGCTCCAAGGCTGAAGTGTCATGGTATCAGTTCTATAATTCCTAATATGAAAATGTTTGGGGAAAATACAATGTTCTATTTAAAGTATTTTTGTTAATAGCATTAAAGCATGTAGGTAGGGTATAGGACTTCTCCTATAAAAGTATACACATGATTAATAAAAGGTCTAGAACTCAAGGGATTATTCTGCCTGCTACTTAAAAAAGCCCGAGGAGCATCTCTATCACAGGCTAGCAGAGACACTATAAATAACCCATGGATTTCAATGTCCTGAAGTGAAAACATTAGCATAACTTTACAGTTAAAATGCTATACTGTGTTCTGTTAAGTGTGGTTAGAGGCAAATATTATCTGAAAGAAACTTACTGTTTTATGTTGTCTAAGCCAGGAAGTAACCATTTAATAAAAAATAGGAGGATGACTGACATTGCTTCAAAGCGCTCTCATAACTAATGACAGCCAGTACTGAACAGGAAGAAAGAATGAGGCAAAATTACAATTCCCAAGCAAGTCCTTTTACTCAATAACATGGAATGAGGAATTTAAAACTCTTGAAAAGTCAGACAAATAGTACAGTAAACTGAAACAAGTTATTTATCCACAAACATGCTGAATATCAGAAATATAAGCTTCTTCACCATTGCACCTTAACAGAGTGTTAAATGAACAGTTAGGACTGAGGAAGTGGATGACTGTTTGTCCAACCCGGCCCCTCTAAATGAACCTCCCAATAGAGGTGCAGATTCATGTATGAACATTTGTCCAGCGAGAACTGGACTGAACCCCCAGATAAGCAGCTTGTCCTGTATACACAATTAAACAGCCATCAGCTGATAATGACTATTAGTCACTAATGGCCATGGGTGGATCTAGGAATCTGAAAAGGGAGGTGTGGGAGATCACCGAGGAAGCAGGGGTGGTTACAGCCTGCCCCTCTCCTTCCCCCTGGTGCACAGCCTACAACAGGGCAGCAGCTGCCTGTGACATTTTTGTCCCAGAAGAAGGTAAGATTCCCTCACCCTGCTCTTGACATTCCCTCCCCTCCAGCACTTAGTGGTACCACACCTCCCATTCCCCTTACCTTCCAAGCACTCCTGCTCCTTGCTCAGTCCCCCCATGTGTCTCTTGCTGGCTGTAAACAGGCACTAGATGGGGGGACTGCCCGGTGCCACTGTCTCACATGGAGCCTGACACCCCATATAGCTGCTTCTCACAGCTGGAGCCCTCAGGCTATCAGCAGAAATATTGTGGACTGTTTCTGCCACTGCTGGAGCCCATCACCCCATGCAACCACTCCTGCAACTCTCAGCTGGAGCAGAGTGGGAGTGGTCCTGGGGCTTCTCCTGCACGTAGGTCAGCTGGGAACAGCAGTTGCAGCAGCTGGGTCTCGTCTTCCTCACCTGCTCCCTGCTTGGTCCCCTTGAGCATCCCATGCCAGCCCAGGATCCTAGCTATGTCTCAGATTCTGCAGGGGACCAGGCATTGAGGCCATAGAGAACTGGAGCTGCTGGCAAGTGAGGTGTGTTGTGTCTTATTGTGTTATCCTTGTACTGTCCTTTTAAGGCCAAAGCCCTCATTTTCAGCACTGCCAGGTTCATTTTGCCTTGTCGCAGTTTTGCAGCACCGGTGGCTCCCCTTTCTCTGCCTGGAAGAGCTAGAGGTATACTTTTCCCAGAGCCTGAAAAAGGGACTTTGATCCCGAAAGCTTGCAGAAAAGGACAATTTTCTTGCGATTTCCCAGTTGGTCTAATAAAAGGTATTATTTTGGAACCAAGAGTTTTAGTTTTTTGCATGGAAGAGCCAGAAGAATTCTTGGTTTCTCTCACTCCACAGGACTGAACTGGGTCAAGTCAGAGGCAGAGTAAGTATAAGTTCTGCATACATAGATGGAGGGCAATTGTTAAGATCCACCCTGGATATGATTCCAGAGAATTATAATAATAAATAACTGGTAGTTCAACACAAGAGTGTCCAGGATGCTGTTGCTGAACTCACAACATATCAAGGTACACAATGGAAGTAGGATGCAACCATGCCACTTCACCCCTGCTAATGACTTAGGCCAAATTTGAATAGCTGAAAGGCTCCATCATACTGAGCCATGCAGTCATCCCAGTTTCTTTTCTTGCTAGACTAGCAGAGCGTAATTCCACAGTAGATCAAGCCAAGGTTAAAGGAATCCAGCCTTGTACTACCAAAACAGTAGTCATTCAAAACTTGGAAAGCAGAAGACATTTGATTCTAACAGATTCAATATTTATCATTTGTAAACAGCTAAGAGGTTTCTATATCTATATCTATATAGATGTATATGCCTAATCTTGTATATCTATATGCCTTATCTTGAAGTTTTTTACAAACAAGTTGGACAAATGTTGTTCCAGAACATCCTAGGTATGTGTAAATCTGCCCCAGAATAGGGGGACTGACTAGATACTAACCTCTCAAGGTCCTTTCTAAGCACTATATTTCTTTGGTTATATTTCATTTGTTATAAGAACAACCAAGGTCCCAACATTAAATGAAATCTTGAATTTCATCTTTGAGCAATTAAGTCACTCAGGCTCTGACTTATCCATTCACAGTATATTATTACTTTAAACCTGTTTCCTCACCATTATTAGTATAAGAATGTTTAATGCATAATTTATAAGTTCTCTTGCACACACATACTGAATGTACATTAGTCTGCACTGTACACAAAATTACAGAGGCAGCCACATCAGTTTTGGACAAACTATTTATATCACTATTCAGGAGAGAAAATAAAGTCACAAGATGGTTGGCACTAAGTGTAACCAACTACATATGTTTACTGTCTCATAATATAAAATACACGTTGTATGTAATTTATTGCCTTCACAGTTATTCCCAGTGGTCTTAGTAAGAATAGAGTAGTGGCTGTTAATAGAGCAGTCAGATTCAGGGCAAAGGATTTGGCAATGACCCAAGGGTATTTTTCCTGGGCTGTGAGATAGTGAATGGGAAATGAATGTCCTAGTTGTACAGTATCAGCTTAAACAAAAATTACTTCTTTTGCTTTAGCCCCAGCAAACACTCGCTTTAAATGTATATCAAGATTATTTTTAAGATTTGAGAATTTTAAAAAAGAGCTATTTAATTAAATTTAGTTTTTACCATCTATAGCCATGTCTCAGATTCTGCAGGGGTTGTCATGTCTGTCATGTTACAGACATATGTACGTCTTATATGCTTTGCTCTCTCTACCAATTAATTGCTTAGAAACAAATAAACTTAGTTTGTTTTAATCAGATGGAAGAACCAGAACAAAAACTCTAAGGACCCAGCAATCCCTTTACACACACAAAACCACATGGAAGGGAAAAAGTTTGTTTTTAACTTGTAAAAAGCCTTAGGTACTCTTCCCTTCTAGGATTCAGAGGACTGTGTGGGCATGCACCAAGAGAGATACAGCTTTATTCATGCAGATACTCCAAAAATGATGTAGACAGAAATCAGCAGGCATGAGTCAGAGGTATTGAGTCAATCTCTACATGCTGCTTTCCTGACTCAGTCATCACCAACTCCTTTGTCCTATTGCTTCCATTACTGCTCCTGAGGTAATTCTGCAAGTTTGCCCTGGGAAGGTGCCACCTAGTCCTATCTCTTCCACATTTGTCAGACACTGCAGAGCCTCTCTTGTATTTGGTATGCACTGAGAGTCAAATATCCCAATAGGAGGCAGGACTAAGGTCTTCTTAGTCTTTACTTTCTGCTATTTGAGACTGTTTCAAGCCATCCTTTTCAGTCAGGCTAATGATCTGGCTTTAAACTCCTTGGGGGCATCTACACAAAATGCTTTACTGTGCAGTAGCAGAGTTTACTACACAGTAAGTGTGTACTTCTACACATGCACATGCTTACTGCGCAGTAAACCTTGCTAATCATGAGTGAATTTGCTACCTGCAAATGGAAGTAGCAAATTTACTTGCAATTTCTTACTGTGCAGGAGCGCTCATGTAGATGCCTGACTGGGAGCAAATCTGCTCCCAGGCAGCCAGCCACTGGTGGGTGGGAGATTGCTCCCTGACCCCAGGAGCTGCCTGCTGCCAAGGTGGGCTCCACCCCTGGAGCCCAGGCAGGGACTATGTCCTCCAGCCCTGGCATCAGGGAGCTCCAAGCCCCCTGCTCTGAGATTGCCAGTGGGGCTGGTGCTGGGAGATCCAGCCTGTTCCCCAATCCACTCCATGATCACGGAGCTGGGCAGGGAACAGGCTCCCCAGCCCCTACCCCACAAATGTGGTGTGGAAGCTAGAAAATCTCCCAGTCAGGGGCACTTCCCAGCCCCATGGCCTGATTGAGTGATCGAGGCATGAGACTTGGAAAGAGATGCAGAGGAGGAGCAAGTCCCAGCCTCCTGCTCTAATCTGACAGTGGGGCACCTAGCAGTGAGCTAACTGCTAGCTGCCCCACTGGCAAATCAAGGTGGGGGGCTAGGACCTGCCCCTCCCCTGCAGTTCTTTCCAAGCCCCCTGCCCCCCAGGGAGCCAGGGCCTGGAGCTCCCTGCTGCCAGGGCAGGAGATATTGTCCCCATCCTGGCAGCAGGCAGCCCCCTGGGGGCAGGGAGAAATGTCTCAGCCCTGGCCACGAGACAGCTATCTCCTAGCCCGGTGCTCCCCAGCAGCCCCTGGGCTAGCAACCAAGGGGAGCTGGGAGCTCCCCCTGGTGGTGGCAGGGGCCCATTGCAGGGCCGGAGGAAGCAGGAACAGTTTGCTACCATTAGCAGCAAATCTGCTCCTGCTTCCTGCATGTGTGGACACTTGCCAAGCAGCATTTACTCACAAATAATTTATTCACGAGTAAACTTCTCCCAGATCTAATGCACATGTAGACACACCTCTTGTGAATTTAGGGTTTTCTCTTCATATTCTCAGCACTGGGTGGACTACAGTAATTATTTATGCTTTTAAAACACTCAGGGATTGTAAAGCACTGTACAAGTGTTAAATATATTTATAGGTTTTGACTTGGCTATTTCCAAATGAATATTTGTACATGTTAAAATGTCTACAACTAAGGTACTTTAAGAGGCATCATCTGCAATGTCTAGTCCAGTTGCAGAATAGTGTGAGAAATGCTCAGGACTAAGTATGTAATTTGTTTCCAGGTCAGCTATTACGGGCATTACTGTCAGCACACACTCAGCCTGTTAGAACTGTGTCTTCCAAGTAAACTTCTCTAGCTTTCAAGTGGTATGGCATAGACAGGAGGAAGGATGCAGAATGAAGACTGGTTACTGTGACTGACAGTGGTGGGTGGGAGTGACATGGGGCCCTGGTAGGAATGGAGATAAAAGGAAAAAATTATGGTTCCCTGATGAGCTCTCACTGAAAAAGACAAAGTAAACAAAAGCAGGAATGGAGAGAAGACATGCAAGGAATTTTGTTTAGTTGTTGTTTCTGCTTGCATTTCAGGAGTGGGGCAAAACTTGTTTCAGTAATTCCAAGTTTAACAGAATTCTCTGCTGAGACATTAGAATAACTTCAATCCTATGCTACTTATAAAATGAGCAGTGTACTTCTAAATTGTGGTCAATTATACAGAAATCAGCTTAATCCAGAAATAAAATGTTAATAGGTTTCAAAAACCTGTTTCCTGTGCCATCCTTCCCCAAAAGAAGGCAGCAGTAGAAAATCTGCTCCTGGTCCCTAAAATTAAATAAAATCTAATGGAACTCAGAAAGTGCCGGATGGTCTTATGGCTAAATTAAACAGTTACTTTACAGTTACTTTAAGAGTACAGGATTAGAAACTAGGACACCTGAGTCTTACGCCTAATATTGCCATAGATTTCCCTCTTCTCTATATCCACTTTCATATCTATAAAATGAGGATACCTTTAGAGCCCTATAAAGAAGAGGTCCAAAATGTTAGTATTTTCTTCACTATCAAAGATTCAACAGAGAGACCACGGGTGTCTCACCTTCAGAGTCAGAGGTGATATATGAAGGTCAAGCCACATCTATAAGGCCATGCTGATGCTGCTGTCCTTGCTGTATGTAGTGCCTAAAGAAACACAGAAATTTAATGTCTACCGCTGTCAAACTCACAACTCTCTGAAACATAACATTCACTTTTCAAATATTTATGTGTAAAATGAGATTTAAAAGCTTCAAACAGCAGCTGATGGATCAAGAAAACTTGTATCTTTTTGATCTATGACTTTGAAACTCACAGGCTCATGATCTATCTTCGGCAACACAGGGCATGTCTACACGAGATGCTTTACTGCAAAGTAACATAGTTTACTACACAGTAAGCAAGTGTGTCTACACATGCATATGCTTACTACACAGTAAACCTAGCTAATAGCAAGTAAATTTGCTACTTGCAAATACAAGTAGCAAATTTACTCGCGAGTAGTTACTGCGCAGTAATGCTCATGTAGATGCCTGTCTGGGAGCAAATCTGCTCCCAGTCAGCTGGCCATCAGGGGCAGGAGATTCCCCACCATTGGAGCTGCCTGCTGCTGAGGCAGGCTCCACCACTGGACCCTGGGCAGGAATTACGTCCCCCTGCCCCAGTATCAGGAAGCTCCAAGCCCTCTGCTCTGAGATCACAATCGGGGAGCAGGAGCTGGGAGATCCTTATCTCCCAGCTCCCACTTTGCCATCGTGATCAGGGAGTGGGGGGCTGGGAGATGCTTATCTTCTAGTGTCAACTCCATGGGATTTCCTTATCTCTCAGCCCCAGCTCTATGGCCACAGGGCCAGCTCTGGGAGATCCTTAGTGGTTGTGGGGCTGGAGCTGGGAGATCCTTATCCTTATCCTCCCAAGCCCCAGAGCTGGGAGATAAGGATTTTCCAGCACCATCCCGCAACCACAGAGCTCAGGCTGGGAAATAAGGATCTTCCAGTGCTGGCCCCAGGGTCAGAGAGCTGGGGTGAGGAGGTCCCTGCTGGTGAGGGCTGGGGAGTCTCATCTAATCTAATCTCAGATAAAAAGCATGTGTAGACACACTCACAGTGAAAATGGTAGCAAATGCCAGAGGTGAGAGAGTAACAGAATTGTGGCATTCTCCTCCATACCTTCCAGGTACACCAAAACCACTCCTGGCCATAGCGGCCCTGTATCTCTGAAGCAGTTAACAATATCCTGAACTGAGGCTTTTAATAGTCTGGAATGAGTGAAAAATGTAGAGATGGTTGTTTTAATCCAATGGTTCTCAGCCATTTTTGGACTTGAGGCACCACTCCATAACTTTTGTGAAAGAAATGGCACCCAATTTCCAAAACTAATTGAAATATTACAGTGCCTACATCCTTGCAGAAGGTTCCCCTAAGTAGTTAATATTGCTGTGAATCCAGACAAGAGTGTAACAGGCTATCCTGTTATTAGAGAGGCTGGAGAAGGAGAGAGATTCAGAGCCAGGAAGGGCAGTAGGGGGTAACAATCCAGGTGGACTGGGACTGAGACTAATAAGGCCAGGCAGCTAATAAAACATTTTAGCTGCACTTAGCCACTGGCTGCAGAAGACCAGGTCAAATGACCAGAAGAAAACTGGGCTTGGGGGATATAAACCCAGTCTCTGACCATGCAGGGGCAGCCCTTGCCTGCAGCAGGGAAAGAAGGTCTTGGGAGAGAGGGGCTGCTGAAGATGGACAGACAGGCACCCAAGCCACCCATGGGAGCTGGAGAAGGAGACTCCTAGGACCTGTAGGCAGCATTTATCTTGAGGAAGGATACTATTTTGTTATGAAGCAGCTGGCTTGTGTTTTTGTTTTGTTTGTACCTGAGGACCGAGTTGCAGCTATAGGGGCAGAGGAGACTATGAATAGGGGTCCCTGGGTGGCCTATTCCCCTGCTACTTGTGCCAGGCGCTAGCTCTGAGCTAAAAGTGGTGGTGGTTGGCATTGAGATTGAAAGCCCAGTAAGGGCTAACACCAAAAGAGGGCTGAGTTTTTAAACAGTAGACCATGGCTGAGAAATATGCAGTTAGAGAAAAATGCAGTTAGAGAAAAATGGGGCCATAGCTACAACAGCTGAGGCTCCAACAAGTCCGAAGAAGCCTATAGGAGCACTCTCTTAAGGGGAGTACAGGCCCCAGGCAAAGCAACCAGAAAACTTACTCCCAGTCCCAGGGACCCTTCCCTCAACAACACAGGATAGCATCAAAGGCATGGCAGGTAAAAGACTGGAGGTGAGGTGGGGCCAGGGTTAGGGGAAAGCCTGGTGTCTGGGTAGCAGCAACCCCCCTCCCCACTGGCGGTGCATCAAAGATGTAGATAAAGTGAAATTTTTTGTATGTTTTCCAAAGGCAAGAAAATCCATGGTCCTAAAGGCTATACTTATAACAATGACTGAACTGGAAGCATCGGGGAGAATAGCTGCACTCTCTTATCTTTGCTATTGCCTTTTTTTGTGTACAGTCTTCTTTTTTTGTTTTCAGAAGAAAAAGAAGCTCACTTCAACAACAAAACAGAAAAGCTACAAGCTAAAATTGAATTACTCTTTTTCCCAACAAGGACATTTGATACCATCTGAGAAGCTGTCAGGCAAAGGTTTTCCTTTTAAGAAACTCTGTACAGAAACATATATACAGAGAAAGAGAGAGAAATTAGACAAAATCAAGGTGTACCTGAATAATGAGTTTTAAATATTTTATTATTTTTTCTCTTTATCCTTAATAAAGGTTGAAAAAATTGTTTGGTAGTCTATAACAAATTAAATCAAACTTCTAGAAACCAAACTCTGAGCCCTAAAGATTGTTTTATGCTTTAGCTCCTGTTTTCCTTCTGTGTCATTCTTTCTTTTAGTTTTTACTATGACATGAGAGGGCCAATGTATAATTATAAGAGCAGTATGTAATAGATGCAAATGCAATCAGAAATGTTATTTTAGTTTGTCATCATGTCACAGCCATTTTAAATCATATTAATGCATCCACGTGACACCAAATTTTAGCATATTCTTCCTGTTTTGTAGCTATGAGTTGTTTTCTCTTTCAGAGCTATGTGTGACATTTATTTCAACACTTCTCATGTGTTCCATTTCAATTTTCTGAGTATTTATATATTTTATGAGCATGAGATCTGTAAGTACCCATTAAAGGGTCTCTACTAGATGACTAGATTTAGAGAGAGGTAGATCTTCAGATTCAGAACTGTAGAAAACGCTTTACACAAATTGCTTTAGTATTTTTTGTAATTTCTAGTGGGAAAAAAGTTATTGAAGGCAAATAGGCTAAAGTGTGTGGTGTCTCCAGCTTTTACATATAGCCCCATATGACATAGGTAGTGAGAACTACTGTGCTGGGACTCACTAGACCTGGTTTCTGTTCCCAGTTCTGACCTATGGCATGGCCTTTGGCAAGTTACTTTCTTCTCTCTGTGTTTCAGTTTCCCAGCTTGTAAAACTACACTGGCCTCTGTTGTAAAGAACTTTATGATCCATGGCTGGAAACACTGTGGGTATCGTTATTTTCATTCGTGTTGTACTTATCTAGTGTACTATAAATCTAAAGAATCTGTTCTGGAAAAATCATTGTGATAAAGAACTAGCTGCATTTCTGGTACTTTGCTGTATTTCTTCTCAATTTTCTTTCACTAACATGGTCAGTAACTCAGGTTCCCACTTACCTTTTTTTGCCTTATGGCAGTGGATAGGGAGAGAGTCCCTTGTTTATATCAGGACACATCCTTTATTACTGAACTTCTTAACAACATCTACTGGTGACATTTAGTGTACATTCCTATGTACCCCTTAAATCATGAGCAACTGGTGCCTCCTGAGTCTGGGGGGGCACCAGCAGCTGATCACCAATTGTGGCGGGGAGGGGCAGCGGCCGACTGGCAGCAAAACCGGAAGTGCAAGTGGCAAAGCCTGAAGTGCCGCCTGCGCTTCTGTTGGTGCCCCCACTCCCTGGCTAGCGCCAATCTCAGGGGAGGACCAGCCAGTGCTTCTGTCAGCACCCCCACTTCCCAGCTGGGGAAGGCCAATCTCAGGGGGGCACATACCCACCCCCATGCCCTCCCTATGCATCGCCTATACCTTAAATGAAAATAGTTTCTCTGTTCTATTTCTTGCTTCTAGTTGACTTTTATAATCCCCTTTCAAGTGGATTGTGTACCTCCTGGTTAGAGACAGACATTACACATAAACCAGTTTAAGTGATCAGAAACTGGTTTAAACATGTAACAGAACAGATGTTCAGTTTGCATATGGCTGAAACCAGTTTGAGATAAACCTGGTTGAATGTAGTATCAAACTTAACTGATTTGACTCAAACCAGTTTATGCAATGTCTGTGCCAGACCCCTTGCTGGTTTAAGTTAAATCAGAGTCCCCCAGCATCCCAGTATGCTCTCTGGGCTGGGCTGGGCAGGGCTCTGTGCTCCACAGCAGAGCTGGCCCTCCCCTCTGCTCCCTGGCTGGAGCTTGGCATGGACTTGCAGGCACAGCAGGGTCTTCTGGCTTCCCCATGCCTCCCTCTCTCTTCCCATCACCACTTGTTGCTTAAGCAGAGATCCCTTCCTCCACTCCGCCATGGCAGGGACCATAGCCAGCATGTGATATGCTAGTTAATGCCGAGAGGTGTCTGTGTGTCTCTCTCTCCTATTTCACTGGTATAGGCAGACAGAACAGTGACCGCTTAGGGCTTTTGGAGCTAATCAACAGGTCAGCCAGTAAGCTGTTTAAGAAGTTTGAAGTAATGTGGAGAGATGCTATTGTTTTGCTAATGGGGTGATAAAGACTGTTATCAGCACCCTCCCCTGCCCCCCTGCTGCGTGGTTTGCTCACCTGTCAGTTTGCTTCAGACAGTATGACAAAGCAGGGAGGGAGATTGAAAAGCTCCATATCATCAACAGATGCATGCACTGCACACTTGCCTCAGAGTGCTAGCCTAGGACTGGGGGCTGGCAACACTCCCGCCCTTGAGCAGCCAACAGGGAAAAGCCTGGGACCGTGCAGGCAGACCTCCCTAATGAGAGAGTCCTTCCTGCTGAAGCCTGACCACATCTCCCTCAGCTCAGCTCCCTGCAGAAAGGAAGGGAGGGCTGGTCTAGTGCCCTGGCTTCTCGCTTGAGCCACTGCAGGCATGTGCCTGAATTTCCTCAGTCCAGAGAGAATGTCTGTCCAGTTTCAAACCAATCCAGCCTAGCCAGGTTAAACTAACCTGCAAAGATTGAATCAATTCAGGTTTAGGCTTTTTTAATGTCTGTCCCTAGCCCCTATGTTTTACTATCCGCTGAGTGGGTTTTATTGATTGCTCAGATTAGTGATTCTCAACCAGGGTGCCAAGGTACCCTGCGGTCCTACCAGATCCTTTGAAGTGTGTCTTGAAATGTGGAGTTTTGAGGAGATTAACAGATAAGTACAGACTCAGGCTTGTCCCTGGCTGGCTGATTCCCAACCTGTACTGCCTGGCCCTTCTACAAGGAAGCAAGCAACGTAATATATCTTTTTTTTTTTTTTTTTAAATGGAGTGCCACTTAATTCACAAAAGGTATAAAGGTGTGCCTCAAGCTCAATGAGGGGTGCCTTGAGTCCAAAAAGGTTGAGAACCAATGGCTCAGCGTGAGTAATGTTCCTGGTAATCCAAAGCTTCCCAACTGAGAAAGCTGAACCCCCAGAAACCAAATGCACATTTCCTGCAATGATGCTATGTTTTGCAAAAAGCTTCCACCTCTTTATCATTTCCCTTCTATGGCCCTCCCACCAACAATCTTTGGAAAATGTTGAGTTAAAAACTGAGTGAGGTGATACTGCTGCACCTTTCTTGAATGTCTAATGAGCAATAGAATAATTAACAATTTTGACACTCAAATTAATACTGGCATCTGAGTTAGCACATAGTGAACTGAATACGGCAGTTCACACCTCTCAGATTTACTGTTTAAACCTTTCTTCAAATCCAGGGAGTTATCTCTGCATTGGTTTTCTTGGTTTTGAAGGTTTTCTTGGGGTTTTTTTTTTAATTAATGGAACCTGAACCTCTGAAGAACAGCTGAGTGGTCTCCCCATGTCCTTCCTCACTCCCCACAGGAGTTGTGCTCAACATTTTGGGATCTACTGCACTAAGATAAGTCGTCTACCTGGGAGTTTCCTGTAAAGTTTCCTTAGGGGACTGAAGCTCTCCACATTTAGAGTGTTATTCTAAGGAGAGCCACCACACATTTTAAATTCTGCTACTGAAACCTCCCAAAGGTTCCAGCAGCAACATGTCTCTTCTAGATGGCTGAGTTGGAGAGGGTGATCTTAGGTAAAATGATAATGCAATAAAATACAACATAGCATGGGCGACTGGTGCCACCTTAGTCAGGGGGCCACGTGTCTCCCTAGTGACCAATCAGTGACCAGGGGAGAGAGGGCCATGGCCAATCTTGCCGACTGGGGAGGGGTCCTCCTACAGCCAATCTTGTTGACTGGGAAGTGGCCGCGGCGCTCCCACTCCCTGGCCGGTGCTCACAGCGGGAGCACCAGCTCTCCCACCTGACCCCCCTGTCCATCGCCTACGTGGGGAGCACAGCCTCTCAGGGGGTGCACAGTGCTCTCAGGGGGTGCACGTGCACCCCCATGCACACCTGATGCGTCACCACTGCAACATAGTTTTATGAAAGATAAATCACACTAGAGTAGCCTGATGTCTTTCTTCATTAAGGTTTTTTTTTAGACAATGGAAATGCAGATCTAACCTATCTTCAGACAAGTATTTGATTAGGTACCACATGGAAAATTATTATTTACGCTAGAGAAGGTGAAAATTAGTACAACAGCTGTTATGTGAGTAAGAAATTTGCTAAAAGGGAAATAACAGCAGGTTCTACTGAAAGGAGAAATGTGACATTAGTGGGAAAAGCACTTGGCAGCATAAATTGGCCTGTGCTGAACTTCAGGTTGCCATGGTCAAATTGCTACTGGGAGCTGAGATAGTTAACTTAACGCTACCTTGCATATTTCAATAATACCCTGCAGTCACTTCTATGGCAGAGATAATCTAAAACAATTTAGCAAAACAAAGGCTGAGAGGGGGCATACTTTCTCTCCCAAGATATATTAGGGAGGTACATAACAGGGCAAAAGAAGAGCTACTTAAAATAAAGTTAATAATGGCAGAAAATCAGTAAGTATGAATTTTGGTCATTAACCTAGAAATCTGAAAAAGTGTTGTAACTAGAGCAGGACAATTCTCTCTCAGAGAATGGTAAATTTACTGGAAAATCTATTTTTGGTCATTCACAAACTGTTTAAAAATGTAGGTTTTGTTGAATTGTTTTGGCTAGAAAAAATATCAGGGATAATTTATAAAACTGGTATTGGTAACAGATAGGAAATTATTCTATCTCTTTGATCTCTGTCTATGTGAATATTTAAGTACTTCTACAGAGAGGAACAGCTTTAACAAGAGAACCTTGAAGACCCCTACACTAAAGCTTTCTTTTTGGGACACTCCCCCTGGAAGTGAGGAAGATCATTCTAATTCCTGCCCTGACTCAGAGATTGGATTTGAATTTGGCTGTCTCACTTCTCCAGTAGGAGTCTTAACCAACTAAAACTTGAACTGAGACAAAGGAGAATGCCCTTCTGGCCTGGTTGTTGGGACACTTGGGGCTCCTATGCATGTGCAGAAAGGCTGCTCCAACGTGCTGTAATTACTGCACTCCAGCAGAATCCAGCTTCATGTTTATCAGTGTCCCTGGGCACTCGTTTGATGAGCTTTAGTTCAAAGCACCCCACTGCCATTTTTCAGCTCAGGGACACTAATAAACGTGATGCTCCAGCCACTTTTCGCTCAGGATCACTAATAAATGTGATGCTCCGTGCAGTAATTAAAGCTCACCCTCCCGAAGCACATCTATAAATACCCTTCGGTTCCAATCTCTGCTCCACCAAACATCCAATTACATATGCAAAGTGGAAATGCGCCAACAAGTGGGATTGAGAATGTTTGCCTGCCAGGCCAACATCCCAGTCTACCCTTTATCCTGCTGGTAAGGATACTTTGAAAAACTGAGATACATGGATTTTAATCCGTTCAGGCCCAGGAGGAAATTGGACTCAGTTCTCTGAATCTTTGGTGAAAACTCTAATCATTAAACTGTTTGAAAAATATTGATGACTTTCATCCACACAACTTGGAAAGCAGCCCCATGCTAATGTGGCTATACCACTTCCAGTTGTGGAGCTGATGTCTACAGAATTATCTTATGGTACTGCCTTGTGCCATGTAGACTCTGGTACACACATTAGTATGTTCACAGCTAGTTTGGGGTCTCTACAAAACATGACCTTGCATTGCATAGACATACTCTTCCAGTCCTGTGTTCTACAGTGTGTAGTGCCCTCAGAAAGAAGGAATAGGAGAGTAACAGGTAATCCAGCAGAGATCTGAGCTGTGCATGGAATTCAGCCTTGCTTTTTACCTGTAAATAGGTTTAAAGAGTTTTTCTCATCTGTTCGATTAATGGTGAGGACTGCTATGAATGGGATTGTAATATTATATTTGTTGAAAGATAATAAAAGAGGTGACAGCTGAGATTTCCTTTGACCATTCCTCTCCTTTTATCTGGAAGTATTTCTGATCTCAGAGAGAAACCCAAGCAGTTGTCAGCCAAAAAGATCTTAACACCATACTTGCTGTTTACATTTAGAAAAATAGACTATTTATATAATCATAGTCCTCATCAAAACAAGCTAGAATCCTGACTTAGATAAAGTAATTAATCAATATCATCAGACCTTTCTAGCATTTAAAACAACAGTATTTTCTGCTATTCAATATCATTAATAAATTAGAGTTATGCTAAGGTTACTTCTAAATTACAGAATGCATCACACAAAAATCAGGTTACAAGACCACAAGATTAGCATACACAAACTGAGGCCTAGCTGCCCTGTAATTTTAGATACAGGAAGGCTCAGAGGGATATACACATTTACTTTTAATTTCAATATAGTGTTTGGAAAAATGTCCTCCTTCAAAGTTTTAATAAGAACATGGGATCTGCCATGCTGCATCAAACCAGTGATCCATCAAGTCTTGTATTCTCCCTTCTGCACTGGCTAATGCAAGATGCAACACAGGAAGGCAAAAAACCCATCATACACTGAGCTGGTTTGGCAATTTGAATAGTCCATTCTTCAAAAATTATCCCATTCCTCATGTCACCCCTCTCTAAATTGGTTATGACTTTTCAGTTAGTCCAGTGACAGAAATGACCAGATGCACAAGTTTATATGTAGAGTTATATTTATGGTCACTAAAGGGTGACCCTTTAGGCAAGCACTCCCACACTTCTCTTAATCTGTCATTGTCTTTAATCTGCAATGTTCTCTGCTTATCACTCATTACTCCTCCAATTTATAGTATATTTCTGCTTAAAAACAAGCTAGTCATCGATATTCAAAAAACAACCATGATTTCTAAATCATTATTAAGGACTGCACCCACCAGCTAGCCACTTGATATTAAAAATAATATACAGTACTCATAGATTTATGTGTGTATTCACTAAAATTCACCAAATTCTATGCTTTCATTTTATGCCCCGAACCACTAAATTGCTGAGATGGACACAGATCTGAATACCTTGTGCTTCTGAGCCATTTCCAATAGATACAACTGAATGTTGTCTACAGGTATATGTGGTATTTAAAATGAATGAAGGGATAAAATATTTTATTGATTATTTTATTGTGATACTACTTATTTTATATATATATATATATATATATATATATATAATTCTCCTTAGGCGTTTCATCAGGGCTTCATTTCCTGTTTTAGAACCTGCTTTTGTTTTTGCCTTCTTTTTGCTTCCTTAATTCAGGTCCATTTGGCTACATTTAAGTTTTTTCTTCCTCTCTGCCACTTTGCATACTGATTATCATTTAAGTATGCAGAGTTTGTCAAACTGCATCAGCCTATTAGCCCATCAGGTCCAGTACCCTGCCTTAAGTACTTGTCTTGTATTTGAGATTTAAAAGCCTAGTCAAGGGTACACAAAAGGTAAGGCTACTAGAGAGGGTGAGACCACATATGCCATTTTTCTAATTCAATGTACTTATCATCTTATTTATTTATTGTCTGTATTGTATTATCTGAGTTATTTATTTATTACCTGTATTGTTTATTATCTGCCTGACAGCCCTGTTATGGGATGGGGGTCCATCCTATTGTGCAGGCACTGAATAAATATTACGAGGAGATACAGACACCTTACAATATAAATATCTAACTAGAGACAACAGGTGGATACAACAAAGTATGGAACATACTTTTCCTTTCTAAGTGATGGTAGGTGAAGGTCAGCTGTTTCAATGACTTTCAAGGTTATGAGGAGACATTGTTGTGGAGAGTGATCCTTCTTCCAGCTCTGTCCTGGGTTGACCTAATCAGACTGAATTCAATACTGTGTTAGTTTTGCAACTAATTTCCATGTGTTTTCCACATGGTAAATGAATGAGAGTCACCAGATTCGTGCTCCTTCCTGTCATGTTATTCCCCTACCTCTTCTCATATTGTTCTAACTCCCTTTTGTTGGACAGGCAGTGGAAGGTAGCCAGTAAAGCTCCCTTTCTATATGGCCTTCTCAAAATATCCTATATCTGCCTGTGTACATCACTGTTTCTGGTACGTTTGATTTATCATTGTTTGACTTCTGGTTGTTTTAGTCAGTTTGACTATTTTAGCATATCACTTTCACCATTCCTTTTTTTAATGCAAATGTGCGCCATTGTAGGTGCCTTTTATCTGATACAAGTATCTTCATTACAAGCTGTCTAGAGGAGAGAATAGGGAAGCTAAGATGAGCGTTCCTGTCACTAAATTTATAACTGAGATAACATTCTTATCAGATAAAAGGTACCCATAGTCATATTCATTTGCAATTAATCCTTTCAATTTCAAAGTGTCAAACAGACTGGATGATATAGCGACTTTACTCTCCCTAAAAGGTTTGAAATAAAATTTATTATGTTAAGTATGTCCTGGCTGCATCTATACAAGACACTGACTGCACAGTCATTACTGCACAGTCATTTAGTACTTGTATAAACAAGTTGTACAAGTTTATACAAGTACTAAATGACTGTGCAGTAACCAGTAGCATTGTATCACACTTCCTGCAACATGACACTACTGTGCAGGAGTAACGGGCTACTGCAGAGTCAAAATCTTGTATAGATACAGTCCCTGTGTCTGAAAAAGGGCTGCATGGAAGCCAAACTAACGATTGTATTAATGATAAGAAATGAAAGGCTTAATGATTTACAGCTTTAAAATAATAAGCATAAATTTGGACAGCTCATTAAAATATTGTATTTGATATTAGAGCTTAGTTAGTTAAGAATAATTTGCACATACTTCCATCTCTAAAATTTTGTTTTTCATAATAATAATCTTTTTGGAAAAAAATATGATTATCTTTGAAGACTAAGTTAATGACCAGACTTTTTTTTCATTTTTTTTAAATCATATTCCTGAAAATGTTTTTTTGATCAGTTTCACACAGATTCATTTTTGTCAGCTTTCTGAATTATTTGTCAGGTTGGGTTTGACTGTCATCTTCATACCAACGGCCCTAATGCTCAGAATCTTGATTTTACAAAATCTGTGGCCTGTCAGTTTTTCCCCATCTGTTAGGAGTTGTCCTTTGACAGGGAACTGTTTTTTCTCAACAATTTATTTTAGAAAGCTAGTGCAAACCATTGCAAGATACCAGTTGACCTATATGAACACTACTTTCTGTTGGCCTTTTGGCCTTATGTTCAAACTCTCAACCCAAAGCCCAGTTATAGCGATTATTCAAACTACATTTGAAATTACTTCTAATAGTATATTGACATAAAAAAATCCGAAAAATTAAGAATCTGTGGCTGTAGGAGAGTTTAAGGATAAATGAAATACAATCCCTCTTCTATATAGCTATCCAAATAATGATATAGTCACTCTTGCATTTGCTATTAGAAAAAATACTGGTAAATAAGGAAGTCTAATCCTGATCCTCAATGTGAAGGTTTTCAAAGTTAACTATACCTATTGGGGAGGCAGTTAGAAAGGTCAAAGCTACCATGGAGCTGAGGATGGCATCCCAAGTTAAGGATAACAAAAAATTGTTTTTCAGATATATAGAGAGTAAAAGGAAGGCCCAGGGCAGTATAGGACCACTACTGAATGGGCAAAAGCAATTGGTGGTAGACAGGGGGGACAAAGCTGAACTCCTCAATGAGTTCTTTGCCTCAGTGTTCCTCAAAGAGGGGCAAGACAAGTCTCACAATGGGATTGTAGAGAGTCAACAGCAGGGCGCCAGACTACCAAGCATTGACCCTGAGTTTTTGCAGAGTCACTTGGAAGGACTGGATGCGTTTAAGTTGGCAGACCCAGATGACCTCCATCTGAGGGTACTGAAGGCTCTGGCTGATGTCATTGCAACAGCCACTGGCAAGAATATTTGAGCACTCGTAGCGCACGGGCCAGGTCCCGGAGGACTGGAAAAGGGCCAATGTGGTCCCTATTTTCAAGAAGGGGAGGAAGGAGGATCCAGGCAAGTATAGGCCAGTCAGTCTCACCTCCATCCTTGGCAAAGTCTTTGAAAAGATTATTAAGGCTCATATATGTGAGAGCCCAGCTGGAAAAATTATGCTGAGGGGAAACCAGCATGGGTTCGTAGCAGGTAGATCATGCCTGACTAATCTAGTCTCTTTTTATGACCAGGTTACAAAACACCTGGACACAGGAGTAGGGGTAGACATAGTTTACTTAGACTTCAGGGAGGCCTTCAATACGGTATCCCACCCCATACTGGTGAACAAATTAAGAGACTGTGACTTGGATGATTACACAGTCTGGTGGGTGGCAAATTGGCTAGAGGGTTGTACCCAGAGAGTGGTGGTGGATGGGTTGGTATTGACCTGGAAGGGCGTGGGCAGTGGGGTCCCGCAGGGCTCGGTCCTTAGACCGATACTCTTCAATGTCTTCATCAGTGACTTGGACGAGGGAGTGAAGTGTACTCTGTCCAAGTTTGCG
>NW_005841840.1:4582541-4600242 GCF_000455745.1 Alligator sinensis | reverse complement strand
GCGGGGCGCCTGGCCCTCTTCAGCCTCCACAAGAGAAGGTTGAGAGGTGACCTTGTAGCTGCCCCCCCATTCATCATGGGGGCACAGAAGGGATTTGGTGAGACTCTACTCACCAAGGCGCCCCTGCGGGTCACAAGAAATAATGGCCATAAGCTAGCAGAGAGCAGATTTAGACTGGACATTAGGAGGAACTTCTTCACAGTTAGAGTGGCCAAAATTTGGAATGGGCTTCCAAGGGAGGTAGTGCTCTCCCCTACCCTGGGGGTCTTCAAGAAGAGATTAGATAGGCATCTGGCTGGGGTCATGATCTATTGAGGTCCCTTCTGGCCCTAACATATATGAATCTATGAATCTATACCTGTGCTCAGTAAGAAGACCTAACTTTATTTGAACCCTACCATCTGAGCCCTCTATTACCATCAATGAATCTATAAATCTATACCTGTGCTCAGTAAGAAGACCTAACTTTATTTGTACCCTAGCATCTGAGCCCTCTATTACCATCAAATTCCATTTTTCCATATCTGGCAGTTTGTCCACTGTAACACTACTCTCCCCAAATAAATGTTCCTATATGCTGTATGCCATACATATGCTGTGCTCTTGCAGTGAGATCCTCAGTTTGACTAATAAGTGTCTGAATTTCTAGACATACAAATGTTTTGCATACAAGAAGATTCTCTTTTTCTTGGTTCTCAAGTCACTGAAGAATGTTTTACAACATGCTGGTCTCATGTTGAGTAGGCATGCATGGCTTCATTTTCGAAGTTCCAGTAGGAACTATGTTACTCTTCACACCTAAGTGGACCAGAAGTCTTAAAAATTAACCCAAATAATAAGGATACCCTGAGATTGTCTCCTTGTCTCAGCTACATGACTGGCATGTTTTGGCAGTGTGCTGAAGCCTAGGGGAAAGGTTTCTTTTCTTTTCTTTTCTTTTCTTTTCTTTTCTTTTAAGTCTTCTGAGAGGGTATTAATGGCAGTGGTTCAAATCCTAGCCTCACTGAAGTAAATTGGCAAACTTCCCCTGACTTCAATGGGAAAATAATTAACTGCTTTTTTTAAAGAGGGATTTTTCTGTTTTTTGTTTTAAGAACAGGAGGTGTGGCCCTCTATATGAAAGAGAGTACCCCTCACTGCAGGTCACGTTTGACAGCAAGAAAGGGTCCCTTGAGACCCTCTGGGTCAGGATTCAAGGGAGAACAGGAGAGGGAGACCTGATGATAGGAGTCTACTACAGGCCTCCCTCTCAAGAAGAGGAGAGTGATAGGGCATTCTCCAGAGAATTGACTAAGGCAGCTAGCACTAGAGTCATGCTTGTGATGGGTGACTTTAATTACCCTGACATCTGTTGGAAGGATAATGCAGCCGCCTCCAGTAGGTCAGCCAACTTCTTGGCAACAATAGATTACCTATTTCTGACACAGATTGTGGAAGGTCCTACTAGGGGTAAGGCCACTCTGGATTTAGTGCTGGCCAAAGGGAATGACATCATAGGTGACCTAAGGATTGGTGGCACTCTGGGAGACAGCAATCATGACCTGGTTATGTTCACCTTCCACCGTAAGACTGGGGAATCAGTCAGCAGAACAGAAGTCCTGGATTTCAAGAAGGCTGATTTTGACAAACTCAAGAGGCTAGTTGGCGAGGACCTCTGCAACCAGCACTGGACTACTTGGGAGTTCAGGAATGGTAGTGTTTCCTTAAGAAGGCAATTTTCATGGCCCAAAACCAGGTCATCCCCACACAGGCAAAAAGCAGGAAAGGAGCCAATAGACCCACGAGTGCTCGTAAAGCCATGCCAGGGGTCCCGCAATGACCTCTGCTAATTTCCTCAGCACTCTGGGGTGGAGGTTGTCAGGACCAGCTGATTTAAATACATCCAGTCCCTCCAGAAGTTCCCTGACTAGATCCTCACTGACCCTAGTGCGCCTCCCCCGGGGCCTGAGGGGGTCCTGGCGGACAGGCTGATCTGGTCCCTGCTCAGGAAAATGGAGCAAAGAAATCATTAAATAGACTAGCCTTGTGTGACAGCCAGATTTCCTAGCATGTCATGCAGAGGCCCCACGTTATCCAGTACCTTCTTTTTGCCCCTATGTATTTAAAAAAGGACTTCTTGTGGTCCTTGTTCCGGGTAGCTAGTCCCGGTTCCATCTCTGCCTTGGCCTTCCTGACCGCCCCGCTGCAGCCCCGAGCAACCGAGGTATAGTCCTCCCTGGTGATGGCCCCTCCCTTCCATTGGGTGTACGCCTCCCTTTTAGCTAGGAGACATTCCCGTATGCTTTTGGTGAGCCATGGGGGCTTTTGTGCCCTCTTGCCCCCTTTGATCCTTGTTGGGATTACCTCCCTTTGGGCTTGGAGGATCATCTCCTTAAGGAACGACCACTCTTCTTCGATACCCGACTCTTTGTGGCTTTGAGGCATTTGTGGATGCTTTTGGTGAGCCATGGGGCCTTTTGAGCACTCTTGCCCCTTTTGATCTACGTGGAGATTGTCACGCTTTGGGCTTGGAGGATCATCTCCTTAAGGAACGACCACTCTTCTTCGATACCCGACTCCCCTCCCCTCCAGGACCTCAGTACATCCCCAACTATTCTTCTTACCTCATTGGAATCCGCCCTCCTGAAGTCCAGGGCTGCTGCCTTGCTGCAGGCTTTTGCCACCTTGCGCTGGATGATGAATTCCAGCAGGCAATGATCACTGTTGCCCAGGTGGTCGAGCACCCACAGCCCCCTCACGAGGTCATCGCCTGTGGCCAGCACCAGATCCAACAAGGTGTCTCCCCTGGTGGGGCTGTATACCTCCTGAGTTAGATGGAGGTCCTGTATTTTGGCTAGGAACCTATGTGAGCAGTCAGACCTGGCTAACTGCTCTTCCCAGCAGATGTCTGAAAAGCTCATACATACATGCATATTATCTATCTATCTATCTATCTATCTATCTATCTATCTATCTATCACAGGATACATGTAAAGGCACTGATCCAGATAGCCAACTTCAGTGGAGCTATGCCAGTTTACATCTTCTGGGTAGCTGCTCTCCTGTTTACAGATGTAGTATCTTCAGAATATTATTAGACATCCTCTATAACAAGGGCAGGCAATTGTTTTGACTGGAGGGCTGCTTAATGAGGCTTGGTGAGCTTTCAAGGGCCACATGGGTAGCCCCACCCCTTGACAGTTGCCCCACCCCTGGTTGCTATCGTGGGACTGGAAGTCCTGTCCCTAGCCCTTGACCTTTGCTACTGGAAGTCCCTCCCCTTGCCCCCTGAAATACTTTTTTTGGGAGGGGGCATTTGCCATCTTAGAAGCAGAAAAAGAACAAATCATACACTCAAAGTCAAATACTTACTATGACATATTTTAATTTTATTACAAAAACTATTTTTGTCATGGTTTGTGTTTGCATAGTGTATATTCACCCATGAGGGTGGGAGTGGGTTGCAATAGGGTATGTGGGGGGATGTATACGTGGGCACCTTGTTCTTACCCTTGTGGGTGGAAGGGCTGGGCAGGGTACAATTAGCTGGTGAGTGCTGTGGGCCAGATGAAAGTGTCTGGCAGGCTGGATGCAGCCCATGGGCCATATTTTGCCCGCCCCTGCTCTATAAAATAATTTGTACAAATTATTAGGTCTTCATTCTTACAGATTCACTGTCAAAGTCACCTTGAACACTGAGTTACCAAAAAATTTAAATAATTTCAGATGAAGACACCTACATCTGATTTATTCCTCTTGATAAACACATTTCTACTAGTATCACTATAAACATTGGATTCTATGACTTCATTTCCTTTTTGAAAAAGTTTACTATAGTTTTCCTCTTAATACAAAAATGAGAACGATCTTGGATAAAATTTCTCATCATGAATTAATGTTAAGATTTACATCTATCTAGCAAACAAGTGCTTGAGGGGGTTAACCCTGCAAGGTGCCTCATGGCTGGGTGGGACCTAAAAGTACTTAGTACTATGCAGGATTAAGCTCTGCATGCTTTCACAGCTTCTTTATTTAGAAATACATCTGGCCTAAGCTCTGCCTCTCATTTGCTTCTCATGCACTCTGATTACTTTCTAATGAGTGTGTTTTTTTCCTCTGAAGGCACCTTATTCTACAATTGTCTGTTCTCTCTCTTAAGAGGTGTGTACTACCTTGGGGATAAGACTAATCCACTGGTTGCTAACACTATCCTCTAACCCTCCAGCTGTGATGATGTACCATGCATGCAGTATTTTAGTGTGCACCAAAGGGTAAAACATTTCAAGTATTAGATTAATTTAAGGAGACTAGAGAAATTAGTTTTCCTTCCACAGATATCTAGTCAGGAAGTCCCTTTATTTGTTTTCAAATGGCAATCCTGAAGAATTCCTCACTCTCCACCTCTGCCTTCAGTTCTCTTTTCCATGAACTCCCATACCTTTATCTTGGGATTTCCTTTTATTTTCTCTTTCAAGGTTGCTGTAAATGCTGCACTCTTCTGCTCACGCAAGTGAATCAGCGAACAAGCTATAGTTTCTCAATAAATGGTTATCCACTGAGTCCTTGTAGTCCAGGGTGGAAGAGTTTTTTCTAATTAGCTGAGCTGCCACCCCACCTCTGGTCAGCTCATGGCCTTGATTCCTGTGTATTCCTGTGTATGCACTTCTTCTACAAATTAAATCCCTTGGGGCTTGTCTCACCACTTTTATTTGATTTGCCCTACTTGGGGACCCAATCCTTTGTTCAGGAACTGCTGAATTGAATGGTTGGCCCTTCAGGACACACTCTTTTAACCGACTACCAAATGAGAGGAACTGTAAAACATATTGATTCTTTGAACTGTAATAAGTAGGACCTGATGGTATTTGTCTAAGAGTTCTGAAGGAATTTAAAAATGAAGTCTTGAACTACTCACAGAAATATGTAATCTATTATGAAAATTGTGGCAGATGTTGTAGTGGAGGCCTGTGGTCAGAAGGATGGATTCTCATTCTTCTCTAAGGTCTGTTTACTTAGCCATGTTGCCTTTTATTTCTGAGAGCCTGTGTATTTGATTTAATTTGCTAAGGTGCCCGGAGGGCTTTTGAATGTGTGGCCATAAATTAAATTATATTCTGATTATAGTTTGTAAAACAACAGGAAAAATCGGGTTGTGTCTAAAATAAAAAATGATTGTGAATTGGTTTACTTGCCTACATAATGAGTTTGCCTGTTATTATTTGTTATGTACTAATTTGTCCTGGCCCCTGCAGCAACTCAGATTCTGATCTCCGAAATATAGAGTGAGTAAGCCCTTTACAGATTCATTCAGATCTAATGGCTTGCACTGGACAAAAATAATTTCTAATTTGCTAAAACGTCTTCTGCTTTGGACTCCACTCATCCATTGTGTTTCCAAACCCCATTTGTAATTTACAATATGTTACTTCACAAATTATATGCTTATGGAACAGATTAGGTAGCTCAAGGAATTAGCAATAGAATATACAGCCTTTTTGCTGGAGGTTGCTGGTTTAAATATGGCTCAGGCCAGCAGCGACCAAATCTTGGTACCATTGAATGGTTTTGGGTGTTATGTATTAAATGGGCAATGCCAAATCCTTATGTCTAGTTCCTGTAAGCAGGTGTTCATGCCACAATAACAAGCACTAATTGATACCATGGTTGGCAATGTAGCATAGGCCAACAACACTCAAATGGTGCTCAAATATGGAAATAGGAGGTAAGCTCCAACCCCAAAAATTCCCAAAGGATGTGGGAGTGCTGACTGAGCTTTTTACCTTTGAAAATCTCCCTCAGGATTCATATAGTAGTAGAATAACCTGTTCACACTTTGGGATGGCTCCTTCTGGGTGGGGTTGAATCTTATCGGCATGTCAAAATGGGAAAGGTGATACTGCTGGACATCCCGGCAGGACAAATTATGCTGAGGGGAAACCAGCACGGGTTCGCAGCAGGTAGATCATGCCTGACTAATCTAGTCTCTTTTTATGACCAGGTTACAAAACACCTGGACACAGGAGTAGGGGTTGATGTCGTATACTTAGACTTCAGGAAGGCCTTCGATACGGTATCCTACACCATACTAAACAAGTTAAGAGGCTGTGACTTGGATGACTACTCAGTCTGGTGGGTGGCAAATTGGCTAGAGGGTCACACCCAGAGAGTCATAGTGGATGGGTCGGTATCGACCTGGAAGGGTAGGCAGTGGGGTCCCACAGGGCTCGGTCCTTGGACCGATACTCTTCAATATCTTCATCAGAAACTTGGATGAGGGAGTGAAGTGTACTCTGTCCAAGTTTGTGGAT
The DNA here is from genome assembly GCF_000455745.1 of Alligator sinensis. Lineage (NCBI taxonomy): Eukaryota > Metazoa > Chordata > Crocodylia > Alligatoridae > Alligator > Alligator sinensis. The sequence continues at coordinate 4,593,955 of NW_005841840.1, read as the reverse complement.
GACACAAAACTGTGGGGAGAAGTGGATACGCCGGAGGGCAGGGAACAACTACAAGCAGACCTGGACAGGTTGGACATATGGGCGGAAAACAACAGAATGCAATTCAACAAGGAGAAATGCAAAGTGCTGCACCTAGGGAGGAAAAATGTCCAGCATACCTACTGCCTAGGGAATGACCTGCTTGGTGGAACGGAAGCGGAAAGGGATCTTGGAGTCCTAGTGGACTCCAAGATGAACATGAGTCGGCAGTGTGATGAAGCCATCAGAAAAGCTAATGGCACTTTATCGTGCATCAGCAGATGCATGACGAACAGATCCAAGGAGGTGATACTTCCCCTCTATCGGGCGCTGGTCAGACCGCAGTTGGAAAACTATGTGCAGTTTTGGGCGCCACACTTCAAGAGGGATGTGGATAACCTGGAGAGGGTCCAGAGAAGGGCCACTCGTATGGTTAAGGGCTTGCAGGCCAAGCCCTATGAGGAGAGACTGGGGCACCTGGACCTCTTCAGCCTCCACAAGAGAAGGTTGAAAGGCAACCTTGTGGCTGCCTATAAGTTCATCACGGGGGCACAGAAGGGAATTGGTGAGTATTTATTCACCAAGGCGCCCCCGGGGGTTACAAGAAATAATGGCCACAAGCTAGCAGAGAGCAGATTTAGACTAGACATTAGGAAGAACTTCTTCACAGTTAGAGTGGCCAAGGTCTGGAACGGGCTCCCAAGGGAGGTGGTGCTCTCTCCTACCCTGAGGGTCTTCAAGAGGAGGTTAGATAAGCATCTAGCTGGGGTCATCTGAACCCAGTACTCTTTCCTGCCTATGCAGGGGTTCGGACTCGATGATCTATTGAGGTCCCTTCCAACCCTAGCATCTATGAATCTATGAATCTATGCTGGTTTCTGCAAGGAACCTGTTCTGTGGATTAACAGAGATCTTCAGTTTTTGAGTTTTATCAGAAATACACTTGCTAGAAGGAAAGAGATATAACTGTGATTTTTTCCAGAGTAAGCTTTTTCATTCTTATATAAACTCTAAAGGTAGGATGATAAACAAGAACAAAAACCTAATGTGACAGAATCATCAGCATTTCAACTTCATCCTGCTAGGGCTCAAACATGAAAGGTGTTGAGCATTCTGACCTTGATCCAGTGAAGCCCATGCTTGCACAGCTGTTTAAATTTAAGCACAGAGGCAACCTCATGGAATTCAATGGAACTAATCATGTTCTTAAAGTTAAACACTTGATTAACATTGTTGCTGGACAGAATAATCAGTAAGAATGCAGCTCTAAACCCTTATGCCTGTGGCATTGATGTTTGCCTCCTATTTTGTATTCATCTATTATCAATGGAGGAAGACAGATGTGGCTTGATACACAGCAGAATTTCTAGAATAGAGCATCTCCTTCAGAGCTCACTACAAATGAAAGATTCCCAGAAGCAAAAGATTATCTTCTAGAAATACGTTTCAGTTCTAAATGGAAGTCTTGAGTTTGTAGCACTTTACCTTTTTGTAAAGGCTCCACTGACATTTTATTTCATATAAATTGTAAAACGTGATAACATTTTTAAAAAGGAGTTAGAGCCCTGAAAGAGGTCACTCTACCACAACTGGTTTAGAAGGTCTTTAGGTGTTGTGTCAGAATGTACAAAGCAAAAATGTAGAATGTATTCAAATAAAGTTGTATCTTGAATTCCTCCCCTATTCCCAAAAGAACTAAAAATTTAGCTGTAATGACTTTAGACAAAAATCACAGTCCTGATCCTACAGCCCTTAATCATGCAGGCTAGGGACAGACATTACACATAAACCAGTTTAAGTGACCAGAAACTCATTTAAACCTATAACAGAACAGACATTCAGTGCACATAAAACAGCTTGGAAATGGCTGAAACCAGTTTGAGATAAACCTGGTTGAATGTAGTATCAAACTTAACTGATCTGAGTCAAACCAGCTTATGCAATGTCTGTCCCAGACCCCCTCCTGGTTTCAGTTAAACTAGACTCCCCCAGCACCCTGGCATGCTCTCTGGGCTGGGTGGGGCTCTCTGCTCTAGGGAGCTGGGCTGGCCCCTCCCCTCTTCTCCCTCGCTGGAGCTCCAGCAGAGACTTGCAGGCACAGAGCATCTGCTTGGCTTCCTCCTGCTCCCTCCCCCGTCATTGCTGCATAGGTCAAGCAGAGATCCCTTCCTCCTCCCTCCCACAGCATGGATGGTACCCAGTATGTGGTATGCTGGCTCAGAGGTTCCCAAACTTTTTATGCTGTGGACCAGCAAACCGTGGACTCAAAGTGACCACGGACCAGAAGTGGCCATGGACCAGCAAACTGTGGACCAGCAGTGACCAGCATACTGTGGGCAAGCAGCCAACCTTTTTTTATATTCAATATAAAAAAGGTTTGACTGCCGGACCAGAAGTACCAGGCCACAGCCCAGACGTTGGGAACCCCTATGCTAGCTAATGCTGTGTCTTTAGGGCTTTTTGGAGCTAATCAACATGTAGCTTCAAATGAACATGTCCCTCCTTGGAATGTTTCCTTCCTTGCAAAAATGTGTTTAAGAAGAGCTTGAACTAATGAGAAGGGCTTTGTTTTCTGATCGGGTGTTAAATGCTCATAACAGAGCTGATAAATGCCCTGCTATCAAGAAGTGGGCGGGGATCCCTCCGTAATCAGAGTATCCTGCTGGGCCCGGCCACACACCCTTTCAGTTCCACACTATGGAAGGGAAGGGAGAACTACTCTAGCACCTCCCCCCGCCAGCTTCTAGCCTGAGCCACTGTAGGCATGTTCCTGAATTTGCCCAGTCCAGAGAGGATGACTGTGCAGTTACAAGTTGGTTCAGCCTAGCCAAGTTAGACTAACCTGCAAAGATTGAATCAATTCAGGCTCAAGCTTTTTGAATGTCTGTCCCTAGCCAGAGTCCCAATGAAAGTCATTCATAAAAGATTTTCAGGATCAGACATATGAACTAGGTTAAACTCCCCAGTTTTGTTTCAAATTGGTATTTTGTTGACTTTGATTTGTGTGGATTTGTCTTCCATGAGGTTCGAGTACTACCTAACCCAAAAATGCAAAGGATTCTCGATAAAACCAGCTATCTATCATATAGCATTGAGGTGGTAGAAATATGACCCAGGTTCACTTAGTGTTAATTCCCTTTGCTAAACCTAGGTTCTGTTCTAAGTTTGTAATAAAACTGAAAAGCCAAGCAAGCTTTGTTGATTTAGAGTTATAAATACTTTCCTTAGCTATAATCAGTGGCATTACTAGAAGTGGGTGATCAGGGTAACTGCCCTAGGTGCTGAATTGGCAGGATTGGTGAGGAGAAAAAGCAGCAGCTGCTGCTAGCAGCCAGGTTGTTTCTGATTGCGAATCAGAAGTCGGTTGCCCAGGGCAAAGTGGCTGTCTGTGTCCCTATACTGCTGACTCTAATTATAGCTCATAGTCCCAATATTAGAAGAGTTAACCAGCATCTCAGCCGTTCACCTAAAGGGACCTTCTAGAAGTCAGGCAGCCCTTTTGGCCTTTGGCCACCCTGTTATGGTACAAGTTGCTGTGCTGTACTGGTTCTTCAAAACAAACAACATTTTCTAAGCTCTAGTCTTAGACCACTGACTAACAAATGTAATTCCAAAGTAGAACAAGATTATTTTTCTATGCATTTAAGTTAAGGAAGATACAATGGCAGTGAAGGAATTAGAAGTTTTACTCACGTAACTCATGCAGAACTGTCAAGACTACAGGAACTTTAAGATTGTGCTGTTTTGGACCAGTCCTTTGGACAATGCTACATTATGCTGGCTTTTTTGATGGCTATGTATATTATCCTTACTCCCTATGTTGCTAAATTAATACAAAATTGGAGAAAAATAAATTGCATTTCTGAATGCTCTCATATAATATAGCTCTTGTATTCATTGGCACAGATTCACTACTGTGCATTCCATTCATCCCTCCTGATCTGAAGCACTGTCAGTAAGAAACAAATGTCAAGGAATGTTGTCTGTTGACAAAAAAATTAATCACCAGACAGTTGCTAGTTTCTACATGGCAAAAGAATAGGCAACAGTCTTGCATCTGTAGTGAGTTTTGTATGAAAAACAGGCTCTACAAATAATTTCAATTAAGAAAATGCTACCTTGACAAACTTCGTATTTAAAATATAGTAAGAAACCACCAGAATATTGCATTACACTTAATTACTATAGACTATATTATTCTTAATTCAGATTTTATTATTTATAGAATATATATTGTTACTACGGCAATATATATAGATAAGTAAACTGAACCTGCAATCCATTTTCTAGTACGTAATAAGTAATTTACTCCTGGTTTCTACTTTAAGTTCAAGTAATAACTTCTATAGGATTTGTTTAATTTTATTTAATTTCAAATTCTTAGACTATAAAATTTACTTCAGGACAAAGTTATGCTTAGAAGCCAGCAGCATTCTAGTGTCACTTATTTGCTTGCACACTAGTTAGGTTATCTGAACTTTCATTTAAGTCCTTAATTCTTCAGCTAATTGTTCTTTTAATATTTGACTCTTGACAAGTAGGCAAATTACCTTGCAGAGATAAAGAAGGCATATTGTAATGTTATTACACAGTTGCAATTCCCACAGACTTTTAAGAGCAGAACATATATATATAAAAGGAGAATCCAGCCTCTTATAATACCTGAAATCTTGTTTTACAAACACTATCAACCCATTGTATAAGGCTGGGCAGGACAGTTCACCTCTCTTACCTCTGTTTATCCATCTCTAAATGGAAAATCTTGCTAATCTACTTGAAATAGTTGTTCTTAAAATTAACTCACATTTGCAATGAATTTTTACATTAAATGAAATTTAAGGAAGTATCACAGGGCAAATTATCATTATCAAATATTTCTTAGAACTTGCTGTTGCTTAATGCTGAGCTTTTATCTCCCAGGAAATATATTCTACTTTTAACTGGATGGTCTGAATCCATTATCAAATTAATTCTTAAACACAACAAATGGAAAATCCCATATCATATGAATTAAAAACTCTGTTGCTTCACCAGCGTACACCATCTCTTATTGACATCCACAGTCACTTTCGTGACTCATGCTAAAGACCAGTTAGCTTGAAGGTATTTTGTTGTTATTGAAATAGCTTTAGTCTAAAATTTGAAGTGAGTTGTTGATATTCTTGTATATGTGGTGCTAGACTGTTTTGTAATTCAGGTCTTTTCTCCTTTAATTTATCTATCTTACAGAAGCTGAAAAGAGAAACCTATGAATAGATAAGATTGGGATTCTTGTTTTTGACTGCAGTTCAAGGAAAGTTATTATTATAGTTTCTTTAGGTACTTTACTCCATTTAGATTTGCCATTTGATCATCTCATCTGGAGATATGGTCAGTGGAAGTATTTTTATCTAAATTGTGGGCTTCCTTTAATTTTGAGGATAGAAAATTTTCAACAGAGACTAGTGGGTTTGAATCCCCTTTTTCAATCTAATTCCACCAAAATATCCTTGTCTTGATAAAGCCATTCTTTTGATGAAAGTGAGAGATTGCTTTCAGTCTGCTGTTCCAGCTGAGGTTTAAAATACTTATGGCATGATATCTACTCTGTAAACAGACACAAATGTGAAGATTAGTCTAACAAACAGCACCTGAGGTAATAGATCATTGTATCTGCTGTTTTTTATTTACTCTAAGTGTCTTAGTCTTTCCTATTCAGCCTGTGCCCTTATAATAACATCTTGTTTCATTCACTTCTCTCTAAATGTTGAAAGCTAAGCAAATGCTGGCATAAGCAGGCTGGGATGCAAGTAAAGTAGCAAGGGCAGGAAGAGGAAGAGCCTTAGCAGTAGTCCTTATGCTAAATGTGCATTAACATCATGCATGTAACCTGTCTGGCTTTGGGATGTTATGATGAGGCAGAGGAAGGAATGCAGCTGATTTATATGACCCTTTTCAAAAGCACTTGGAAGGAATACTGATTTCAATGCCCCAATTTAGAAAAAACCATGAAAAAGCAGAACATACACTGTGGTTATCTTCAAGAGAGTTATGGATGAAGGCACAGGGAGGCATAATTCATCAAAGGACCACATTGCTATGAAAGACGATGAAATAATGGGGCAGCTCTTCCATTCAGATATTCTGTTCTTATATTCTTATTCTTATATGGGGCAACTCTTCCATTCAGAATATTCAGATATTCTTGCACACATGGCTGAAGATCTATGGGGCTTTTTTGTAGATCCCACAACATGTGTGTGATTTGAAGACCATGGCCATGACTCTGTTAACCCTTAAAGAACAGCTCCCTCTACTTCATACTGTGATGTCTCATGAAATCTGTGACACTAAAGTCACTGAGTAGTCTGAATATATGTTCCCTTTCCAGTGGTCTTTCCATAAGAGGTTTTCTAATGGCTCTGGATGTAAGCTATCAGATAATCTCAGTTGTTAGAACTGTACAATCTGTGAGAAAAGTATCACAATGTATTTTAATTAGATATAATATTGGATATTGTAATAATATCCAAAGATAAACACCAAACAAAGCTCTCAAGGTACAAGAAACTTCATATACAAAAATACTAATACAACTATTGTTGTTAGAAAGGAAAATGAATCTTCTTAAAGAAATTAACTAAAAATTTGTTATGCTCCTTCTAGATATGATTAAATCAATCTCACATTTCATACAATCTCACTAGGTCATACAATGAAGAAACAAGTTCTGATTTTGGCTACTCCTACACCCCACTTTACATGTCAGAACTTTGGGGCTTCAGAACAATTCATAGCCATCTGAGTAAGGATGCTTTAAGTTAGAACCATTCTAAGGTTGGTGCCAGAGGTGGTTCTGCTGCTGGTAGGGGGCAAAATTTAGGAAACCCACACACTGGAGGGTTCATCCCTTGTGAGCTGTTGAACCAAGCTCTCTGCACATTATCACTCTGTGAAAATTTGGCTAAGAAAAGACAGAACTGATGAATCCACTGCTATGCAGAGGTTCAGGCAGTTCTACCATAGACATAGCCTCCTACTAGCAATGGCTGAATGGCAATTCTGCCACTCCACAGCACAAGAAAGGGAGTTCCTCCCTTCCTAGTTCTTGCTTGAAGAGTTAATCAACAAACAACCTGTCTGCTCCAGGTTTCTACTGCAGTAAGGTTTGGGGATACACACCTTTTGGTAAGAGTCCACTGCTCTGTTTTCCTCTTGTCCTTCAATCATAGAGGGCATGTCCACACATGCAAGCACGTGCGCTTGCAGCAGCTCAAATAGAAGCGGTGCAAATTTGAGCTGGGGCTTTTTGCCTCAGCACACGTGCTAGGACGTGCACTTTGTTGTGGAGCAAATTGTGCCACTTGGGGCAAAATAACCCTGCCTGGCTCCTCCTGGATCTTCAGCCAGGGGGAGCTAGAGCCCAGGGCCAGCATCTGTGCTGTCCCCAGCAGTATAAAAAGCTTCCCTATCCTGGCCCCAGCAGTATAAAAAGCCACCCTGGCAAGTAGCTCAGGGCTACTAGCTCGCAGGAGCTTCGGGGCCCCAGCCAATTGGTACCTGGGGACACTACCCCTTGTGCCAGCTGGACTGCTGAAGCAGCCCTGACAGTTCCTTGCACCCTCTACCCACTGCAGCAGTCTGACAGTGGGGGCTGCTGCCTGGCTGTGACCTGCTGTGCACCTGCCAGACCTGGATGGGAACTGCACAGCCAGCAGAGGCATCTGCCCCTCTGGGCCAGCTGCCAGTGGACTGCGGTTGCAGGGTTGGCCTTTGTGCAGCACTACTGCCATTTGTGCCCCCTGCCCAGCCATGAGGGCAGCTATCACCCCGAAGATGTTCCAGGTGTGGTGGCCTGCTTTTAACTGTCAAAGCATGTCCTCCTGGGCCCCCACAGTCCCTTCCCCTGTCCTCCATCCCCCCCGACCCCTTACTCACTGGCACCAGAGCCCAAACATTTTTTTGCTCCCGCACGTGCCTGTTGCCCCACCTCAAAGGGATTTGAGGCGGGGCAAGAGGCACGTGCAGGCTCGTGTGGACGTGCCCAGAAGCTTTGAAAGAATACAGACCATGTTACACTGTCTCCCTGGTGAAGTTTCACATAGAAGATCAAAGGTTCATACATGAGTTAAAAATATTGCTTCTTAAAGATGTAGGTAAAGGAAGGGATCTAAATATGAATATAGATCACCTTTTTCCAAGGCTGTTTATTATGAAGGGATAATGCCATTTTAAAACATAATTGCTTTATGAAATCAGGACACCACTCATCTTTGCATTGTTTAATTAGAATATATCTCCCCACTAACTTAAATTCTCAGCCAAATATTCTTGTCATGTCACAGATAAATGATGTTTTTACTTGACTCTCAAAGCTCCAGTTTTTAGCAGTTTCCCTGAGTTATAGCCAATGTTTAAAGAACGACAATACACTTTTCAGCTGGCTTGATTAGCTAGGTGAGGGTATATTATTTATTACTTGGGGTATATGATTTCAGGTCGTCAGAACCCTTTTTTCCAAGGTAAAAAAATTTAATTCAATTTAATCAGTAAATTGATTTAATTGATTCAATTTAATCAGTAATCAGTTTGTCAATCACACAAATTAGAAACTGTATCCATTGAAATGTTAATACATTTCCAAATATCATGGCAATATCTGCTTATGGTACATACAGTATCTGCATTCTAAGCTCTTAACTCTTCATGTAGCTCAGCTACATGCAAAAATCATTTGTATTTTTCTTGTGAAAATTGTAGAGGCAATAGTAGAGGTGATTCATAGATGCTAGGGTCAGAAGGGACCTCAACAGATCATCAAGTCTGACTCCCCTGCCTAGGCATGAAAGAGTGCTGGGGTCAGATGAGATCTGCTATCCCATCCTAGGTAGCATCTGATGGAAATTTGGAGAGATATACACTAACAAAGAATCAGGTGTTTTTTAAAGTAAATATAAGCATTTTAAGAATAATGACAATATTATTCCTGTAAAAAAAAATGACATTTGAAACCCTTACTCTATTCAGATCTTTGAGAAGCACTTTCTAAACCTTTATATCTTCTTCTTGTTTGCAGGTGCAGTTCTACAGCTGAGGCGTAAGGTTTGGACCTGTAGTCCACTGACTAGAATGTGAATCTTTCCTGGATAAAGAATGCAAAAGGAGATGCTGAGCTGATAAAGTCAGTGGGTATCTTCATGGATGCTGAGTTCTGAGCCAACAGATTGCACTGCTTGACTGGACTCTGATAAAGTAAATATCAATTGGCTTTAATGTCTTTATGTTTTCTATGAATAATGCTATATGGTTCTCAACTACTGCAGTTATCTTATCAATATTCTATGAATGTGTTATGTATATACCCAAGATTGAGCCAAATTCTGCTCTACAATAAATGTAATCTCACTGAAGCCAACAGCAAACAAACAATTTAAATAGCTAAGAAAAATAATTAATGAAACTGACAAAAGCAAAAACGGATTCATTTGACAAAGTGCTAGCAGTACTAGATTAACTTTATTTTAGCTGGTTCTGCCTACACCTTCTATAAATCACATTTTATATATTGAAAAGAAGCAAATCAAAATCTTTACCCTTATTGAAAACAAAGCATGCAGTAGGGGCTGCTGGGGAATCTTGCATGCTCTGAAGTTGGAAGTGACTGGTCTAGCCCAATCATAACAATTTTGTCTAAGGAGGGAATAATGTTTTGAACTAGAATCTGCTGACACTGAAATAAATAGTAAAATTCTCATTAATTTCAGTGGCAGTGGATCTGAACTTTTAGGCTTTCTCATTTCTCATATTGTTTGCTACAGTAGGCCTTGAAGAACTTAAAAGCAAGAAAAAATGTACTGTCTGCAGCATGGTAAAATGGAGATAGGGTGGGGAATGGGTAGATGGTAATGAATAAATGAACATAAATAGATGACTGTGTAGGCTCCACAGGAAAACTTTTAGGAAGCTCAATTCTACACTCATTGCAACAGTGCCAACCTTCATGGGGTTGCTTGATTGTAAGGAAATAATTTGGCCTATAATATAATAACCTGAGACTCTCATAAGAGCAAAAGGAAATGTAACGTTGCATTCTCCTTATAAATGGTCTTCATACAAGAGCCTCTATACAAAGAAACATAATTAGCATCCGTTACACTTAAGAGGCATTTAACATCCTCACAATGTTTCTACTTCTATCCCTGTCATTTTCAGTCTGTTTAAAATAATGTGGCAAGCCAGACTTTAATTGTATTCTCATCAGTGAAAACGTCCATCTCTCTTTATTTTAACATGTATTGAAACAAATTTTCCACCACAGGAGGGGAAAAAAAAGAAAAGAAAATATAGCTCAGGCATCAGTGCACAAGATTTTTGTTTTGTCACTGGATTGCTTTGAAACTTATCCCCGACATTCTTGTGGGAATGACAGTAGCATCACAGCAGCCTAGAAAATGCAGGTTGGAAGGGACCTCAGGAGGTCATCTAGTCCAATCCCCTGCTCAAAGCAGGACCATCCCCAACTCCATCATTGCTTGGGGTCACACAGAACCTCATGGATACAGATGTGTATATGTATATGGATACAGACATGTAATATTTACCCTGGCCATTTAGGCTGGGCATTGGCTTATAGGAGGTTTTAAATTCTCGGTGGCTTTTGGAACGGTCTTCAAAATGCGGTGTCAACGGGCTTAAAAACTTATGGGGGGGGGAAGGGGTTGAAATAAACCCTGCTTATGTCAAGCACAATGCACATGAAGGCTGCTTAGGGTGGCAGAGACAAGGTGGTGGTGAGACAAGGTTCTGTGGGTAAATCCGGTATCTTTTATTACACCAACTCAAATAGTTGGAAAAATACTTCTTAGCAAGCTTTCGGGCACAAACACCCTTCATCAGGCTGAGGAAACATCTGCAGACCCTCATGCAGATGCTTAGGATGGGGATCCTGTTGTTGCTTAGGACGCAGATGCTCAGGATGGTGGGGCACTGAGAGCCCTACAGCCAAGTGGCTTGTCCTTCCTCCAGCAAGAAGTTGTGCTCCAGGATTGCCCTGCGGGGATGGGGGCGGCTCTCATCTCCTCCCCTCCGAGCAGCCAGGAGCAGAAGCAGAGTCCTGGAGGAGCAGGGCGGGCAGGGACCCCAGAGGGCATCCCCCAGCAGAGGCAGGACCAGCCCTCTCCCAAACCATCCCATACACACCCGCCGTCTCCCGGAGGAGCAGGGCTGGCAGGGACCCCAAAGGGCCGGGGGGGGGCTGAGGCAGGACCACCCTCCCCACAGCGCCCCCGGCAGCCCCTCATCTCGAGTCTCGGCAAGTCGGGCAGCGGACGCAGAGGGTGGGGCGGGGCGTCCCCTCCTCTGCCCGAGAGGCGCGGAGCGGAGCTGGGCAGAGCGGACTCCCCCTCCTCCTTCTCCTG
>NW_005841840.1:4576546-4582033 GCF_000455745.1 Alligator sinensis | reverse complement strand
TGCTCCCCCCCGGGGCTTCATGCCTCGCCTCCGGATCGACCAGAGAGAGCCCCAGAGACGGGCTGGCAGGGACCTCCAGAGGGGCTCTTCAGTCTGCAGGATCAGGCCTCTCCCAGCTGTCCCGTACGGACCACACGTCCGTTTCGTAGTTTCATTAGGGGCTGGAAAGGACCTCTCCAGATCAAAACAGCCCCCCTGCGCTTGGGAGATGCTTGCCCCCTTTGCATGGTGATGATTGTGTTGTTTATCAAAAAGGCAGGCTACTCCTGGCCCAGAGAGGATGGGTGGGTGAGTGGGGACAGCTCCTTGCTGGTGGGTTGGGCAAAGCCATCCCCCCTTCCCATCCCTTTCAGCCTTTTTGTGTGGTAAAAACCTCTCTTAGCTATTGGTGGTCCCAAGACCATAGAGGGTACAGTAATGAATCTAGGAGACCCCGGGCAGAGAAATATCCATGTTGTGAGGCGCATTTTGTGAGTTTATGGGATGCTGTGTTTGGTCTTTGGCAGGTCCCAGTGGTGGTGTGGTTTTTAAGAGCACATTCACAAATGGAAAGGTTGTCAGGAACTGCTAGGAATAAACCAGGAGTGCTCAACCTCTGGCCTGCAGGCCAAATGCAGCCCGCAGAGCCTTGGCATGTGGTCTGCAGGGCTCTCCATGGGTTGGGAAATGTAGCGGCAGGGGAGCAGTGGCAATTAATACTGGCACCCCTCCCTGCTGCCGAATTCCCAAGCTCCATGCAAGCAGGTTGGAGCCAGACCACACACCTTCCCCCACAGGCTGTGCCTGCTTCTCCCTGTGGGTCCAGGTCATGCACCTTCCCTTGCTCAGCTGGTTTGGGCTGGGACATACCCCATCTGCCTGCGGATGCCCCTTTCCCCCATGCAGCTGGATTGGGGCTGGGGTGCCCCCCACCCCTTTCTCCACGGCTGGATGGGGCCAGCCCACAGACAGACCTGGCACTGCCCATCTGGCCCACTGGACAAAAAAGATTGAGCACCATTGAAATAAACAGAAATTTAGTACACAACTGAAGTACATTTATTTTTGTTTTGTGGAGAAGCTAACTTTCTTGGCTCTGATTTACAGAATTACTAGAATGAGTGCACATGAGAGAGAATGAGTTCTCTTTCAGGGAGGCCAGGGACCAAGGCGGGATTGGCTTACCCATAGTTGTGTGCGCTTCCTAAGAATTATTTGGTCATTTGATAATATGTTGCAGTTTAGCCTAACATTTTGATATTTTGTTTTCTGAGGGTCACTCAAGTATTTAATAGTTTCAGGACAGAATTGGATTCTCAGTTATAATTTTTCATTCCTATGAGACTAACACTTTATTCTGAGTTATAACGTACTATAACAGAACATGTTCTGCACTTATAGAAGAATGCTTAATTAAGATTGCATTAGAGAAGACTCTAAGATACAACAATAATTAGAGTAGCACTTAGAAGGTGATCATCACAATTATCTGTGGATTCTACTGCAGGGGTTTTATTCTGTTTCAGTGGCCAAGGTATCAAGAGACTTAAATGTCTGGACTTTTTGGATAATAATAATGTCATCACTAAGCCACTGATATACTCCCTTCCTTAAGGAATGAGTGTTATGTCAACATGGGCTGATGCTTGAGTGTAGGTTATTCAGCCATAAGCTTTTTTTACCTGTGGTGAGCCCCATCTGTTGAAGTCACTTATCAGAACACAGCTCTTGCACTCCTGTCCTAGAAATCTCTTGTCGTAGCAGCAGTTGCAAGTGACTGTCCGCTGGGCTGATGAAGTGTTCCATTAATCAACTTAACACGGCATCCTGAAGTGACAGAGCAATAGGGGACCACAGGACAAAGAACTGTTAACTCTGTGCCCAACTTTGACATCTGCTTCTAACCTAACATTTCATAGTCAGAGATTCAACTCCTGGTACATCAGCCAAACATTTCCTCTGGACTATTATTGTATGTTTAATTTTTCAAAAACTAAAACATATAGTGAACATTTTACATATATTCGCATGAATATGAAATGGGAATAAAGTATGAATACTACTATTGTTATTACTAATAATAATTTGGATGTTGGTATGATAGACACTGTACCTGTACAAAACAGGCCAAGGGTGGGAGTGGAAGCAGGCCAAAAGGGGTAAGTGACTTGCCCAAGGTTTTACAGCAAGTTGGCACTTGAATCATTATTAGAACCCAGTTCTCTTGGCCCCTAAATTAATACCCTATCCAAGTTCTGTACTGACAAAGGCTTGGGTTGCAACATTTATATATATGACCATATATACATATGGTCACAGTTCTATTCATCATAGACTTGTAAACAAGACAGGAAATGAATGAGGCAAGTCTGTGTAAAATGTCACAAAAGAAGGAAGAAAACATATTAGTAGAATGAACTCTGATCATTAAGTAATTTAAGGGCGACAAACTGATCAGCTGCTGGTCAGACATTTTTCCTCTTCTAGGTATCATTGGCAGTCTGCTTGGACACACTTGACTAGCCAGACAGAAGTCACATCTTATCTTAGAGAGTAACCGTTTACTCACCCTGCTTTACCTTCTGCCTGACTTCAGACTAACACAACTAACTGCCTCTGACTTTTCTAAACTGTTTCCTAGACTTTTTCTAGGTCATTGGAAAAGTAATTTTCCTAAGATATGCACTAATATCTCATATTTTATTTATGACCTTGATTTCAAAAGATATTAATAATCTCCATATTGAAAGCAAAAATATTATGAGATATGGCTTTTCAGAGAAATCTTAAGGGGTTAGGTACCCTTTCTCTTTCGTATTAAATGGAAATTGAGAACTCAGTTTCTTTAGGCTCCTTTGAATATCACAGCCCTAATCTTTGGGTAGATTGAAAGCCTAAAGTCCAAATTGCCGGGGTGACTGCAAGGAGGTCTTAAAGTTCTCCTTTCTGCTTCCTCTTTACCCTGTCCCTTTTCTAAGTAGGTTCCTTTGCCTTTGCTGTGTCTGCACAGATCTGGCCTTCAGACCAGATCTAGATTTCTTAATTTCTTGTTCCTGTAAATTATGGCTTGTATTTCCCATTGAAGTTCTTTGTTCTGAAATGGACAATGACAACAGGTAAAAGACTTAAAGATTTGTGAGGAGGAGACTGGGATGCTGCTATAAGTTAATATGTCTTTCCCAAATATGTCACTGTGTCCTGTCCTAGCTGCTGTGGTATGACTGTGGCCTTCAAAACCCTGATCCAGCACTTCTATGAGCAACTTTCCTGGTCACTTTAGATAAAAGCATTACTTCTGAACAAGGTACTACTGTGTGTTGGGGGATACATCTCTCAGCTGTTCTAGATTATGCCCCATGTTTCAGGTAAATGACCAGTCATTAGTTTACAGATGAGACAAAAAGCTCTCATGCTATGCTTTTTGTCTTAAGGGAAAGTACACTGAGCTGAAGGGCTGTGAGTTAAAGTTCACCTCTTCTATTGACAGGTATTTATAGGCGTATGGACTTAAAATACTGTTGGGAGTAAATGAAGTATCACTTACTCCATTTTAAAAGTAGGTTAACTGAGAGGATGCGCAAGGTTACTTTGGTAGAACTAGAACAGAACATTGGTCTCCAGTAAAGCAGACTCAACCTCCTCCATGCTGTTTTTTACGACAAGTGGAACAGATTGATTTTACTGCCTGTAGCAACTAGACTGCATCCCTTTCTCAGAAGCAGGAATAGAATTATGATTCCCAGCGTTCTGCTGCTGTCTAGCAACTGTGTCAACCACTGCATAGGTGCCACTGCTCCCTTTACTGACTAATTGAGAGAGGACAGCAATTAGTTCTTTAGGTCATGCATAGAAATCTGTGCTGGGGATCTAAGGGCCAGAATATTGCCCTTACTGCTGCCAGGGAGTCCCTATGGCTGAACATAAATTTCTGTTCCTTAGTTTTTTATTTTTCTGAGTGGTGTATTATTCTCAGTGGTTGACACAGTAAAAAATCAAACTGAAAAGCAAGTTTAAAACACTAAAATCTGCCAGCGATGACAAAACGATCAATAAAACACACGTCCCACAATTTTGTCATTTTTCATGCATTTTGATTTACTTCTGTCACAGCTGGGCAAGTTTGAAGGTGAAAAGGTACAGTTGAAGTGCTGAAGGGGTAGAGACCTGTCACTGAAACATTCTATTGTGAAAGTAGAGGAATCAACTGATTAATCTCTTCAGCCCTGTGCTATACTTGTTACTACTAAATATGAAATTTCTAGCTTAGTGCATAGCAGTAGCACTATACCCATGTAAAGAGAAAATTCAACTTCAGTAGCAGACTTGATCATTCAGGTGTGAGGTAGCAGACTCTTAATGCCACAGTAAATGTTAGGCATGCAGATAGATCACAAGGCAGAATAGACCTTGAGACTGTTTGCCTAGAAAAAATGGGATTTATTTAGTGTGTTTTATTTTTTACATGTTTCAAAGATGATGAATTTTGTAAAAAAAATGGTTATAAAATAGGATATTTTTATTTGTTTATTTTATGACATTGATTGGTATATAATGAATCAGGCAGATTACACAAGAGTAATCATCATTGCTTCTGAATTCTCTGGTGTATCTCACTAGGATTAGTGTCTTGAAAGAGTATGTTTTTCTCTCTGTTTTCTTACATCATGGCTGTAAGACATGACACAAAGGGAAGGTGGAGATGTCCTGTCCCTAATTTGCATTATTTCAGGAAAACATCACCATGGATTATGTCATGAACTTGGAGATTCATACGCTCCGTAAATAATATTTCAATCACAACCTGACTCTTAGAAGCTAATAAGTGTTTTGGTGAGACAGGTATTACAAAAATTGGAGACTGGGGCTTGCTTGAGTAATATTATCTATGCTTAGGTTAACTCTTAATAATTTAAGGTCTGCTTCTGCATTTCTTATTCTTGTAAGCTGTCACATTATTAAAGAGTTTGTCTATCTAAGGAGTGCAGGACTGGACCTGTGCTAGCAAACAACTACCTAAAGTAATATGAAAAAATAAAGTCTTCTTAGCCAGTTATTTCAGGTAACAGAAATACATTATTTTTATTTTACTCAAAAGCAGTTTTTGTCTCTTGCTATTATCCAAATACTTGTGCATTAGGAACTCTGAGTCAAATTTTGCACTAAGTTTCACTTATGCAGCCTTATTGAAATTCCTCCTGTCTGTCAATGAAGTTTATACATTTCTTGAAACAAAAGTCATGGACCTAAATAGCTTTGCACTTAGGGACAAGACTAGATTTCCAACAGTAGTGCATTTCAAATGCAGCAAAATCAATATTTTACTGCTAATCAGGGTGGGTTTGGGAGTTCAGGCCCCTATGTACAGAACATAGCCATGTAGGTTTGGGGAGTGAGGAAGAAGGGTGAGGCTCCATATATACAATGCCCTTTTCTCAGCATGGGGCTGATGTGTAATGGTACTGTAAAATGCTACTGTTTTTTAACAGGAGGAGCTGGAGAAAGGTTCAG
>NW_005841840.1:4557352-4576290 GCF_000455745.1 Alligator sinensis | reverse complement strand
GTTCAGCAGCTGTCCTGAGTCTATGGATGGGGGTCAGGTTCCATCTTGTCTACTCTTTCTGCCTCTGAATCTGCATATTGAACAATGTGGTTACTCAAGCACTGTGCTAGGACTAGTCCTTACTAGCAGTACACCCCTGTTCATGACTTCCTTCATGTAATGATAGGATATTTTTTACATAGAACATATTAGGACTGTATTGCCAACCCTTGCAATTTTTATTATTTTTTACAATATGTAATGTTTTTTCCAGTTCCTGGACTCGCGTGATAGCATAGATTGAGAATCCTATGTAGTTTTATTTTAAATGGTTATAGAAAAGCTTGAAAATGTGAATCTTAAAGGCTTAAAAAGAAGGTGCATTAAAGAAGAATGAAGATTAAAATCTCACAATTTTTAACCTAGTCTCATATTTTTTCTGGAGGTCTGATTCCAGTATTTGAAAAATGTGTGCTGACAATACTTAATGGGATATAAGTATAATGCTATCAAAGTGCAAAACTAAAACATTAACATTTCAAAATTATATTACAAAATTTTAGTTAAAAAATCCTTGGGATTCCCTTTAAAATGTGGTAGTTTAAATATAAGAATGAAAGAAAAGAAAACGGAATAGGGGAGACACTGTGTATGTATACCTGTACCTTATTCTGACAAAATGTCCACTGTCTTTAAGAAGTTCTTTGAAACTGATGCAAGATTTGTCTGGATCTGGCCATTTAGCAATGTATTCAGGTAATATTGCATCAAGCAAAAATTCTTGCTCATAATTTTTCAGAAATCCCGAGAATATTCTAGTCAATAAAATACAGTTTTCATCTTGATTTTTAAAAGACATCTCAGTCACATCAAATATATCCATTTATTACAAGATTTATTACTGAGTATCTTTCTTATTAACAAAACATATTTCCATAGTGTGCCTTTTGGAGGATGTATCTCCTCCATAAACAAAATGAGTCTTCTCATGCAGACAGTGAGTTTTGAAAGAATGATATATAGAATGGAAACCAAAAGTGTTGCATTTAACAGTGTATTGAAAACTGTACTGAATGTTTGGGACATGAATGTGTTTTTATGAGTTTATTTCATAAAAAATACATGGGTTGCAGAGTAAATTGTTAGAACCTCTTTGGAATAAAGATTCAAAATAAGCTAAGTAATCTCTATGTTATTTGTCATTTAAAGGTACTGACAAAATATTTTTTATATGTATGTATAGAATATATATCTATATTTATGTTATATACATATTGGAATATGTTTATCATTATATGCATACACATACATACACACACAATGATAAACATATTACAATCATTTGTATAAAAAGATAGCCTGTGTAACATCATGTTTTGGGTGGGAAGAAAGGAAGGGTGGGAACCTAATCCCTTAACAATTAAGAACTTGTTTAAATAGTAAATACAGAACAGCCATTTTCCAATTTTTTGTGATTTCAGTGTAATACGGTGATAATTTACTATGACTGTTCACCACATAGTCTCCAGAATCAAAACTCATACCTGAAGTGCCTTCACATGTGAATATGCCTGAGCTATAGGTTATAAATCAGTTCTGATCTTAACATACATAGTCACAAATCCTCTCTGTAAGGCAGCCTTTTTTAATAGGCATAAGCAAAGAGATTCAGGAATGAATAAGAACGGTTCTGTCATGTTTGGCATTGCAATTGTGACACATTTTACAAAAGGTAAATATGAGTTTTAGCAAAGCTTACTGTGCAATGCCACACAAGTTGCTATGGCAGTCCAAAAATACTAATCACACTTGAAAATTTATATAAGATCAAATTCTTTTGTCCCAAGAGCAGCCTGCCCTTGGTAATGAATACTGTAATCTCATCATTTGCATTGCAATGGAACAGCTCATTTGTGTTAACTAAAATGTACATGGGGTAGACTAGCTTTTATTATGCTTATAGCTTTGATGAAGTTATACAGATTTTATATTTTGCTAAATATAATGCAGCCAAGGCAGCTGCTACACCAGCCTGAATTTCTACATCATGAATGGAATTATTTTTGTAGAACTAAGTCATTCGGTCTGAATGAACTGCTGCTGCTTGAGGGAACTCCCACTGATATCAAAGGGAGTTCTTTGAACCTTGGCAGTACAGTTGAACCAATACGTATATATGTATAAACTGTGTTCAAAAGAATGTTATTAAGATTGTGAAGTCAAGCACAATTAAGGTTGCCATTGCAATCCTATTATGCCCCTGTGTACATATTTATTATGATAGTTTTTAAGTATATGATCATACTCAGTTTTTTCCACACTAATCCTTACTAGTCAGAGAACAAAATATGCAGTGCTCACTTCAATAGGAGCTGCCTAGTCTATATTTTGTTTTCTCCTTGGTGTTCAATGTGCAACTCTGTGCCTTATTTACTGCATGTTATTAAACCTTAGTTTGAAGACAGAAATATCCATTTCTTCATTACCTTTTTTAGGATGGTGATGACAGTGATTTCAAAGTGCTTCATGGACATTAAGGTTCTTATTGTAATAACATCCATGTGAAATGAGGAAGTGTTATTATCTTCTTTTTACAGAGAGTGTAAAGAGGCACAGTGATCAGTGTCTACTAGCTTTGGGTGTCCAGTATGGGATGCCTAGGACCTGATTTTCTCAGAGTACTTTGGATTGCATAGCACTTTGTACATTCAGAGTGTAACTGCCATTGACTTCAGTTACAACTGGGGGTGGTGAATATTTTTGCAAATTAGACCCTGTGGTCTCAACCCAGATGCCCAGAAAATAAGGAACTTGTTTGAGGGACCACCTGTGAGAGCCTGGTTTACATGACTGGTCCAACATCACACAGGAATTCTGTGGCAGAAGCTGGGCTTGTTCTCCAGGGCCTTAATCAAGGAAAAAACATCCTTTTTCTTTTTGTGACCCCTTCCCTTTATTCACTGTACTTCCCTTATTCACTCCTTCCAACTGCTGCAACAAGTGAGGCAGCTATCCTACAGACACCAGTCCCTTTCACTACATATCTTTGACTCATTCCAGAGCACGTACATGGTATGCTCTGAATAAGGCAGGGGACCAAGGAAAAAAGAGTTGTGCTTATGTAATTAAAGAAATTATGCACATAAGGAAAACAAATTAATATGTTACCTTTCTTATCTTTTGAGTATTTGACTTTGTACCTTCATATAATCTCAATGTAAAATTTTTGGGTATAATTTTCTAGTTGTTTTTTTTAAAACAAACTGAAAAACCCCCCAGAAATTCCAACCTGTGGCAACATATGGATACCCACATGAGTCATCATTAGGTCTGGAGTCTATGCACCACCACACAGACCTCTGGCACTTGAGCTCACAGAGAAACTGAGAGCAATAGCAGGCTGTCATCCTATATGGGCCTAGATCAGAGAGGGGTGGGATGTGCTGCCACTGTGTCACTGATGTATTTGCTGGCTGTAAAGGAAGGGTGAGACTTAGAACTTTGCATTCCAATCTGGGCTCTGGAGCGGGTGTGTTCTACTGGGCACATACTATTATTCTGTCCTCTTTCTCTTCTGAGTAGTGCTTTCTGCCCCATCCCTTTAACTTGCCCCAATGCCAGTCCCAGTTCTGTCTCATTTCTGGCTCCTCATCTCAGTCCATTTTCCTCACCTAGGCAATCCCACTGTCCACTCCTCCGGCTCCTAATCCCAGTCTCAGACCCCTTACTCAGCCAGTCTGCATTCTTCCTTCCTAGCCTGCCATCTCCCTTGTCTTTCTTTTGTACCTGGGCCTCTAGTGATCCACCATGCTCAGGCTTCTTGACCTCACTGGCTCACAGTTCCAATCTCCCTTCCTCATCCAGTTTTTGTGTACTTGACACTTCCCTGTCCCACTTTCTCTGTTTAGCAGTCTCTGTTTTCCCATCACCCCTCAAATGAGTATGAGATCTGTTTCCTCTCTCCTTTCATTTTGATCTTTACCCTACATGTTCTGTCTCAGCTTCCTGCACAGAAAATCTCACGTTCTTTCCTGGCTCCCAGTCCCAGTTTCCTGGCTCACTCTTTTCCTATCCTACTCTCTACCACTGCAAGCTTCAAATACCAGTTTACTGCCTTGCACCTGCTTGTCCGTATTTCTGTTTTCCCCACTTCACTTTTTAAGACTGTCCTCTGCTTACTCAAATCAGGCAACTTATTTGTGCTTTCTGGGAGGGATGGGTATGGAAGGGGTCACTGAGAGCAGAAGAAAGAGCGTTTCCCTTGCTCTCAGTTCAGAGGCCCAGAACCAGACTGAGCACAGTTGGCAGGAGCCCAGAGCTGCAGTGGTGCCCAGGAGCCCAGGCTGGTGTATGACTAGTGCCAGTGCAGTGTTTTAGGAATGTAGCTGCTATAATCTAAGAAGTTTCCACCAGAGGTGTAACTAGTGAGTTTTGTACCCTGAGCAGAGCTGTGTAGGCAGGTGTTGTGTCAAGCAACTGAGAGCAAGGTGGAATGGCATGGTGTTGTGAAAGGGGGCAAGCACAGGAGAGTTTTATTTGACAGTGGCTGCTGCTGCTGCTGCTCTCAGGACTGGCTCCCTGCATACTGCCTCCCTGGAGTCAGGCCTGGGGTTGGTACCGTGCACTCTGCCTCACTGCAGCTAGCAGTGTACCTCCTCCAAACTGGCACCCTCCTTTGCCCCTCCCTGCTTATGGTATTGGTCTCCACTGATGGAGTATGAATTGAGGATTTTTGAACACTTGTCAGGGGAAATGAAATACCATGACCACCAAGGTGGTTTTCCTGAACGTGGCAGGAGGTAATCCTTAGTTAGCCTGCTTTCACTTCCAGTGGGAAGACCTTGGCTATATGCCAACTTTATGGAAAATGGGAGACTCCTTCCTAGCTGGCTTCTGCAGCCATACAACTAAGGGCAAGCGAAACTCGGGAGCGGTCAATCCCCAAGCCTCTGGGCTTGTGCCTGCACATAGGATACCCGCCAAAGGATATGGAAGCATCTGGAGCCCAGGCAGGAGTGGAGAATGCTTGCCGGTGGTTTGCCAGTGGTATGCCAGTGGCATACCAATGGGGGAGGCGGGAGTGGGCCATGCCCCTGGGCGCTGACTGGGCTCGGGCCTTCGTGGCACTTCTGGTTTCGCCACCGGTGTTTCCGGGCTCAGCAGTTGGCCGCAGGGGGACCCCCCTCTTCCCTCCCTTCAGCGATCAGCCACTGGGGGACCCCTCCCCCCCACTTGGCAATCAGCCATGGATGGAGCAGTATGCCACTGCCGGTAGCAGGGCTACATATAGTTCTTGAATGACTTGTGGATTTGGAATTGATTTGTCTGATTTTAAACACTTAGAACTTGACTAAATCTTGGTGCATTTTCATGAGGAACATCCATGATAAAAAGGTCCCCCAAATGCAAATTTCCGGTCCCTATTTCAAAACACAGGGGCACTAGAACATTTCCAAGAAAAGATTGCCAGAATTTAACACAGCAAAAGATATTTCCCCTTAGGTTCATTCTCAGAAGTGGTTTTTCTATTTTGGCTGAAATTTAAAAAAAAAGGGTGGGGGGAAATCAGACAGCATGCAAAATTTCAGACCAATTGTTAAATGTTAGCAAAATCTTAAGTAACTAAGCACAGGGACTTATACTGGAAAGTGTTAGTCAACCTTAATAATAACAGCCACCATAATAATAAAAACATGGTTTGTTATTAAATATTTTTTTCTATTAGTAAATCATATCAACTGTCACTCAGTAAAATGTTATTGTAGGAGTTTCTGTGACCAGTCACCACAATACCACAAAGCAAATCCAGAGGCCTTGCTTGTTTTTTTGACTCAGTCTTTACCTAGCCAAACTCAGATTGAAGTTAGCAAATATTGAGTGAAATCTTCCAGATTTGGCCACACGTGTATAACAATTCATGCTAAAAGATGTGTAACCAGTCTTTTCCATGTAAAGTGGTCAGGAAGTAGGAAGGTTCTTCTCATCCTCGTTTAAACAATTTCGCATTTTACGAGGTACAAGATGATTTGTTTGACTTTTGCCTTCTAAACCATCAGGTTTAGGCCACTGTTGTGGGTAGGATACAGAACTTGATTATCAAAGGTCTGATTTAGTATGGTAAATTCTATTTTCCTTGTATACCTGCTGGAGTATGCTTTAACAATATTTCTGAAAGGAGGTGGTGTTGCACATAAAACAAAATACCATAGTCATGGATGAGAAATGGGTGTCTAGAAAAGGAGCTAGTGAATACTTTTCATCCGTGTGCTAGTCTAGTGGTTTGTAACCCCTCCTGCACCAAGCAGCCTTCTCTGTGCAAGTATAAAGATTGAAGGACCACAACAGAGAGAGATATAGGCAGACAGATGGGCAAATGACACACGACAGAGGAGATAAGTCATGAGTCCTGGTAACTGCAGGGGAAGAACATGCCTATGAAAGGATTGCTATTCTGCAAATAATTTATCTTTTCTTCCCACTAGATATGTTGAAGGAAGTCCATCTCTAAGGCATATGACAATGATGAGAGAGAAGGGAAGGCGGCAAGCTATTAGAGGCCCAGCTTTCATGTTCAACAACAGGGGTACAAGCCTTACTGCTGAAGAAGAGCGTTTTTTGGATGCAGCAGAGTATGGGAACATTCCTGTAGTGCGCAAAATGTTGGAGGAGTCAAAAACACTGAATGTCAACTGTGTTGACTACATGGGCCAAAATGCCTTGCAGCTTGCTGTGGGGAATGAGCATTTGGAAGTGACAGAACTTCTATTAAAAAAAGAGAACTTGGCACGAATTGGAGATGCCTTGCTGCTTGCAATCAGCAAGGGGTATATCAGGATAGTAGAAGCAATTTTGAATCATCCTGGTTTTGCAGCAAATAAGCGACTGACTCTAAGCCCCTGTGAGCAGGAGCTCCAGGATGATGATTTTTATTCCTATGATGAAGATGGCACCCGCTTTTCTCCTGATATCACCCCAATCATTTTAGCTGCTCACTGCCAGAAATACGAGGTTGTACACATGTTGTTACTGAAAGGAACAAGGATAGAGAGACCTCATGACTATTTCTGCAAATGCAATGACTGCACTGAAAAGCAAAAGCATGATTCTTTTAGTCACTCCAGGTCAAGGATAAATGCCTATAAAGGGTTGGCTAGTCCTGCCTACCTGTCCCTCTCCAGTGAAGATCCAGTTCTCACTGCTCTAGAACTCAGCAATGAGCTTGCTAAGTTGGCCAACATTGAAAAAGAATTCAAGGTAAATATTTTTTTGCTTCTATGTTTATTTTATTTTTGACTTGTAATTTCTTCAGATGCTTTAGTTTTTTCCCTGTATTTTACTTTTCCAATTACAGATGCTTAAGTTATATTGTTTCTCTTGTTCTTGGTTTTGAATGCTCAGTGAATAAGTCATTAAAAAGCAGATTTACTTGAAATGAAAGTGCCATGTACCTAAAATGTATTGAGAGAAATATGAAAGTGCCAATGTGAACACTACTAACCTTGTAATGAATGGGAAACAAATGCGTTCACTTTAGCAGATAATTATTGTTTTTACTGAAGTTCACTTGGGGTAATACAATCTGAGCATCAAGCAGAAAAATTACACTTTTATTTGACTTTCTACAATAAAGACTTCATTTTCATTTTTCACTTTGAATGAAGTTGTCTACAAATTATAGAGACTACACTCGTTTTTTTTCATTTACCTTTTAGGAATGTACTTTTCTATTCAGTGGCAGCTGTAAAAATCTGTAAGATGCATTCCCTTTTATTCTTTTATTGGCTATATCTATTTTAATATCAATATATAGTAATTGTTTTGTATAGCCCAACTTCTCCATTAGGTAATTCATGAATAGACCATGGCACGGATTACCATTGCTTACATTTCTTGTGTGAAGTTCTCCTTAGTATCTTGGAAGGTACACCAACAGAAAAGCAACTGTACAGCATGCTGTATAAAAGAGAAGCCTGAATCAGGGAATAACAGATTATACACAGCAAGCAGTTTTGCAAATGGCATTGGATCTAGTTGTAGCAAAAATTTTAATGGGGGTCCTGAGGGTCAGTATTGCGAACCTCTTGTTTAATTAACATCTTCATAAATGATCTGAAGAAGGCAAAAGACTCATTAATCATGCAGACAACAGCATGGTACAATGCATTCAAAATAGGGGAGGACTAAGAAGAAATACAACTAGATTTATTAAGGGCAGAAAACAGGATGGAATGACTAAAATGTTTAATATGGTAGGGTGGGGGGTATAAACTTATTTATACTCCTAGACAAGAATGCTTCTAGTGCTACCAGTCAAAGGAAAGTTTTAATATTGAGAGGGATCTGAATGTGATTAAATGATAAATCTACCAGAACTTGGGTTTGTGTTGCACTAGTGGTCTGTACCCTCAAAAGAGTGTCCTGCCATAGAGTTCGTGTAGATGCCTGGCCAGGAGCCAAATCTGTAGCCATCTACCAGGGTGTGGGAGATAGCTCCTTGCCCCTGGGAGCTGCCTGCTGCTGGGATGTACAGGAGTCCAGGGTGAGGACTATGTCTTCCTGCTCCCAGATCACGAGCACACAGTGGGGGCTGAGAGATATTTATCTCCCAGCCCCCACTCAGCCATTGCACTTGGGGATCAGGGGGCTGGGAGAGTCTTATCTCCCAGCCTGAGCCCCATGGTTGTGGGGCTTGGGCTAGGAGACCTTTATCTCCCAGAAGCTCCCCAGTCTGTTCCCCCCACAGTTCCATGCTCATGGAGCATTAATTCATTAAAGAGCTCAGCTTTTCAGTGATGCTTAATGCGCATTAGCCTATTTTAATGCTAAATTAATGCTTGTCCCTTCCTCCTCTGCCACCTGCCCCCACCATATGCCCCCCCAACCCCCCCCCCATGCCTGTGCCTGCACCCCTGTCCTCTCTTCCTCCTGCCACTTGCCTCCCCTTTGTGCCTGATCCACACCACTTGTCCTCCTTCCTCTTGCCCTACCCTGGGCCTGTGCCTTCTCCCCTGCTGCCTGTCCCCCTATGCTCTTCTCCCTATTACTGCTTATCTTCTGCAGCAGCTCTGCCTCTGGCTCAGGGGCACTCAGGGATGATAGCCCCAGCCCAGCTGAGCCAGGGAGAAGTAAAGCAGCAGCTCTGGGCCTGGCCATGGTGGGGCCAGAGCCAGAGCTGTAGGTAAGCAGTGGTGGAAACAAGTGGCTGTGGATTGGGAAGGTAGCAGAGAGACAGGCTTTGCAGTCTCCCTTGTGCTTCCCTAAGCTGTACACCGTGGGTTTCCCCTGCTTGCCTCCCCCTCAATGCTCTGTCTCCCCCATGCACCCCCGCCACTGCATCGTCTCCCCCATGTTCCTGCCACCTTGTGCCCCCTCCACCGCTACACAAATGCCCCAAGCCTGGGGTCATAGCTGGAGCTGAGTCTCCCCTTGTTCTGGGCTGGTTCTTGAATCTAAGACAAGGCTTTTTCCCTTCCCATGTTCATTGTGCGGGAAAGACCTTGACTTGGATTTGAGTTAATACAGTAACTATTTTTTTTTTGTCTCACCGTCCCAACTTCTGCCTGTTCTGTAGCCCAGCAAATCTTTCTGCACCTCCCAACCCCAAATCTGCCTCTACATCAGCTGTGCAGATCTACTTCTACCAACCACATATCCTAATAATTAATTCTGCCTCATAAATACATACAAGCCCATTACCTGTTACTCCTTTAGCAGCTGCAAGGGTTACTCATACCTTCCATAGCTTGAAGCAGCTGCAGTT
Source organism: Alligator sinensis (assembly GCF_000455745.1). Classification (NCBI taxonomy): domain Eukaryota; kingdom Metazoa; phylum Chordata; order Crocodylia; family Alligatoridae; genus Alligator; species Alligator sinensis. Next base: position 4,566,551 of record NW_005841840.1, on the reverse strand, counting down.
TACCCCACTGGGGTGAAGGGGGAAAGGGCAGCTCCAGGTGTTCTCTCTACTCTTCCTTTCCAGGTGGCATGTTATACAGATGGAGAAGGGATGAGCAGAAAGCAGACTGAGCCCACAGGAGGGAAAGGGAAGGGAGAGATTAGACACACCCTGAGGGGCTGGTATGCTGGCTACCTCTTTTCCCCTTTCTGTCACATAAATTCTTTCTTGGGTCCTTAGAAGACTGTCTGCTTCCTACAGCATCTTTCTCCATCTTTTCATCTCTGGGAGGTGGTGGAGAGGGGAGGACTATATCATCACGAGCAGGGGCTAAAATTGTATTACTTGAAATTGTGGCAGTTGGTGACTATATTTCATCAGGTGTGACACAGCTGCCACACACCTGAGCGTTACATAAGATGCCATATGGATTGCCCTCAAGGTAAGAGTTGGGACTGAGAGGCACCTATTAGCAGCTATATTCTGTATCTCACATAAATCCGTTCTGGGTGTTTGCCCATGCTTACGTGATGTAAGCTTAAATTCTGACTTTGATTAAATTGAGCTGCCTTTTCTACAAGTGTGTTGTCTCAATTTCCTGTGTCAATAATCTGAGGCTAAAGGTGAATAGCAGACTGACTACTTTCAATGTGTTATTATCTCCCTGTGGGGATGCCTACTAGCCTGGCACTCCCACCTTCTGGGATGCAGGATATTCTGTAAATCTCTAGGGATCCCTCCTATCATTTTTGTTTTAGGGATAATCTAGGGATTTCAGTCTTTGGTTTCAAACAAAAACAATCCTTAAAACAGCACAAATCATAATTCTTTTCTCCTCGCATCCCTAGAAAACACCAAGGTTCATTTAAAGGGATGTATTTGGTAGCTGTGTCAGTCTGAAATAAAAAAAATGCAAAACTCTAGAACTCTGGGTTCAGAGATAATACCTTTTTTTAGACCAACTAAGAAAAGGTAACATCTCTGAACCAAGAGTGCTAGAGTTTTGCATTTCAGGTTCATTTAAAGGGACTTTCAACATAATTCATTACTCATTCTCAATATCTATGGTAAACTGCAGTTTATATTGTTTCCTGTTCATGCTCTCTGCAATTCACTTCCTGGATATGCATAAAAGAGGCATGATAAGGCACTTTGTCTATGGTTTCCCACAAGGTGGGACTTTAAGTTGAGGCTATTTAAAAAATGTTTTGGGTTTAAACTTCCACTAAGAAAAATATATATGCTAAACTGAACATACATGCTTGAGCTAGTATAATCACAGATTTGCCTGTATAATCACAGATTTGTACAAGAAAATAACTAATGGCCATGTGTATATCAGCCTTTGCACAAAGACACTGGAATAGAGGGTGTGCAGTTAGTACACTCACTGTTGAAAACTGGCTTTTCATTGGCAGGCATTAAAAAAGTTTTACTTCCAGTGAACCTCCTTACTTCTCAAATGTATGGTGTAAGAATTCAGAAAAAAATTTGAAAGTTAGAAGAAACCAAGGTAACCAAAAATAAAAATGAGTAAAAAAAGCAAGAAATGCTGAAGGCATCTGGGGATAGTGCACTTTTCTGTTTCTTCCCATCATATGCTTCTGTATTTCCAGGTTCTCTTCCTAGGGTTCCCTCCTTCTAAGGTTCTACTCTTCTACTAATTTTGGTGTGTCCTCTTCATCTCTCTTGGTAGGGTTTTCCCTTATCCTTGTCCCTTTTGAGGGATTTCTTTTTTCTGTTCTCTGCTGCCATCTGTGTTCTTCCTTTCTCCTCCTTTCTTCCCTTTCAGATTCCCCTATTCAAGTTTTCCCTTTCCATCTTCCCACAGCTTTTCATCCCTTCATTTCCCCATTCGCTTCCCTTTTATGAAGTCCTTTTCTCCACTCCCTCTGTCTATTTCAGGGGTGGGCAAAATATGGCCCATGGACTAGATCTGGCCCACCAAGGGATTCTATCTGGCCTGAGGCAGGTTCCTTGGCTCCGCCTGGCCCAGATGTGGGGGATAGCCTGGGCCATGGTACTTGTGGCCAGTTCCGCCATCCCTGGGTGCACAGTGGCTTCCTGGCAGTCCCTGCAGTGGTGGCTTGCTCTGCCTGGCTGCCATTGCCAATCCTCCCTGCACTCACCACCAGGGGCACTGGACGGAGTGGGCAGCTGAATAGTTGGGGTCCCCAAGGAGATTGGCCTGAGCCATGCCCTGCCCACGGAGGTCCCAGGCCAGAATTCATGGAGACCCTGCCCACCTGCTCTGTCTGGTACCCCAGGCAGTGGATGCAAGGCAGATGGGCCCAGGGATGGATGGATAGACTCCATTGCGCCCCAACCCCTCCTACTGGGCTGGGTCAGCACCCGCACTCCTGGCCCATGACAGCTCACCAAAACTCCTTAAGTGGCCCTCCAGCCCAAATAATTGCCCATCCCTGGCAGCTCCTTCTCCAATCCTAGTGCAGTATGGTTGCTTTCAGATGAAGCTACTAATGGCTGCCTCTGCCTCTCTAAAGTAGCAGGGGAAGCAGCAAAATAGGGTGACACATATGTTGGATCCTCAGCAGGAACACAAAGTCCTAGGTTGCCTATATACATGCATCGAGACTGCTCTGATGAACTGTAATTACAGCGCATCAGAGCAGACTCATTTAATCAAGTCTGCTGGAGTGTGGTAATTACTGCACTCCGGCAGACTCCAGTGTCACATGCATCAGCATTCCCACGCCGAAAAATGGTGGTAGGGGCACTTTAACTAAAGCTCACCAAGCTTTAGTTAAAGCACCCTCACCAACATTTTTCTGCATGGGGACACTGGTGCTCCAGGCGCTTTAATTGGAGTGGCTCTTGGAGCTGCTTTAATTATGCCTCCCCCCTGCCCTGCCTCCCAGAGTGTGTGTATAACCACCCCTAGTGGCCGAAGCAAAAACTGCAGCAATTCCTCCCCCACTTAATCCCAAATTCCCGCTATGATGGAAAGGCAGCAGGACTGAGGACAGAGGTCAGGCATTCCAGACGGTTCCACACAAATCAGAATTGTTGGCAAGCTTTGAAAAATACTCATTCTGTTAAAGTTATTGCTGTCATGGCAAATTTCAGTCTTTTGAAACAGCTGATTAGATTTTCTCCTGTCCTAGAAATATAGCAGCAAGGACTTCAGTGGCATATTAGAAGTTAGAGAAGTGACCACAAAAACTAGCTGTGCTAAGAAAGTTCTGAATATGGCTGAGGAATAATATTCACAGAATATAAATTTTGCTCCAGTACTGGTTTGCAATAAAATTGTCATTTATAAAAAAGCTTTTTTGAGCAAGGTACCTGGTCAAAAAAAGATTTTTTAAAGTACAGCAAAGCATATAAATCTGCTGGTTGGGTTCCTTCTGTTGCTGGAAAAGATCAAACATGAAGAAGATTGTTTTTATTACATGAAGAACTATGTCAGTGAGTATTTTTATGCAGTGATGCGGCACTGAAGCCTACTGAAAACACAGTGCTAGAACTGTCTCTTGACCTATGGTATAACATCATTCATTAACCTGGTTTTCCCCACCCTTGTTAACAGCGAAAACATTTGTTAGAATGAAACACGGCTAATCATTGTGTACCTATTTTTCTGTGTCCCACAGGCCCTAGCACTTCTCTTAGGACACATCACCTAATTTATATTTCAGACTTTCCCTCAGACCTTTAAAAAATATATCATGGAAGCCTTTTTAGTAATCAAAACAGGTTATTCAAGTTACCTTTGTACAATGATGGATGAGCAGTTAATATAAGCTGGCAACAGGATAACGTTACTAAAAAGGCAAGTGCTATATTGTGCTTTAAATATAATGGCCTTGGGTTAAATGTACTTGTGGCATAAGATGCTCAAATCCCATCAACTTCAGTGGATTTGCACTTGCTTACATGGAGGGCTGAATTTGATTCACCATATCAAGGATCATCAAGACTGAAGTCTCATTTTTTACAGGAGAAATTCCTACACTGGGTTGTGGGGGAAAGCTCCCACTGAAAGCAGTGGCAGATGTGAACATGCATCTAAAGGGAGAATCTGTCGTGGTTCCAAAGAAAATTTACATGGTGTTATCTCAGCTGAACTAACAAAGAGGATTCAAATTTGAAATATATACAGGGTATATTTAAAAGGGTATAGCCCAGTTCCATATGCATTAATATATTCCTGATCTGTACACACCATTCTATAAATACACATGAACACACAAGATGGGTATTTATATGCTTAGACTAAATTAACATTATTATTTTTAAAAAACACATTTTGCTTGGGCAACTGCACCAGTTGTGTTTGTGAATTAGTGTAATGCAGTTTTTTGTAGCCCTGGGATTTTGGCCCTTTTGCAAATCCAGCTCAGATATTTATATGCAGAAGATATACTTTTTACATGAATAAATGTTATTCATGAATTAACTTAGAAATTCTTTAAAAATAGTGGAAGAAATCTGTTATAGTTTGGAACCAGGGCTTAATTCTTTGCACATGCTTTAGTGGGATTTTTTTGAGAGTGTAAAGCTGCTGGATCAGAAGTAAGGAGTACTGATCATATAAACAACATAAGAGCTGAAAAATTAAATGTGCAAAAATTGAAAGAACTTGTAACTCCACAATAATCACAACTCAAACTGTTACCTAGGAAAAGCCTAATTCTCAGTTTGGTTGAGGTCTCCAGTGCCACTTGGTAATGTAAAGAGACCATAAAGCACAGTTAAACCTAACGTGGCAACTGTAGAGCCCTTTCACAGGTTCAAAGAGGGATAATATCATTTTATTGTAAATAAGGTCTTATTGTAAATAATATCACCTTATTGCAAATATTTACATTAGGACTGTAGTGTTTTTACTGCACAAGTGATCAAACTGATACTGAAATATGTTAATGTATAGCTAGCTAGATCATATCTTAAGTGGAGAAAAACTGAATGCAACTTGCCTGACTTTTCTACTTTTAATTATTCAAAAATAACGATTCAGTAACTTAATATATTGTACAAATATCCATATCCTTTGAAGAAAAAGAAAAGGAAGAAAATTCTCAAATGGTAAGGAAAACTTTGTTTTATTTTTTATCTCCTTTATTTCTCATCTGATTTGTCCAGAGATAGCAAAGCCTATATTTCATCACTGAAGTGTCTGCAGATGCCTACAAAGATGCAAGAAAATGATCAAAATTATTTTTGAAGCAAAATTAAATGAAGGCTCCATATATTCATACATACAAAGACAAAGTTTGGATCACTGTGTATAAAAATGATACTTTAATAATTCAAAACCAGCCAAACTAAATTGTACTATAGTTCATTTTAAAAAATCACCTTTAGGTAGGGTATAGACACTATTAATGCCAGAACAAAGATGGAGTTGTTTGAAAAGTTAGAAGTTCTTGAAAATGGGGCTTAGGATAAATGAGACTTTTCTCTACAACAGGGGTAGGCAACATTTTTTGGCCGGAGTGCCGAAAAACACCATAATGCTTACTTCGGAAGGTGCCAGAGTGCCGGCATGGCAGAAAAACAAAATGAGGGCAAGAGGTACATGGCAGGATGTCCTGCTTGTGCCCCTTGCCCCCCACCCAAAGCCCCTGCCCCCCTGTCCTACTGCCCCTTGCCCCCCACGCAAAGCCCGGGCTCTGTGGCTGTCAGCAGCTGCCCTGGCTCTGAGTAGCTGCTGGAGCCTGGACTGCTCCCAGCAGGGCTTGTAGCATCCCAGCTGCCTGCTGGGAGCAGCCTGGGATCCTGGCTGGCAACAGCTCTCTGGAGCCGGGGCCGGCTACAGCCGGGAGGCTCCAAACAGCTGTGCCGGGCTCCAGCATCAGCTCTGCACCGGCGCATGCAGGTGTACCTCAGAGCAGGCACAGAGCCTGAGGCAGCGCAGGCCTGGTCTCTCCCCCGCTCTCGGCATGGAGGTGCTGAGCCCAGTGAGCTGTTTGTAGCCAGCCCAGGCTCTGGGTAGCTACAGCAAGCAGCAGGTAGAGTACAAACAGCTCCGCCGGGCTGCACAGCTCCGGCATCAGCTCCGTGCTGGCAGCAACTGCGTGTGCACCTCACGGTGGACAGCAGGGCAACACAGGCCGACCCCTGTTCTACAATATCATACTCTCCTAGAGATCAACGGGGCTTCATACATATGCTTCCTCCCACACATTTGCAGAACCACCGAAATTTTATATTATTAAAAATGCCTATTTCCTTTCACATGCCTGTTTTATTAATCCAAAATAAGCCTGTGCTTGAGGACCAACATGCTTCTATACCTTTTCTGACCCCTGTTCTACAATATCATATTCTCCTAGAGATCAACGGGGCTTCATACATATGCTTCCTCCCACACATTTGCAGAACCACCGAAATTTTATATTATTAAAAATGCCTATTTCCTTTCACATGCCTGTTTTATTAATCCAAAATAAGACTGTGCTTGAGGACCAACATGCTTACTTCTATACCTTTTCTGTAATTGCCTATTTAGCTATAATAAAAATGTAGTGACTCTGTTTTAGTACCTCATTAATTATGTAAGAAAAATCTCAGTTTCTTAATTCTTGCTGTACAATGGATTTTGTTTATGAATACTAGAAAATAGAGCTTAATTCAAACCCTGTTGGCCACCCCTATCATAGGGTATGAAATCCAGCCCCTGCTGTTGCAGGCAATTATATAATAAAATTCTTTTCATGAACTGATCAAGCTACATCTTGAGCAGAGTTATGTTTTTGACCTAGTCCTCTAACTGGGAGACTGTTCCAAAACCTCACTCCTCTGATTGTTAGAACCTTTCTTCTGATTTCTTGAATTATTGATGGACAGTTTATCCTCATTTGTTCCTGTGCCTTTTAGCTTAAATAGTTCTGTTTCTTTTCTAGTGTTTACCTTTCCTGCTGCATATATAAACAAGAGCCATATCCCCTCTCTTCCTTTATTTTGCTAAGCTAAACAAGCTAAACTTTTTTAGACTCCTGTCATAAACTAGATTCTCTGCTTGTCCTCATGTCCATTCTCTGCACCTGTTCTAGTTTGAATTTAGCTTGCCTTAATGTGGATGACCAGAATTCTACAATGTATTCCAGATGAAGGCCCATACCAGGGCCTTGTACAATAGCACTTATACATCCTTCTCTCCTGGAAATACCTTACCTGCCATATCCTGGGATTATACAGCTATATCATATTAGTGGCTTACAGTTGTCCTGTGATCAAGTAATGTACCTAGATACTCCTTCTCCAGAGTTCCATTTGAATGACTCCAGCTTATAGCAAAAAATGCTGCTGTTAGTGCCCATATGTATGACCTCCATTTTGTTCTATTAAATTTTGTCCTATTTCTGTTACCCCAGTTTACCTGGATAGTATCTTAGTTGTCCACTGTATTGACATTGTGTCAACAGCACATTTAATTAACATACTCTAACTTTTTATGTCAAGGCTATTAATTAAAATATTAAACAAGATTTGTCTTAAATCCAATCCTGGATGAACTCTACTAGTAATCTTCCCTTCCAGTGGTACTATTGTCATCTTTCCTTCAGCCATTACCTTATCATCCTTAGAGTTCTTATGCTAAACCCCATCTTCTCCAGGTTAACAAATAATTTCCCTTGGGGTACTATGTCAAATGCTTTATTGAAGTCCAAGGAGTTTACATCTACTTCATTTTCTTTGTGTTGAAAATCAATTATCTTATCTAAGAAAGATATCAGGTTAAACCAGCATGATATACCTTTTGTAAACTCATGTTGCCTGTTATCCCATTTTTCCATTTACCTCTATTTCTCTAAATAGTCTTTTCTTAAAATTTTTGTCAACTCTTGCATTCTGACTAATGAACCCATAATTGCCCTTTTAAATATAGGTACTGCATTTGCTGGTTTTCAGTCATCTGTGCCACACCCAGCTTGACAGATTTATTAAAAAGCCTTGCTACCACACCACTTATTTTATGTGCCAGTCTTTCCAACAATTTAGGGTAAAAATTAACCTGTCCCTGGTATGCATGCACTTCAAGCCTTGCTTCTACCTTAGCTGTAATCATTTACATTTCAATAACCTCATTCCCATTATTCATCCTGTCTCTCTCTCTCTCCCTCTGTATTATTCTATATATTGAAAGTTGGGGAAAAGGATTGATCAGCAAATAAAGCTATGTCTCGGAGGTCAAGAAATATAAGGATAAAGTGGACATTTCTACACATGTGGCAGACTGAAATTTAATTGAAAAATAGATACAAAGTATTCAGTTATTTTGTGGGCCCATATATAGACTCTCCTTAATCTTTACCACATCTTCACTGCCCTATCTCTCTTTTCTCATTCTCTTTTTATGTATATGGCTGAAGAACTTAATGATGCTTGTTTTAGTCTGCTGTACAAGGTCTAAGTCAGCTTGACTTTTGTTAGCTTTCACTGGGAGACACCACAGCACAGCAGCAATAAGCTACTGTGTCATAGCTTGTTGCTACTGCATAGTAGCATTACCAGGCACTAGCCATGCACCGATGGGACTGCACAGTATAATGAGCTACTGCGCAGTAGCTCATTGCTACTGCTCGGTAGCATCAGGAAACAACTTTGCGGTGACAGTACTGCGCAGTAACAACTGCACAGTCTGCCACACATGTAAACACGGCCACTTTATCTTTATATTTCTTGACCTCTGAGACATAGCTTTATGTGCTGATCAATCCTTTTCCCCATTCCTTTGAGTCTGCCTTATCATTCCTAATATCATTTTTGTGGATTTATCCAGTTAGGCCTGGAGCTCTTTTTCTGTTTACTTGGGATAGGAGTTCAAGTAGTTTTTGACACTTTGACCTAAAGAAATTCTAAACCTCCTCTATATTTAGATCCCTGAGGGTAAAAACAGACATTGCTTTCTTTTGCCTTTGGGCCGCCATATAAAAGCATACCTTTTGTTGTGCCACAATGTGGCTGGGATAAAGGTAGTAATACATTGTGCTGCTTTACTATTATGGACATCTATTTGCTTTATGGCAGGAGAGCATGAGCAGCCCAGGGCTACCCACACTCTCCTGCCACCCTGGGAAGGCGCTCCTTGGGATTGAAGGGCCTAGTCCTGCATGCCCTGGGAATTCTTGCACAGGATTGGGCCCTTCGAGCCCAGAGCAGTGGCGACATGTAGGGGGTGCACATGCACCCCCTGATGGCCGCATTTGCCGCTTAGATGATGGGCAGGGGGGGGAAGCAGGGATGGCAGCGC
>NW_005841840.1:4556551-4557268 GCF_000455745.1 Alligator sinensis | reverse complement strand
GCCGCAGCCACTCCCAGAAGTGGCTGCACCAAGCGCAGTGATCAGCTGTCATGGGATCGCCTGGGGGACTCTCCCCCTGGACCGCAGGATCACCCACGGGGGACCTGCCCCCCCTCTGGTCGGCAGAACTGGTCACAGGGGGGGCACATGCCCCCCCGACTAAGGCGGCACCAGTCGCCCATGGCCTGGGGAGTGCCTGCCCAGCAGTTCCCACTTACAGAGACACTCCCCTGGCAATCTCTGGGGCATGTCTCTTGCAGCAGGGAAATTCAGGGTTCCTCGCTTCCAGAGACTTGCTCTGCAGATTTCCAGGGTGTGTCTCTGCAAATGGGGAACCCTGACTTCCCTCACTTCCAGAGATGTTCCCTGGGCATCCCAGGGGTTTGTTTCTGGAAGTGGAGAAAGCCAGGACATCCCAGGGCCGGGTCACCAATCAGCTGATTGATTGTCTCAAAACCCATCACAGCCAGGGTGGTCACAGACCTGGGACTACTCCAGAGTGTTGAACTCCCTCTGCTGCAGTTCTGGGGCTGAGACTGCCAATCAGCTGATTGGGATTCCCTGCTTGCAGAGATGCACCCTTAGCAAACTGTGGGAACCCAGGAAATTGTCAGGGGCACATCTCTGGAAGCAGGGAATATGTCATCCTTTGTCCTGCAAGGTTAATGGACAGGGAGATGGGCAACATGTACAATTCTGATTGGGTAATAAAATGAA
>NW_005841840.1:4553953-4556520 GCF_000455745.1 Alligator sinensis | reverse complement strand
GAATGTTGAAGATGATCCTGATGTGATCATTCCTCTCTGTACTTGTGAGTAGATGGAGAACTGTACTTGCCTATTATGGAGTTAGATCCTGGGTGTTGGGAAATGTATAAAAGAATAATTTGCAAGAATCAAAGTGGGAGGGGATAGAAGCACAAAAAAATGTTTAATAACAAATGAAAGTGAAATATAGAGATTTGTGGCTAATGTTGTGAAAGTGGTGAAAGACAGATATACAAATGCAGAATGTGGTAGAAAGTGTCGGGACCCAGGGCAGCCGGCCAGCAGCTCTCCCTGACTCCCACCCAGGCAGTTAAGGGTCCATCAGGCGGGTACTTGTGACGCATGGAGTGGAATTAATTAGGCGGACGCTTATCGGTTGCAAAGCAAGATTATTTACTTACTCCATCAAGGTGGTGAAAGACGGAGGTCAAAGATACTTGGTTAGTTACAGCTTAGGGTTTGTAGGTCGGTCTGCATAAGTAAATCAGTTCGCAAAACTGGTCGGGCAGAATTGTCGGGTCGGGGTCGTCGATTACGTCTGAGAAGGTCAAAGACGGGGGGGACGAACTGGCAAGTGATCAAATTGCCAGTTTTTTCTAACACCTATGTCAGAGGTCTCCAGGTGTATACGGAGTCGCTCTTCCCCGACTACGCGGAAATGCAGCGGGGTTTTGTTTGTGTACTAGCCAATTGCTTTTCGCCACGTCATAAATTTAATTAGAATCGCCAATTATCTAGCGGTCTTCGCTAGGTGTTTGTAGTAGGGTTACTCCCTGTTTTTTCTGACCAATTATAATGATTTATGTACAGCACAGAAAGCAAGAGTTTTATTTCATGTTGGTGTCGCAGTTATAAATTTCTTTTTGACATGCGCAGTAAAAAAACTGTTACTATCATTTTTGTTAGTTAACTCTTAGTTAACCTAGTGCAGAAAAAAACTGTTTTGAATGGTTTTACTTGTTTGTGACATGGGCACTACTTAATTTGGTTGTGACAGAAAGAAGGTTTAACTTCACACTAAAATTATGGATAGAGGTTAGCTTAAAATACTATAGCCACAAATTTACTGTCCAGACAAGTAAAGAGCATGGATTGACAGAAATCATTAAAGGTGCTGACAGATTGGAGCAACAGAGTGTTTTGAGTTTAAAAGTAGGAGTGAAATGTGGTAGAAATGAGGTGACTCAGAGGAAGGAAGTAAATGGAAAAAGGTAGAGGAGTGAGAAATGTGCTTTGTTATATGCCACACCACAGAAGAGGTGTTTATGCACAGAAAAACAGGCACCCTAGCAGCCTAAACAGGCATACAGGAGACATGTAGATATATTGGCATAACTATAGGTATGGAGGACAGAGTGGCTCCCAAGGTTTTAGGAGACTCTAAGGCAGGGGTGGGCAAAATACAGCCTGTGGGCTGGATCTGGTCCATCAAGCACTTCCCTCCAGCCCGTGGAGCCCCTTCGAAACCCGGGTAATGGCGGATGCTTCTCTAAAAACCTCCAGCAGCAGCCGGCGAACCCAGCCGCCGGCTGCAGCACCTCAGGCTTGGGTTCTGGTTGTGAGGCAACCAACCCTGACCTCAGCCAGACCCAGCTGGCCTCGCCCTGCCCAGTCAGCACCAGTAAGGAGAGGTGGCAGCGGAGCCATGTGCCGCTTGGGACGGGATGAGGCCAGCTGGAGCAGCAGGGGCTCAGCTGCACTTTCCCCCTACCTGTCACGGTCAGTCCTGAGCGGCACACAGCTCCGCTGTTGCTTCCGCTGGCCGGTGTAGGCCAGGCTCGTCCCGTTTCCAGCAGCATGTGGGAAGCCAGGCTCGTCCCATCCCCAGCAGCACGTGGGAAGCCAGCTTCCCATATGCTGCTGGGGACAGGATGAGCCCGCGTGTGCCTCTCGGGACTGACCGCCACAGGTAGGGGGAAAGTGCAGCTGAGCCCCTGCTGGTCCGGCCAGGCTCATCCCGTCCCAAGCAGCACATGGCTCCTCCGCCACTTCTGCTGGCCGGTGCAGACCTGACCAGGCTTCTCCCGTACCCAGCAGCATGTGGAAAGTTGACTTTAGCTGCATGCTGCTCCAGATGGGACAGACTCAGCTGGGTCAGCACCAGCCAGCAGAAGTGGTGGCAGAGCCATGTGCCACTTGGGATGGGACAACCCGTCCAGAGCGGCAGGGGCTCAGCTGCATTTCCCCCCTACCTGCGCCGGTCAGTCCTGAGCGGCACATGGCTCTGCCGCCACTTCTGCTGGCCGGTGCAGACCCTGCTAGGCTCCTCCCGTCCCCAGTAGCATGTAGGAAGCCAACTTCAGCTGCATGCCGCTTTTCCTGGTCAGTGCCAACGCAGCTGGGCCTGTCCCATCCGGAGCAGCATGCAGCTAAAGCCAGCTTCCCACGTGATGCTGGGGCTGGGTCGGCACTGGCCAGCAGAAGCGATGGTGGAGCCTCCTGCCTTTTGGGACCAGCTGGCACAGGGAGGAGGAAAGTGCAGCAGCACATGGGGAAGCCACTGCTTGATAGGGGATGGGATGGACTGGCCAGGCCATAATGGAGAGGGAAAGCTGTCGCTGCGCCAC
>NW_005841840.1:4551132-4553734 GCF_000455745.1 Alligator sinensis | reverse complement strand
ATCATAGAATCATAGAAGTAGGGTCGGAAGGGACCTTGTAGATCTTCAAGTCTGACCCCCTGCCTGGGCAGGAGGAAAACTGGGCTCAAGTGACCTCAGCCAGGTAGGCATTGAGCCGCTTCTTAAAGACCCCCAGGGTAGGAACCAGCACCACTTCCCTTGGAAGTTGGTTCCAGATCTTAGCCGCCCTGACTGTGAAGTAGTTCCTATGGATGTCTAATCTAAACCTACTCTCCAACAACTTGTGGCCGCTATTCCTTGTTATCCTGGGGGGCACTAAGGGAAACAAGGTCTCCCCCAAACCCTTCTGGTCCCCCCTTGTGAGTTTATAGACAGTCACAAGGTCCCCCCTCAGCCTTCTCTTGTGAAGGCTGAACAGGTTCAGGTCCCGTAGCCTTTCATTGTAGGGTCTGCCCTGCTGTCCCCAGATCATGCGGGTGGCCCTCCTCTGGACCCTCTCAATGTTGTCCCCATCCCTCTTGAAGTGGGGTGCCCAGAACTGGACACAGTACTCCAGCTGTGTAGTACTTCACTGGACACAGTACTCAACTGGACACAGTACTCCAGCCCTGAAGGGGCGGGCTACCCATGCGGCCCTCAACAGCTCGCCAAAACTCATCAAGCAGCCCTCCACCCGAAATAATTGCCCGCCCCTGCTCTAAGGTCAAAGAGAATGAAGAGAAACTAAGACACAGCAAAAAGAAGACTTATGGTTAAGGTTCCATATGAATGACTACCAAAAATTGCTAAGGATATTTGGAAAAAGGGAAGCTACAGCATGAGAGGGCCTCATCTACACTGGAGAATTAGGGGAAGGGAAGCTTAGGTTGAAGTATGGCTGTTCGAAATGCATTGATACATCAGTCTGATATCGGATTGGTACCGGTATAAAGAAAATTCGCTGTATCAGAAATCCACTCGATGTGGCCAATAAATGCTTGTACATGTGCACAGCCGCAGCTCAGTACTCAGGCAGCAAGGAGCACAGCCTGGCAGCATGGAGAGCTGCGTGCAGCTGATAAGTCTGTTGTGATGGAAGGGGAGGAGGAAGGGAAGGGGTGTGGTGGGGCAGGTCAGTGCCCCCACGGTGAGGGAGCGGGCAGAGGCAGGTGCTGCCCCACCAGGGCAGGGCGCGGGATGGAGACACGGCTCATTGGGGGGGCAGCACCTGATGCTGCGCGCACCCTGGAAGGGCATGGGGGGGGCCATATGGCCCCCAGATCTGCGCGGGGTGGGGCGGGCTGCAGCTGTGGGCTGGAGACGGGGCTGCGCTGGGCTCTTCTCAGTGGGGGGCTAGGCTCAGGGCAGGGGCTATGGAGGGGCTGCTGCCACCCCATATTTCGCCATAGCCCCACTCCTGAAGACAATGCCCATCAGTCATAGGCGCAGCCCCAGCTCAACACCCCGCCTCTGCCCATGTGCCGGGAATAGTTGGGGCTGTGCCGGGCAGGCATCAGTGTTGGTGCTGGGAGTAGGGCTATGGCAAAATTCAGGATGGCTGCAGCCTTCTCTAGCTCAGGATGGCTGCAGCCTTCTCTAGCCCCCACCCTGAGCCCAGCCCCCACGAGAAGACCCCGGCGCAGCCCTGGCTTCAGCCTACAGCTGCAGCCCTCCTGCCCTGCCCCACGCAGATCTGGGGGCACATCCTTCCTCCCCGTGCCCTCTGGAGTGCAAGCAGCGGCAGGAGCAGCGCCCCCATGAGCTGCAGCTCTGTCCTGCACCCTGCCCTGCCCCAGCTGGGCAGCGCCTGCCCCTGTCCCCTCCCTCACCGCAGTGGGTATTGATCTGCCCTCCCCACACCCCTTCCTCCCTCCCCTTCCACCACAACAGATTTACTAGCTACATGCAGCTATATCAGAAATGTGATCGGTATCGGACGATATACCTCCTTAAAATTGGCTCTTGGCCCCCACAATCTCTATCGGTGTATCCCTAATGGCTGTACAACTTACAAACAGCTGGGAGCTGCATGCCCCATGAACTGCATGCCCCATGGATGCCCCACCCCAGTGCATCACATGCCCATGCCCCCTGCCTTCCATCATACTGCTTCAGTATGTACACACACCCCACCACCTGCTACACGGCAGACCTGTGCGGTCACCCCACCATTGCAACATGCACCAATCAACTCCTCATCCTACTGTACCATATGTCCCAGCTCATCCTCAGCTCCCTGCACTGCCACATACCCCACCCCCTTGATCACATGCAGAATGAAGCAGCTGGAGGAGGGAGGGGGAGCCCAGAGACTGGCCACTGTTGCAGCTGGTGAGGGAGTAGTGCCTGGACTGGAGTCCTGGGACTACAATTTAACCCCTGGTGGGCTACAACAAGCCTATGGACCCCAAGTTGGACAGCCCTGGGTTAAAGGATAGGTTTGAATGGTTTTGACTCCATCTTAACAAACCGTTTAATGTGTGTTAGCAAGAACCAGTTTGAACTTACATTTCAAATTCCTCCAGACAACTTTAGTATTCTCAATATGTATGTGACTTTGAAGAGAGACTCTGAATTAAGGGTTGATTCTTTTCAGAAGGGGAAACAAGTGACAGTTGTAGAGACATGTGGACAGTAAGAAAGAACAATTATTAACAAGAGG
>NW_005841840.1:4550756-4551101 GCF_000455745.1 Alligator sinensis | reverse complement strand
AGTGATGGAACAATAACAAAGAAGGAGAAGGGATTGAGACTATAGCTAGTTTTATGAAGGGACTAGTTTGTATCTGATACATATAGGACCTTCAAGACCTTCAATTATGTTCATAAAGTTAAGGAAGAGAGAGGAGAAAACAGGAAGGAGAACAGATCTGTAGAGTGCTGGAGGATACATTGTTACAAATTAGGTCAATCTTGGAATTTCTCACAAAGGCTTAGGAAATGATAGGAGCAGAAGAGGAAATACAGGAGGAAATGAAAGATATGAACATGAGAATAAGAGTGATCAGCACCTTTAGCAATGAGGGCAGAAGAGAAATTAGACTTCTAGTTAGAGGGG
>NW_005841840.1:4548097-4550725 GCF_000455745.1 Alligator sinensis | reverse complement strand
GCTGAAAGTACCTGATGAAATGACTACATCTGGCACCTGGGATACATAAGGCACTTTTAAGGTAAGGTTAATAATTTAAGGGTTCTAGTTCTCAGTGTAGGTAATTGCATTTTGATCACTTAACATTTCCCAAGAAATTCCATTTGGACACAGGACTCCTGTTGACTTGTTCTGCTAAACTATTGTATGGTATTATGATGTCATATTCAAACTGTTAAACAATTGCCATGTTCAAATGCAGAGGTATTTGCCTTTTAATACAGAGAGAGAAATTATTCCTATAAACATAATATTTGTAAAGTTCTTTAAATTAAAAAAATGTGCTTTATAAATGTGCATTTTTTCTTACTGGTGACTGTGAAGTATATTCATCATATGAGCCAAGGGCCATTATCTTTAGTCTTTTTCTTTTTAGAATGATTATCGCAAGCTGTCTATGCAATGCAAAGATTTTGTGGTTGGTGTCCTTGATCTCTGCCGTGACTCTGAAGAGGTAGAGGCCATATTAAATGGGGACTTGAATTCTGAGCCAGTTGAAGTGCAGAGGCATCGAGCTTCGCTGAGTCGTGTAAAACTAGCCATTAAGTATGAAGTAAAAAAGGTAACTCTGGTAGCTTGCACGTTCAGACAATGTCATATATGAAAACAGTTCTATATCATAGTCTGCATGTATTGATAAACTGACAGTCAGTCATCTTATTAAGACATAAATTATGTGGGCCAGATTCTCAGATGGCATAACCTGTGGTAAAAGCACTTCAATTAAGCTACCTAAGAATTTGCCTCCGTATATTTAATGACAAAAATTGCTTGTTCCAGAAAGATCATACATTTACATAAAACATGGTGAAATCTTGGCTCATTAAATTAGTATCAGTATAGATTTCAGTGTGGCCAGGATTCTGTCTAGTGAACATAAGTGTATGATATATGTGATACTACCATGGGCGACTGGTGTCTCCTGAGTCTGGGGGGGGCACAATTTGGGGGTGGGACTGGGGGTGGGCCAAAAGTCCCATATCCACTCCTTCCACTTCAGGGCTGGGCAGGGGGGAGGGGGCACAGAACACCACTAACCCCCTGCCCCTTCCTGGGCCGCCCCTCCCTGGGCACCCCCTACCCCCGCATGAGCCCCAGGCTTACCTTTCTCCCAGCAGCAGGAACAGCACCTCTGCTGGGGGATCAGAGCATGCGCTTTACAAGTAGGGAGGGGGAGAGAGGCAGGGAAATGCTCTGCTGGCTGGAGTGCTCTCTGATGCTCCGGGCGCCAGAGCACTGTCAGGGAGGGTGGGGCTGGGTAGAGAAGCAGAGCACGGTCCCCAGAGAAGAAGCGCACGGCCCCCAGCCACACAGTCAGGCTGGCGGGGATCCTCTCTGCGCCTGGCCCCGTCCTGAGTGGTGTCTTGTTGGAGTGTGTCAGCAGGCTCCCCAGCACTTTTGGGGGACAATCTCAGGGAGGCACGTGCTCCACCATGTCCTCTTACCACTTGCCTGTGGATACTACCTTGCCAGTTCCTGTGGTTGCATTTCAAACAAGAGAAAGCTGTAGCCACAACTGGACTTTTTAATGTTGTTATAAAAGATCTCTTGTTAATTATTTTACTTACTATTGTTGCATAGGTGACATGTAGGGGGGCCATGGCAGGAGGTGTGCACCGCTGGTGCCCACCCTGGCAGTGAGTGCTCCGAATGGTAGGGGGAGCACAGAGAGTGCTAGCGCTCCCCCTGAAATTGGCTCTGCACACTCGGCAACTGGCTGCTGGGGGACACCCCCGGTTGTGCCCTGCTGATGCCCCCCCAAGCTTGGGAAGTACAAGTCACCCATGTATTTTTGTGTTTGATTTCACAGTGTTGGAACAGACCAAATAAAGTATATGATAACACAGCTTGTATAACTTGCTTAGAAGGTCTTGTATTTGGTCACAAGTATAGCTACCTACACAAGTTTTTTTCAAGGCAGAACTTATTTCAATATTCTGAGAAAGAGAGAGAGAACAGGTTTTAGTTGTCACTTTGTTGTTTCTTTATCATACACTCAAAACTTCATATTAATACCAAACAAATGGGTCATTACTAATGAAACAGACTCATAGGGAATTTTTTCATGACTTACTGAGTTTTTACAGTTTAAACATCTCATCATAAGTTCTGTTTTGGGAACATATAGAAGGGTTTTACCATCAAGTAATCAGTTATTTATTTCTTAGTGTATACATATGTGTTTATCAATATCTGTAAAGTATAATACATCTTTAGTGGATACCAATGACAAAAAAGCTATTAAATGAAAAAATATATATTATGCAATATAAATGTTTTTATAGAAAATTACAGATCTGTAAATACAACCCATTTATTATAAATGTTTTTACATTTATTATTATTATAAGAAAGTTTTCCATATAGAGCTATATTGTTCTTTCTCCAAGTTCCTATTGGGCCAGAACTGACCATAGTTAATCTGATGTCCTACAAGCAGATGTTTGGAGAAAAGTATAATGATGCCTGTTTATTATCTAAAGCTTCCTATAACCATGGTCACCCCTGTAACCAGTTTTAGCAGCCATCATAATCTCAGTCCCTGCACGTGTTCTTCCATCTTTCATTATAAATACCACCATGATATGT
>NW_005841840.1:4547736-4548066 GCF_000455745.1 Alligator sinensis | reverse complement strand
CCAGAAGCCCCCGGTTAACCTCCCCTGCCATAAAAAATAAATTGTTAACAACTTCCTAGGGCAGCTGAGAAATTATTTCAGATTGTTTCACACAAAGGGCGATCACTAAACCTGTCTTAAAACAAATTCCAAATAGTTGAAAGCCAGTGTTTTCAATACAACGTTTGCATTCAGTAAATAGAGTATGAATTTGAATGTGTTTCATATTAAATTAAAATATTTGATAAATTTAAAGAGGAGACAGTGAAATCTACTGACTGTAGACCGTATGGTATTATCAGATTTCCTTGTACATCAAACTTTGATGAGACCATCTTCACTTTCCTGCTG
>NW_005841840.1:4530549-4547705 GCF_000455745.1 Alligator sinensis | reverse complement strand
CCTGCTGAGCACTGCAGGTTTTTCCACAAGAAGGTTATCGTTAGAGGTGATAATTTATCTCCGAGCAGAGAGCCATCACAAAACCATACTGCACTTGACTGTTTTTTGTCCCATGGTATGGCTAAACTAGGGTTGAGGTAGGTTTCCTACCTACTTGAATTCAGAGGCCTTTCTAGCTGTTGAACAGCTACAATATTGAAAACTACTTCTCTCCCTACAAAAAGCATTCAAAATGTAGGACAAACCTCCCTCCCATTTTAATTGGAGAAAGAAATCTTACTGTGGCTACAGCCTCTCTTTTAATTAAAATGTTCTCAGAAGGTCTGGCAAGAGGGCACGTACATAATCACGGGCAACTGGTGCTTCCTGAGTCTGGGGGTCCCCCTGTGGCCGATCACTGACCCCGGAAGCACCGGTAGCAAAACTGGAAGTGTCCGCGGCAAAACTGGAAGTGCTGCCAGTGCTTCTCTTGGCACGCCCACCCCCAGCCAGCACCAATCTCAGGGCGGGCACCGGCTGGCAGTTCTGTCAGCACCCTCACTCCCTGGCCTGAGTCTGGGGGTCCCCCAGAAGAAGAGTCGGATCTGGCGGGTGCTGCCTGTGAGCTGAGACAGCACCCACGTGGCTAGCACCCCGCCTGGTGTCCGGGGGGCACTGCCACTGCAGAAGGAAGGACTGGGACCCTGCCCCTGCAGCTCAGGGGCTGCACAGCCTGGTGGTAGTGTGTGCAGACAGGCTCCACTGAGGGAAAGAAAAATAAGCAGTGAGGGGCCTGATCCTTTTTTCTTTTCCTGTGGAGCCTGCCCGTCTCTCCCACGGCTTCAAGGGCAAGCTGCGGGGGCCCGGACTTTCCCTCCATGGTGGCAGCACTCCCGGGCAGCTAGCAGCCCACCCGCCTGCTAGCAGCCCCAGGGGGCACTGCCACCATGGAGGGAAGGACCAGGACCCCCCACAGCTCAGGGGCTGCTCAACCTGCTGGCAACTCACTCCCCAGCTGTGGGAGAGACAGGCAGGCTCCTCAGGGGAAAAAAAAAAAGGATGGGGCCCCTCACCATAATGGCCATGGAAGCCCCTAAATTGAAGCGGTGGGTTTTTAAGCATTGCAGTTAAAAACCCACCATTTCAATTTAGGGGATTAAACCCCCATCACGTGTACAAGCGGCCTAAGAGATTAGAATTTTCCTGTCCTCATTGCCAGCCTATCCTACTGTACTTACTACAGGCATTTTTACATGGGATTTGAAATCTAAACAAAACTTTTCTGGAAAGAGTTGGCAGGCAGCATTGGATGGTACCATTTGATCTCAATAAAGGCAAAGCATAAATTAGAGATGTGGGGTTTATTTTTTATATATTTATTGTGAGGAACTCTTCAAACCAACATACATTCTGAAACAATGTGCTGTTTCAGATTCTGGCTAATTCTTTCTGGGTTGGTACAGGAATGCTATATAATGTTACCACAACAACAACAATGTAAGCATTCTTTTGTGAAGACTTGTAATTTCTTACTCTAATTTGGTGACAAGTATTGGCAGTTTGACTGCTTTGCAGTATTTAAGCAGTAAACATATGTTGCACTCTTGCAGTATTTTCCTCTTCAGAATGCAGTGCAAACACTAAATTAAGCTTTACAGCATTCTTCTAAGAATGAGAAGTTATATTATCTTCATTTTACAGCTAGAGGACACTTAGGCTGAGGGACAGAATTGCCTACTACTAAAGAAGGAATCATTGTTAGAGTCATAATGATATTCCTGGTCTTGTGCTCAACCAACTATTGCACACTACTCTCTCATGATATGTCTCACTGCATGTGGTAATAATAATAATAATATTATTATAAAGAAAGAAAAAGATAGAAATCCAGAATGAAGGATTCAAACATAAGGCTATATATCTTTAAATAAAACCAAAACACAACTGATTTTACTAGAGTAAAGCTTAAAACTTAATAAAACAAATTAAAGTATCCTTCAGTTAAATTACATTCTCTGTTCTTGTATCACTGTTTGTTTGTAGTAGATATTAAAATAGAATTGGGGTCAGTAGTTCACTGGTGACCAAACTTTCCTTAATGTTGCAGAATTACCTTTGGAGGAATATTCTCTTTTCTGTGAGTTTTGGTGATTCTTATTAAAGTTAATGAAAGCAACATGCATGTATCTGCTTGCTGCAGCTAACTATAACACAGCTGAAAGATGAAAGATCCCAGCATATTAACGGGAAATAGATCCCACCGGATATCTCACTTTCTGAGGGCTAGAAGAAAGGTTATGGAAGCTAGAAGATAATTAAACTTGCTTGAAGACAGTATCTAACAAGCATCCTGATGTTTATGTTAACAACTAGGAGAGTTCATATGTTCTCAGTAGAATTTCACCATTATTTTAATGGGATGAGAGTTAGAACAACTTAGAGCATTTTTGAAAATTACAATAAATGTACATATTTTTAGCACCTCTAATAATCTGGATAATCTTATTTAGATGCCTAACTAGAGTTTGAAGTGCCTAACTTTAAGTACTTAGGTTTGAAAATGTTAATAATAATGTATACTATTCAGCAAAGATAAAAGAAACATCTCATATGAGTGATTCATTTAAAATCAAAGTTCTGTTGTAACTAAAAAAACACCCAATGTTTGTATTTTTAGTTAAAACATACACCTCTCAGATTTTATTTGAGCCTCTGTAAAGTGTTGTTATGATGTTAACAGCTCATTAAAACTCAAAAGCAGTCTAAGAATAGCAGAAAACTGCACAGTGACAACAATCTGTATGATCAAGAACCTTTATAGTTTTAAAATAGTATAAAAGAAAGAATTTTTGGAAGACTATCAAACAGCATCATAGAGTATCTTTCATCTAAGGTAGCACTAGTCACGAACTTCTGCAAGGATTGAGAAAGCATATAAATAGTTTGTAATATATATTTTATGATGTTAGAATAATGGGTAATAAAGCATGAAATACAAAAATTGACTTCTGGAAGCATCATAAACCAAGAGAGTGGTTTTTCGCCACTCTTGAGCAATTTTTTTGTGTTATATAATGGCAGTTTTTATTCATTTTCAGTAAAACATCAGAATAGTTTTGTCTGAAATGTCTCCCAAAAAGCCAGGCTGGAAGATGCAGTATGTCTTCCTGATTCAAATATATAATAATACCATTCTTCTTCAATATACCTGATGCTATGGTTTCTTCAGTCCAGCAGGAGACTTTGAAATCTTATATTGCAGCCTTGTTCCCTTGCAGTTCTTATTTAAAATAAGAGAATTGGTGGAAGAGGTGGTTAAAGCTTTCATAAGGAAATTTAGGTGGCTGACTTTTTGGGAAGCATATGGAGTGTGGATAAGAAAGGTGGAATGCAGGGTTGAAGGTGAGCTAGGTTCAGAAAGTTCTGGGATCCATAGACAAATTAGAGGTAGATTGAATCAGTTTTGATATCTCAGGGCCAACCAGTTTACGCAAGGTCATGAGAGGGCTCAGTTCTGATAGGATCTAGCCAGTGAAGTGTAGAACTAAACTTGTTCTCAGACACAGGTCAATGGTAGCAGCCCACATTTGCATCCAGAGGCAGTATTTGACTCTTTACTTCAACTGAGGTATTTCTACTCTCTTTTTTATGTCTTGGTTTTTTAATAAATAAAGTTATAAGAAAGGAAAAAAGGCAGCATGTTTCTTGAGGTCTTACTTTATACAGAGTATTTTATATTTGCTAATCATGAATGCAATATGTGTATAACTCTTAATGTAAACTATACTGAACCTTGATTTTCTTTCTTTTCATTCATAGTTTGTGGCCCATCCAAACTGTCAGCAACAGCTGTTGACTATCTGGTATGAAAATCTCTCAGGATTACGGGAACAGACCATAGCTATCAAGTGTCTAGTTGTGCTGGTTGTTGCTTTGGGCCTTCCGCTTCTTGCCATTGGTTATTGGATTGCACCATGTAGCAGGGTACAGATTTTTATAAATTCCATATTAAAACACCTTATGCTGTTTCATGTATCCCTTTCCAGTCACTGTCATCTGAAGTATAATGTTGCACCCTGAATTTTAACTGATTAATCGGATTTTTAGATAGCTCTGGTCCTGCTCCTAATTTTGTTATTAGACGTATATTACTTTATAAAGAGGGGACCACACTGATCAAGGACTAGTATGAAGTCTTATTCCTTCCAGCACCTGATCACCACTTGATCAGTAGGCAAGTGAAACATCTTTAAGAATAAAGATAGAAAATGGGGGTGCCTGTAGACGTGCAGAGACGCTGCTCTGACACATTTTAATTAGAGCATGTAGAAGTAGACTCAATTGATTCAGTCTGCTGGAGCATGCTAATTAATGCACTCCAGCAGCCTCCACATCTCATGTATTCAGTGTCCCTGCACTTCAGACTGGTGGCAGGGGCGCTTTAACTAAAGCTTGTAGAACGAGCTTTAGTTAAGCTGTCCCCACTGCCATTTTGAAAGTGGGATGCTGAATACACCAGGCACCGCAGGCACTTTAATTAGAGCGGCTCTTGGAGCTCTCCTTCCCCTCACCCCATATCCAGAGCATGTGTAAAGATATTCTGGGTCTCTCAGGCTACAGTTACTGTTTGTTTTGTTTTAATATCTAAAGATCCTATTCTCTTCATGATCCATGCTATGTAGCTGTGTACTTGAACTAAGGAGCATATCTCCAAGTGTATGGCATCATATTCTCTCATTTGGTATGTGAGGATTTGATCCTCCTCCCATACAATTCAATAATAAAACTTCCACTGGCCTGAGTGATACAGGATTGAATCCTTACTCTAGCACTCGGTTTTGCTGCACTGTTAAGTCAGATTGCTTACAAAGGTGAATTGCAAAACAAAACTCAAATTAAATACAGCTTTTTAACCAAGGTATGGAGGTGCATTCAGAAAAGAATGTCATTTTAACTCAACGTATAGTAATTGTTTCCCTGCATGAGAACATCCTGGTGCTTCTAGGTTTACTGATGATGTTACAACAAAAATGCAGAAGTATCACTGAAAGCCTGTAGTATGTGAAAAGTCAGCAAATGGTGGATTTCTTCAGTAAGATGTATATAGCAAGATAAAAGGCCTTCACAAAGAGCAAATACTTTAAAAAAAATATTTTTAAATCATTCTTTCGTTACTGAATCTCTTCCTGTCCCCCTCTCTGCAAGCTTATGCAGAGATGATATCTGGCACAGAAATCCACGTTTCACTCAAATTATGTTTTTTTGTTTTTCAGCTCATCTTTAAAAGAGGGTAAGATTCTGCACACCTCATACATGCTTGTAGGGAATAGGCTGTTTTCTTTCTAGTCTTTTTTTTTGTTTGCTTGTTTGATTGTTATTTAGAACAATCTTTATGAAATGCTATAATTGTTACTCAAATATTCCTCTGTGATCAGCTGTAGTAAAGGTATTCCTCCCAGCTGCCTGGCAGCTTGACATCATGCAAACGCATTATTATTTGTTTGTATCTAATATGGAAAAGTAACATTTGTCCTTGAACGTTAATTCCCAACACCAGAAACACCTGATATTTTTCTATGCCAAATAGAAGAATTGTGCATACAAATCAATGGTTTGCAATATTGCAATATAAATATTGCAATTTAAAAATCAGAACCTAAAGGTCAGCTTCAGGCAGGAGCACATAAAATTACTTTCAACTCCTCATTCACTTACTGGATTCTTTTTGAAAAATGTCTCTCATAGTATACAATACTTCACATGGGGTTTTACCACTTTCCCCCCAGTATTCATAATATTATCATATGTGTTATGTTATTAATACAGCTGATAATTTAGTACAATATAATATTGCTCCATTGCTGTACTCAGGGCTCCAGACCATCTCTGTACTTTTGAGAAAAGGTGCAGCAGTGGGGCAAGGAGCTTTGAACGCTTCTAACTTTGCAGTATCTCGTGCAGGAACAAGGAACTATTACAGTCACACATAGTGGATATCACAAACTGCTCTGTTTATGTAATGCTCAACAGTGCTAAAATGGGTGGTAAAGAGACTATTCTGAAAGGTACAGTCCCCCTGGACATCTCTCAGGCCAGCAAGTGTGGTTCTACATTATCTTCAACTTGTTCAACACAAATGGCATATTCAAGTCCACAGTTGCCCAGAATCTTAGAAGCAGATTGTGTGAGTGCCCAGGAAGAAGTGAAAGGGAGAGGGAACATTGAATACCTCTCATCCAAAAAATCCTGCTGCTTGCTCTCACTGATTACACAAGTTGGTGAGACACAGCAGCCACTGGCAGTAGGTTCCCTTCTTGGAAATTGGCAGTAGAATCTTCAATAGAGGTAGGCTATGCCACTGCCAGGGCTAGGGACACTCTTCTTTTTTCTTTTGTTATGGGGAATCACAATTGCAGCTTCATTATATTTTCTCTTAGCATTCTTGAAGGCCTGCAGCTTTTCTCCACCTTCTTCAGGAGAACTGCCACTGACCTCTGCCATTTCTGCTATGCTCAGCCACTCACTCCAAATGCAGCAGGATCTGGCAACACTATTCTTTGATGGACAGAGCTCTGCATTAATCCATTTGAATTTGTTTAAACATATTAACATTTCGTAATTTTTTTCTTACCCTGTTGTAGTGCAGTATTCCTAATTAGTTTTAATCAAACATTTACAGATTCTTGGTTTGGGAGATATTTCATGCTCTGAATACATCAGCCATGGGGGAGACAGTTATTTTTCCTAAAGCCTGATATTAATTGACTTTGATGCTTTGATTTGCTGAACAGGATATGCATTAAAATCAAAGCCAAACTAATAGTGCCCTGAACACTTTGAGTACTTCCTCATTGGTAGAAAAGGTGTTCTTTTGATACCCACTTTTTTCTGGGGCTGATCTGACCCTCCACGGACTTCTGCGGACACCCATTCAGGCCCTTTCTAAACAGCAGTGAATGTTCCCATAGTGTGGATATACCTCCCCAAAATATTGCTCTGCTGATATTGTCTTCCAGGGATAGTGGAGCAACAGAAACTGACCAGTAGGACATCGTTCCCAATAGGGAGCCTGCTGTCAGGAATGGCAGACCATGGCTGTTCAATATACTTGGAAGGGTATTTCTAAGCAAGTAGCAGGTATTTTAATTTCAGCCCATCTTTCACTATAGGTGCTTCTTTGTATTTCTAAAGTATATGATGCAAGGGAAATCCAGTATCTTTCATAACTAAGAGTTTAGTTTTGTTTTGCCTTTGCAGCTTGGAAAAATTCTCCGAAGTCCATTTATGAAATTTGTGGCACATGCTGCATCCTTCATTATTTTCCTGGGCCTGTTGGTGTTCAATGCCTCAGACAGATTTGAAGGCATAACAACGCTACCAAATGTCACTGTTACTGATTACCCTAAACAGATCTTTAGGGTCAAGACTACCCAGTTCACCTGGACAGAGATGCTGATCATGATATGGGTACTTGGTAGGTATACTACCTTTTCATCTCAATTACATTTTTTTATCTATGGAAATTCTAAAAGATTCTGATTTCTCACTGCATCTCCCATATGTTGCTCCAGTGGTTCTCACAGGAAAACCCTAGCTTAGGGGTGGCAGAAACAGATCTATGCTGTCTCCTCTTGCAGCTCCTGAGGTAAGGGCTTGCCAGGGTAGAAGAAGCATGTTAGGGGCAGTAGGTCCTGTGAGTGCCTGGACTGTTCTGCACTCTGACTATTCTAGGCTGAGAGTAGCTTATAGCAATTCATACTTAGGCAACTATAAATTAGATCCCAGGAGCAGCTGAGAAGCTTGTTTTAAGCATTTCTAGTTTTCCAGTAAGAAAGCTAAGAAGGTTTCATCTGCATATTATTTTATGCTCACTTGAAAGGGCCATTTTATTTATGTACTTGCAAGAATAAAATGGCCAACTGTCTTCATCAGAAGATAGAGAGTATCTTTCCACTGTGTAATAAATGAAAAAATCAGAGATTCACAGTCATCGTGCTGCAGTATTTTGAAACTTTGGCATTTGTGATAGAGGCATAGAAAAGTAGGGCTGAAAGGGACCTCAGAAGGTCATCTAATCCCGGTTGCTAGAAAGAATGACACAATGTACTGTCTTAATGCAACATAGTTATTTTAAGTAACATCAAGACACCAATATGCCAGAAGGTCAGGAGTCAGTGTTCATGCATATTAGCACATTACTACTTATTTAGCATTACTTCCTACTTAATGGGCTCATCTACACATGATGCTACATCACCATAGCAATGCAATACGGCAACATAGCGTCCACGGGCAAAAACTGTGATGCTGAACCTATGTAGCCATAGCAATGTGCTCCGTAGCAGCTAAAAATAACCATGTGCCACATGCATGGTGCAGTACAGGCTGTTACTGCACTATCAGTGCGCCATCATTTACTACTTTGAAAAGGAAGTACTGAATGACGGTGAGGTCATTTTATGTGGTCAAAACATGCAAACTAGCTCTAATGACAGAATCAGAACACTAAATACCATAACATGGAAAAGTGTAAACCACTTACCACTGTAATTATCTCTACTTTGAATGCAGTGGGGATTAAGAGGAAATATTATAGCTAAATAAAGGTGTTTTTTCCTGTATCCTTTTGTAGCCCATAATGACTCCTGATTTGAGCATATCTTTGTTTTCATTGGGTATTTTGGTTTTATGAGAATGGTCTGAGGATTCCCATGCCTTTGTTGTCCCCAACGGACAGTGTGAGTTCGTGCCCGGTGCGCTATTGCCAATGAACACACAGGGGTGGAGGATCCAACTTAATCTTTATTGTTTCCAGTCTGCGCAGAGAGGGGTGCTTGGCAATCGTTTGCAAAGCAAGCACCACCGGTTTCTACCTTTGGGTACCTTTTATACATATGTTTGCAAGTGTATCGCTCAGTGATTGGTTACAAGCCACTGACATAAGACGTTCTCTACTGAGCATGTCTCTATACCTATGTTTTAGCCATGTATTTCATTTACATACATATATGTTTCATTAACATACTTTTGCCCTGCCCAGGGGTGTGATTTTTAGCATTATAATGAGACCTTTTTCTGAACTTCTTGCTATCTTACAAGTGTCAGGGAGACACTATCCTGCTGGTGTTAGGGAGGCATTCCAGGAATCCTCTGCATCCCACACGCTGTGCTCTGCAAGCATCTCTTAACACACACATGCCACACCCCTCCCAGCATCAGTAAGTTGCCTTAAGTATTCAGTTAGATATAGTTTGCAAAAGCTAGATATACCATAAAAAAGATTACATAAAAAAGATTACATCACCTTTGTCTCTTTTGGCATGTCCCCAAAGTATTCTACCTAGGAAGAATCACTATGATTTTGACTAGCCTCTAAGTATGGGTCACTGAGAATCTTTCATAGGGTTAAATTCCTTACCCCCCCGGGGCGCATTTACTCCAGCCTAGATTTACTGTGCAGTAAACTACTGCAGAGTAAGGGTTTTTGGGTAGGTGTCTACACATGCAGAGATTAGAGAGAAAATTTGCTCCCAGTTCCCTGCAGCCCTGCAGTGAGCCTGTGCTGCCACCAGAGGAAGCTCCAGGTTCCTCCTGGGCGCTATCCCAGGGCTTGGCAGGGAGCACCGGTTCAGGAGAGAGCTGTTGCCTGGGCCTGGGGGCTGTCTGCTGCTGCGGCAGGGACAATGTCCCCCTACCTCAGCAGCAGGGAGCTCCTGGCCCTGGCTCCCTGATCAGGGGCAGGGCTTGGAAGGACCTGCAGCGGGAGGGCAGGTCCCAGCCCCCTACCTCAGTCTGCCAGGGGGGCAGCTAGCAGCTAGCTTGCTAGGACTTACCCCACCCCCGCAACTCTTTCCAAGGCCTGTGCCATGATCACTTGATTGGGGCACAGGACCAGGACCTGCCCCTAACCAGGACAGTTCCCAACCAGCCCCGGGCTGAATGTGTTTCCCCATGCAGCCTGGGGCTGGCTGGGAATTGTTCCAATCAGGGAGACTCCATGTCTCCATGAACGGAGCTCCCAGTCCTGCTCTGTGATCATGGAGCAGGGGCTAGGAACAAGCTCCCAGCCTGTTCTCAGCCCCAGCTCCGCAATTGTAGAGCGGGGGCTGGGAAAAAAGCTGTCAGCCCCAGCTCTGTGATCATGAGTGTGGAGCGGGGACTGGAAGCTCCCTGCTGCTGGGGCAGGGGGACATTGTCCCCACCTGGGCATGCAGGGCAGGGGCTAGGGATCTTGTTCCCACCTGCTAGCTCTGCACTCTGCACAAGCTCCGTAGCCCCCACCAGCACAGAGCTCCCAGCAATCATGGGGCCACTGCTGGGAGATGCTTATCTCCCAGCCTGAGCCCCGCAACTGCAGGGTTTGGGTTGGTAGACCCTTATCTTCCAGCCCGAGCTTTGTGGTCACAGGGCTTGGGCTGGGAGATAAGGGTCTCCCAACCTGAGCCCCAAGACTGTGAAGTTCAGGCTGGGAGAGAAGGGTTTCCCAGCCCCCTGCTCCTTGATTGCAAGCTTGGAGCAGGGAGCTTGGAGCTCTCTGGGGCTCCCTGGGGCGGGCTGTGCCACAGGAGCCCAAGCGGAAACTATGTCCCCCTTCCCCAGCAGGAGGCAGCTCTTGGGAGCAGGGAGCTATCTCCCATCTCCTGGTGGATGGCTGACTGGGAGCAGATTTTGCTCCTGATCAGGCATCTACACAAGCACGATAGCACCGTTACTAATGCTGAGTAAATTTGCTACTTGAATTTGCAGGTAGTTTACTGCAAAGTAAGCATGTGCACATGTAGATGCACCTGCTTACTTCACAGCAAACTATGCTGATTAAGCATCTCCTGTAGACGCGCCCCCTGTGAATATGAGGATATGCATACTAGATGGGAGTATATATTACTGCAGCAGAGTACTGTTGCTACTCAACTCAGGATTAGTAAATTGCTCCAGATATTTACTGCAGCTTTAATTTCAAATGGCACAGATTCTCCAGTCAGCTTCCTGGGAGCACAGGTGGGCTTCTGGTGATTGCAACAGTGCCCTTTGAAGTAGAGCCAGCAGCAAACAGCTGAGCAGCTTATCTTTAATGCTGCAACCTGCTATGGGCTAACAAGGATCTGAACCATCCGGATATGACTGATCCAGGCAATATCACACAGAACAAGCAGGGATGGCTGGCTCTGGCTCTTGGCTTCTGAATGGGTGTAGTATAAATGCTTATATGACAGTCATTAAAAAATGCAAGACAATATTAAAGAAGATTATGGAATAAAGAACCCGTGTTTTTAACTGTGCCATTTGCTTTTGGTTGCCCATGAATTTTGTGTTGTAGGTTGGTCTTAGAAGTTTAATCAGGTGGCCTGGGATGCTGTGACACATGGGAGCAGCAGCAACTACTGGCTGCTGCTTACTGGCTGCTGCTCTGCCACTGGTGGTGACCAGGGCAGCTGTTTTTTCCACACTGCCCTGCTCCACTCTGCCCTCCTCTTCCCTCCCTCCTCCCCTTCCTGTCAAGTCATACTGCAGGCAGCCCCTGTGGTTGCTTCACCCTTATGTTACTGATTGGGCCTTCCCTAGTAATGAATCCCTTTGACTGTGGAGATTTAAGTAAGAATAAATGGGTAAGTGAAATCAGAGAAGGGTGCTGCTTTCGTTCTGGTTCCATGTTTTAAAACTCTTCTTTTGCAGCAAATACATCCTCAGATCAGACCATGATGTTCGCTGTGCTAAAAGAAGTTATACTTAATTATGCTTCATTAGCACATTGCTACTTATTTAGCATTTCCTCCTATTTAGTATTAGGTATATTATAGTATCACAGTGCCAGTGCATGGTAACTGCACTTTGACCCTACAGATATTTGTGAATCAATTCAAGTATTGAAAATTGCAGTCCTATTGGAATTAGGATAGCCCTGTGAAATAGACAGCAACTCTGTAGCATTACTAGTGAGAGCTTCTAGCCTTCTTGGAAGCTCTGATTATGTAGGTGGGGAAAATTCTCAATGAGACAGAACTGGCTGTAGTACCTATATGTTTTTTTCCCTTCTGTTTGCAGGTATGATGTGGTCAGAATGCAAAGAGCTCTGGCTAGAAGGACCCAGGGAATATATATTGCAGTTATGGAATGTTTTGGATTTTGGGATGTTGTCCATTTTCATTGCTGCTTTCACAGCCAGGCTTCTAGCTTTTTTGCAGGCCACAAAAGCACAGCAATACGTGGACAGTTACATTGAGGAGAGTGATCTCTCTGTGGTCACACTTCCACCAGAAATAGAATATTTTACTTATGGTGAGTTCAAATGCCATGAAGCAGTTCTTACAGCTCTTGGATTTCATAACACTTACCTAAAGGTTTCCAGTCTTGGGTGTTTATTTTTATACTTCTTAATTATATTTGTTATCATGCTTAATTTAATAAAATAATTTACTGACATACTAATACTAAACAAATCAGGACCAGATACAGCTCAGTTTTAACTGTACACAACAATACATTCAATGATGTTCCATCTGCTTATACCAGAGCTGGTCCGACCCATAGTCGTCATGTTCTGGCTATTACAAAAGTTTGTCAAGTTCAGTTCATAGTAAGTGTGAAGTTTAGTTTCCCCCCCCCACCCAACACTCCATTTTGTTAATTTTGCTTAATAGTGTCATTAAATTTACAGAGGACAACCAAAACATTGACAAAATATACATTTATTATAATTTTTGTTAAGTTAGTTACCTTAAACTAAAACATTTTAGGCTTTTTAGTAGAACTTGGTCAGTCCAAGCTTGTGATATGACTAGACAATGTTTATATGAGTTTAATACATAAAAAAAACCCAAAGTATAGGTAATGCAGACTCCTAAGCAAAATAACTGAAAAAATCATGGATATAATCGTATGGCTAGGTACAGATATTCAGAAAGCCTGAGACAGAATTGATCTAAGTCATGCAGTTTTCTGTAAGCAGCGTAGTGTAGATCGGCAGTGAACAGAACACACATTTGCCCTTTGGTGGCAAGGGGGACAAATCTTAGACCAGGTTCCACCATTTTTAAACCAGTCTTTGTGTGCTGAACTTCTGTTCTGTTATGGGTATAGACTGGTTTCCAGTCCCTTATGCCGGTAAAAGGGGGCTTGTCTACACATGGCCCTTTTTAGTGGGATTAGCCTAAAATTGCCATTTTTGAGGTACATTAAGCGTGTGTGTTCACACATGCCTGCCTATATGCACCTTAAAAATGGTGATACCTGCTTAAAGCATGTACCAAATTTAAGCTGGCATAGCTAAATTACATACTGTTGCCATTAGCCTAATCACTTCCACCTAGTGGCAAGAAGCTGTAAAAGCTGGGTCAGGTACCCCAGAGAAGAAGCACACTTGTCAGTTCCTGATCCTGGTCTAATTTATACTACTTCACAAGCTCGTGTAAATTACACTGGCATATGTGGTCCTCTGTCCATGTTATTGGTTACAGAGAAATTCTGGTCCCAGGTTTATTATTTCAGTGTAGAAATTCTAACTTAGATTGTAGTGGAATTACACTTTTAGTGGATTTCACAAGAAGGTAGCCCACATGTGCTGCTGACAATGATTTCAGCGCACTTCAGAAACTCCTGTATGTTAAAGGGCTTGATAACTGTTATAGAATCAAGTTGAATATTCATGTATACATACACATATGCATACCTGTATGCATACACTTATTTTTATTAAACACATTTTAATCTTGTTTAATTCTTGCTAAGTATGAGGTGATAAGATGAAATTTTGCAGTGGATGACATTTCATATAACACATATTGTTTCAGCTCATACTGTATGCAGATGTCACAATCTTACTCCCATTGAGATCAGTAGCAATAAATCTCGTTGACTTCAATGGGGGCATAATCATTATTTTAATAATTTAATTTCCATTCTAATCCTAATGGAAGTATTTTTCCTTAATGAATATTTTATGTGGTTTGTAAGGTACTATCTTGTTTTATAGAACAGATAAGTGTGCCTATATCTTATTAAACTGGAGGTCCTTGGTTATTATGAAATAAAAACAGGCTGAAATATAGTGTCCAATTACAATGGGGACTGAGCAATGATAAGTAACAGCTATGAAGACCCAAGTGATACTTATGCAAGTTAAATGATAAAAAATAGAAATACAAATTAGAGGATATTTAAAAATAAATACTAATAATTTTTGTTTTATTTGGGAAAATTTTATAAGATACAGAAATGCTCAAATAGTATTACTGTTTTTCATTATTATATAACAGCAATAAATCTATGAGTAGTAATATTAAAAAATTCATCCTATAGTAGGGTACAGCCTCATTAATGTCCATGCCTAACTCTCAACACACCCTATTGAAAAGATTATCATGTCTATTTTACACCATAAATTCTCCTCCAAGGAAAAAGGATACAATTCAAATGATTTATTTATGACTTAAATACTAATAGTAATACAGTAGCAGCTATTAGTTTCTGCAAACATTTGTCTTTACTAGATATACAGATGAGCATGGAAAGTCCCATGTGTTGGGTGTGTTATTTAAAGCATGGTGATAAATGAAAAATTTTATTATTTACCCCACATTTCATGTCTTCCAGCCAGAGACAAATGGCTCCCGTCTGATCCACAGATAATATCTGAAGGCCTTTACGCCATAGCTGTCGTGCTGAGTTTCTCTCGGATTGCATATATCCTGCCTGCAAATGAGAGTTTTGGGCCCTTGCAGATTTCACTTGGAAGGACTGTAAAGGACATTTTCAAGTTTATGGTCCTTTTCATTATGGTATTTCTTGCATTTATGATTGGGATGTTTATACTGTACTCCTACTATCTTGGAGCTAAAGTAAACCCTGCTTTTACAACGTAAGTATGAAGTTATGCTTAAAAAAACAATAAGACTATGAAGTGCCAAGTGATTTCAACTCCTAGAATAATTAGTTAAAGACATTTGAACTTGATGGGAGTTCAGGCATTGTAGAACCTCAGAACATAAGGACCTAAGAGCTCAATCCTCTGTTCCATACATAAATAAAGTTTCCATTGACATCAATAGGAATGTTACCTGTATAAATAGTGAGAGACACTTTAAGGACTCTTGTGATTGGCAACAGAAATTTTATTTCTTAAATTTTTTGTATCCCCTGTAGGCCTGAATCCCAAACAGAATTTTTTTGAGATTAACACTTACTCTGTTTGTCATAAGAAGTGCCTGTTTCTTTATATAATTAGTAACATTGCTCTCGGTTTTTTCTTTCAGAGTTGAAGAAAGTTTCAAGACTTTGTTTTGGTCGATATTTGGTTTGTCTGAAGTGACTTCAGTTGTCCTTAAATATGATCATAAATTCATTGAGAATATTGGCTATGTTTTGTATGGCATATACAACGTAACAATGGTTGTAGTTCTGCTCAACATGTTGATTGCTATGATCAACAGCTCATACCAAGAAATTGAGGTAGGCCCCTTTTTTCTTCTTTTTAAGTTCTAAGGGCAGAAGGATCCTCTTGCTAGGTACACCTTGACTTAAGTAAGCATTAACAAAGGGATTATACAAGTTACAGAAAGTCAGAGGAAAACACTGGCCTGAACACGATAAACCCTCAATTCATCTTTTTCTTTACCACCTGCTAGTCTGGTTTCCTAATCTGTATGGCATTTAGTGCTTCTGGTGAGCTATGTTTTATTCTACTTCTAGTTCTAACATATGGTACATCACAGTGCCCTATGGAGATTCTTTGTCTGGGAAGATCAACCCACAGGAGGAAACTAGGTTGTGGTTTTTGGCTTTAAGGTGATCCAAAAAAGTTGTTGAATCTCCAGGGTCTAGGCAGATAACCTGCTTCATCTTATTTACGTAGAGCCAAGAGTTTGTGAGGTACCATTGAAACCTTAAAGTCTGGTCTCAAAAGACCTTATCATAGAAACATTCATATGAAGAATGAGATAAAAGTAGAAAACAAAATATTAAGTAGAAAAGTTTAGTATATTGCTTGTTCATTCATAATATCTTTCAGATATCTATAATACATTTCCTCAACGCAGTACATTTTACTGTTTAGACAGGCTATTAGGGTACTGAAGAAATATATCTTAAATTATTTCAGAAATGAGAGCTGTCACTAGTCCATTTCCTTAAACCTTTTAACTAAATATAGATGTGTTAACTACTTATGTACACACTCCATTAACATTCATTTTCTTAGTTTTATGCACTGTTCTAATGTAGAAACACAAGCAAAACTTTCTGGCTGAGTCCAGACAAGCGCAGCTGTGAATATCCAGGGGTAAAAAAAACATGCAGAGAAAAAAACACAAAACAGCACATGCATGGGCAGAGTAGACCGCACAAAAGCAGAGCCAGGCCACCCAGAGCCACACTGCAGCTGCCAGCCAAGCTCTGCATGGCAGAATCGCCACTGCTGCAGCCCCGGGAGGCCCCCAGATAAGGCTGCTGGGGCCAGCCAAGTGCTGGCCCAAGCTTCCCCTAGTGCCCCCAGGGTAACTTGCATTCCTGGGGGACAAGTACCAGCGGCCCAAGGTGCGCCACTGCTAGTTCTCCCCAGGGAACCAAACATCCACACCACATGTGGAAGCAGCCTGAGTGTGAGAGTGTTGGGACTAAATCACATTTAGCTGTTGTTCTTAGATTAATTATTCAATATGAAGTGTAAGCATCTTTTTCTGCTTGAAGTACAATATTTAAAACTTGCTTCTAATCTTAGCTGCTCATTGCCATATGTCCTGAAAACTCACTGGCTGTACATCTGCACACCTGCTAAGTGGCAAATTGTAATGCTTGCAGTTTATCTTATGACCATATTTCATCTAAAAGAGAGCAGTAGGAGAGAGAACTTAATTTTGAAATTTAATGAATTCAACATAGAGGCTTACCATTCATGTATTGTGCAATAAAGTATAACAACCCTGACAAAAATTACTGCTTTCAAAGTCAAAACTACATAACTCTTACAAAAGGAAAAGTATATTTTTGATGCTAGTTAATCTGTGGTCTTACAGTAATGGCATCAGCAGAATTTAGGTAGTTTTGAAATGAAAAACAGTGACACTCAGAACACATGTAAAGGTTACAGGGAAGTTATATTATTGGGAAGAGATGTACCACATGTACCAAGTGTGACTCTAACATCACAAACTTTGAGGGCTCTTCTTCTTTCTCTGTGCACATGC
>NW_005841840.1:4526499-4530518 GCF_000455745.1 Alligator sinensis | reverse complement strand
GCAACTGCCCTTTGTCGGCAGGAAGTAAAAGATATTGCCATCTGATGATGATTGAATGAACTATGTGGAAATTATTTCAGTCAAGCCTAGTCCTTTAGACACTATCACAGCTATGTATTGATTCTTGCTGGCACCCAGAGTAGCAATGTCAGTAATTATCAAAGGAACTGAATTATATCATAACCTTTAACTTTGAGTTGTAATTCAGCTGCAGTTCAACTTTACAAGATAAAATGAGGAAGATCACTTTATCCTGTACTGATTCTCATAAGTTTTCTGGGCTATAATTGGCATTTTGGTGAGTGCTAAAATGACAAAAATATTTAAAATAAAAGGAGGAAAATGATAATGCCAAGATATGCATATGCATTTCCCAGCTGTATTGTATCTACCTTGTTAGTGAAAACTATGTTAAATCTGAAGTCAGTGGAATAAACTAACTTTTCATCTTTGGAGAATTTGTTCATATTTTGACTTGCACCAGACATGCAAAACTGCTCTGAGAATTCATTAATCTGGGCATAAAATCTACTTGCTTGCTCCTTGCCATCGATAACTGTAGAAGAAATTTGATATTTTAGTCACCTATTAAAGGCAGCCAGATGTCAGAGTTGACACCCCTAGGTAAGGCTGCATGGAAAAGCTTGTGTATTACCTTCTCCAACTATACTGCCTAAAAGCAAATACTGTAATTTCCTCACTTGCATAAGTATCAAATTCAAGTGAGCAATTTATAGATGAAAATGATGACTTTTTAAAAATAACTTTGACTTTTAATAGCTGGGACTTAATAGATTAGCTTTCATTCAGTGAAAAAATAACACTTTTTGAACTGTTCACATGCTTGAACTAAATATGACAAAAAGAAGCTGATGTAAATAGACACAGCTGGAATTAAGTTAAAATAGACTTGATAAGACAGCTGCATTTCTGTGGAACTACTGGGAATCTTTTGCACTAACAAGTTCATCACATTTCTATATAAAACAAAAACAGAAGCTATTTAAAATACACTCCTTTTGGAAGTGCCCTGTGTTACATAAAGCCCAAAGGTATATAAGATATAGTAGACATTTATTTTTTGTCTCTAACACAGGATGACAGTGATGTGGAGTGGAAATTTGCTCGCTCTAAACTCTGGTTATCTTACTTTGATGATGGAAAAACATTACCCCCTCCATTCAGTCTTGTACCAAGCCCAAAGTCTTTCGTCTATTTCATCATGAAAATCATTAACTTTTCTAAGTGCAGAAGGAGAAGTTTGCAGAAAGATATCGAAATGGGAATAGGTAACTCCAAGTCTAGGGTAGGTAATGAAAAGTTTTCATTGCACTACACTTCTCTTCTAGCATTTTGATTTTCTTCCACTTTTAGGGAGATAATATGTACTTGTAAAGGATGGTACTCTAATTAATGAAGTATTTTTTTTTTTATTTCTATATACCAGATGCCTTTAAGCACTGCATAAAAGAAAGGAAAATAATTTTCATAGGACAAGATTCCTTTACCAAATATAACTGAAAGAAAAAACAAACAATCCTAACAATATCCAAAAAAATCAGCAATATCCAATAAGTAATTCCCACAAAAAATTACCTAAATATTGAACAAAGAAATTTTCAAGTTTGATCAGAAATATGTCACTAGTAGACTTAAGGTAAAAGGTTGAAGATCTGGAAAGCTGTTTTTCCTTTCATCACTAGAAAAGGTGAAGGATCAAGTGTAGCCAGTATGGTATGCAAGTCCTCAGTCCTCTCCATGACTAAAGCTATGTACCCAACAAGGATGAGGGATAATCATCTATTTGTTATATAATAATGCTTAGACTTTATGTAACATCTTCCATCAGAGCATTTGGATGTTCTTTACATATATTAAAATGTGTGTGGTAACACCTATGTAAAGTAGATAATCATTGTTCTCATTTGCAGACTGAAAAATGGGGCACAAACAAGTTAAAGATGACCTGCATGGGATTTTATTTTTATAAATTAGATTTGTAGCCATATATATAAAAGCATTGAACACATGCTTCTAAAATAATTTTTGGTTGTTTTATTTTACCTTAAAAATGTCAGAAATGTCAAGTTTGGTTTTATTTTCCTGATAAATCAGGAACTATTTAGGAGCCTAACACATGTTTATTGTGACCTGTCTTTAACAAAGAAATGTTTTTGCCTGTGTGTTACTTAAGCAGTGGAGTTAAATAGGGGCAACGTATAGAGGGTGCACGCAGGTGCACCCCCTGCAAAAAGGCGCTGCCACCACCACCATCGCTGGCAGTGTCTGCAGGCAGTCCACGATTGCTGCTGGCCACTGCTGACATTGCCGGCAGCGCCTGTGGGCGGACGCCAATCCCTGGCGCACGCTCCCTGCTGCCGACAGTGCCGGCAGCGTCTGCGGGAGCTCCCAGCTTACCGCCGCCAGGCTCCCGCCGCTGCCACCACCACCAGCGCAGCCGTGCTCCCCCAGTCACCAGGGGCATGTGCCGTTCATGGAGTTAAATAAGTGTTTAAAGATGTATTTTCAAACTGTTTAGCTAAAAACCCTCTCCACTCCTAACAGCTTTTACTATGTAGTTTTGTGTGATGTCCTAATATCACTAATATTCTAGTGGGATGGCTAGCCCTGTTACTCTGAAGTCAGGCATAAGGTAGGGCAGGATGACACCTTGGAGACATCAGATGCATCTGATGAAGTAGCTCATGTCTCTCTGAACCAGTTTGACTTCAAAATGCCACTTTTACTCTAGTCACTATAGAGCCATCCAGCATAGAAAAAAATTGAAATTATGTTGTAAAAACAATCACGATTATGATTACTGCTACTACATCAGCACCTCTTTATAGAGAAAATTATAAAGAAGCAAATTGAATATAAATTCCAGTTTTTAAATCTTTTATAGGTCATCTTTAACTGACTTGTTTTAAATGGTCACACATGAATTTCATGATAAAGCCAGTAATAGAACTAAGGTCAGATTCTTTTCTTACAAACACAGACTTTTCATTGCTATGACTTCTAATTCTCATTGGTATATGTGAAATAAGAATCAAGACCCAGATCTTGTAGTACCAACTATTATGGTTTAGTCATATGACCATCTTTCCATTTTTCTTTTTGTCTTATTGCTACTAAACTGTCTATTTAAGTACTTGGACTCTGATGGCTATACTATGTAAATTGTTGCACTAATAATATGATGGTGACTAGTTTTTCAAATCTATTATTATTCCTCATGATTCAGCAAAGCAGAGGCTTAAAAGTTAAGTATGTTCTTTAAGCTCTTTTCTAAATAGTGAGGCCTCATACACAAGTGTGATATTAAACACATGCTTACATGTTTTGCTGAAAATCAGAGCCTAATTTGTTTTCAGTATCTTCTGAAAACATTATTCTGAAAAAATGCACCATATCATTCCTTTAGGTTACAAGATTAAAAAGGTGAAGCTGGGTTGTAGCCATGAATTCCATACAGTGTGTTCTAATTTAGTTTTATTGTTTCCTAGTTAAACCTCTTCACTCAGTCTAACTCAAGGGTTTTCGAATCACACAGTTTTAACAGCATTCTCAATCAGCCAACACGCTATCAGGTAAGGATTTTATTGGACACTAGTTTAGAGCAATGTGACCGTGTGAGGCCAATGACAAAATTATGTGCTTCTAACACACCAAGTATTCGCAAAAAAGCACAAGAATTCTCTCAAAAAGCAGAGACGTCAGTGTCTAAGATAGTACTTGTTGCTTGTTTTCAAGCCTTATCATTTAAAACATTTAAAACCAAACTGCACTGTAGTAGGTCTTTCCTTGACCTGATCATTTTGAAAGCCTGTGCAGCATGTGATTAAAGCAGTTTTCTGGGGAAAGCTCATGAGACCATTGGGTAGGCATTCGCTTCTCTTGCTTTCTGTGAGGAGCTTTCTACTTCAACAACTGTGTGAAGTTTTTAATTTTTAGAGATGAGGGGTAGGTTTGTTCCTGTCTGCTGTAATGAGGCACTTGTGAGAGATTCCTTAGTT
>NW_005841840.1:4516666-4526414 GCF_000455745.1 Alligator sinensis | reverse complement strand
CAGCAGGTGAAGAATATTTGCTCTGACTCCCTGATGAATGTGCAGAACCTACTGTTTAGGTTAGGCCAGACACAAGTGAAAATACATTTGCAAAGACTCAAATATGAGCAGGGCAAGAATATGAGTGACCAAAAAGAGCTTTTGTATTTGGGGTGTAAAAATACAGATTGCAACTACTTGAAGTATTTATGTGGTTCAAACTTTGCAGTCTCAACTTTTTTGTTTTAAAAGAGATAAGTGTCTAGGCCTCATAGTTACAAACAGAACCTTCCAAACAAGAAAAATTTGATGTAAACTGCCTTCCTGAGTCTGGTGACACCTTAAAATAATACCTTGGAGGTCTAAATTCCACTTTCCATTAACACTCATTGTATCCCTTAGAAATCTTATTGTAGTATCAACTGTGAACCCAGTGATGACATGTCAATGTCAACTTTCACTGCTGATCATTTTGGAGAAGAGAGTGGGAATGATGTCCCTGGGTAGAAAGGAGAGTTGCTGCAGGGGACAGAGGGAAGATGCATGAAGACAGACAAAAAAAGAAAATGAGAAAAAAAGATAAGTAAGGAAGAGAAGAAAGGGTAAAAATAGTGGCAATTTTGGAGTGGAGCACATGTTCTCAGTGAGTGACAGACGATGACTGTAAGCTGCTTAACAGATAATAAAAAATTTTAAGTTTAGTTACTACACAAAGGATATATTTTGTTTTGGGTCATTGTGCAAGCCTTCCATTGACATCTGTAGGAGATTTGCTATGGATGGCAGTTAGTATGTATAGTGGCCTATGTGCAGTACTAAATAAGGGTGAATTGTAGGGCTGTGCAAAGCTTCGGTAGCTGATTCGATTCAGAGAAGATTTGGCCCAATTTGGCGGCTGAATCTCCAAATCCAAATCAAATCAGGAGACCCATTAAAAGGTCCGAATCTATTCGGAAGCCTCCAAATTGATTCAGGGAGATTCGGAGATTTGGAAGGTTTGCAGGAACAGAAACTGAGAAGAGGGAGGGGGAGGGGGTAATCTTCCATATATGGAAAAGGCTGGGAGGGGGAAAAAACTGCTCTGATATTGACATCTGTAGCTGGCCAGTGACTGTGATCTTTCTCTGAGTTCCCTTCCAATTGCAGTTTTGTGGAGGAGGGACGTAGAAACAACAAGCTGTGTCTGAAGTGATCTGTGCTTTTTGTGAGCTGCTCTTGGAGCAGCAGCATTTGAAAGGCTCTGTTTTGCTATCTAGTCTCTTGGTAGCTAGTCTCTCTTCCTGTAAATTATATCCAATCTAGAGGTGCACCGATACATCGGTCTGATATCAGTCTGGTACCAATATAAAGAAAATTGTCTCTATCAGATATTGGCCTGATGGGTCTGATCATTTGGCTGATAAATGCCTGTGCTGCACGCAGCTGCAATGCAGCATGGAGCAGAGCTAGCAGAGTGGAGAGCTGCCTCCAGCTGGTAAGTCGGAAGGGGAGGGGAGAGGGATGGGACGTGGCAGGCAGATCAACTCCCCCTGTGGTAAGAGAGGGGCCAGGGGCAGGCACTGCCCAGCCAGGCCGCAGGGAGTCATGGGATGGAGCCGCAGCTCATGTGGTGGGGGCAGCTTCTGCCACAGCTTGCACCCCGAGAGGGCAGGGGCAGAGGGGCATGTGCCCCCGGAACTGTGCGGGGTGGGGTGGGGCAGGCTGCAGCTGTGGGGTGGAGCTGGAGCTGGTGCTGCGCGGCTCTTCTCAGCAGGGACTGGGCTTGGAGCATGCTCTGGCAGTGCTGGGAGGAAGCTGTAGCCACCCCATATTTCACCGCAGCTCTGCTCCCAGCCCCATGCCGCTGCCCAGCGCAATCCTGGCTAAATGCCCCGCCTTCACCCGAGCACTGGGAAAAGCCACAGCTGCGGCAGGTGGCTGTGCTGGACTGGGAGCGGAGCTGCGATGACATTTGGGATGGCTGCAGCCTCCTCCCAGCACCGCCATAGCCTGCTACGAGCCTAGCCCCCACCAAAAAAAGCCATGCAGCACCAGCTACAGCTTCACTCCGCAGATGCAGCCCACCCTGCACCACGCAGATCTGGGGGCACACAACCCCCACCCACCTGGAGTGCAAGCAGCGGTGGGAGCTTCCTCCCCCCCCTGAGCCCTGCCTCTGTCCCACACCACACCCTCCCCCCCTCACCCTGGCTGGGCAGCGCTTGCCTCTGCCCCCTCCCTCACTGTGAGGGGGGCGTTGATTTGCCACCCCCCCCATGCCCCTTCCCTCCCCTTCCACCACACCGGACTTAAGACCTGGAGGCAGGTGTATTGGAGATCGGATTGGTATTGGCCAATATACCTCCTTAAATATTGGCTATTGGTATTGGTCCCCAA
Source organism: Alligator sinensis (assembly GCF_000455745.1). NCBI lineage: Eukaryota > Metazoa > Chordata > Crocodylia > Alligatoridae > Alligator > Alligator sinensis. The sequence continues at coordinate 4,524,059 of NW_005841840.1, read as the reverse complement.
AATCTCTATCGGTGCATCCCTAATCCAATCCTTTTCTACTTACCCTTCCCTACAATCCCTATTGTTATCCCTATCCATTCCTTTCAATTTATTCTTCCCCCAAGATCCTCTTATTTGTTCCTGTTAGTCTGTCTTGATTCTTTCCCCCCAGAATTAGAAGTCTGTGTTTTCCCTGACAGTGTCTCATCACTGTGCAGGAAAGCACTACACACATTTTGCAGCACACCAAACATTATGAAGTGTGCTGGAAAGGCAAGTGTCAGGTCTTCTGGCAGAGGAGAGAGAGGGGGCAGAGGGAGAGCTGCAAGTTTCCCCTGCCCTAAACATAGATTCACCCTCTTTCCTGGGAGCAATGAGTCTTCTACTGCTAGTGGCAGCAAGGATGTGGTAGCAGTGCCTGCACCTGCACCACCACCACTACTAACACCACTAACCAACAGCAGCATGAGATTCTCCACCCCTATTTCAGTTCCCAGCATGAGCCTTCCAGTGTCAGAGGAGAAGCTGGATCTGGAAGCAAAGGAGCTGAGGGCCATAGCGAAGGAAATTCTGAGGAAGGAGGGAGAATCTGAGTTTGTGCTCCACACCCCTCAGAGTTCCCTTAAAGACAGGTCTCCTTCTCTGGAAGGCATTTTGGAGGAGGTTGTGGGGGCAGGTGGCTCAGCAACTCCTCCTGTTGTACCTCTGTCTGGTGAGGAGGGGATAAGGCAGGATCCCCACCGGCAACCCAGAAGCGGGTAGGTAGTGCAGTGGGGAATCTTTTTGAGGTGGCAGTTGATCACAGGTATAGTACCTGCCAGCATTGCTGAAGGCAGATCAGCCAGGGCAAGGATGTGAAACACTTTGCCACTTCAGTGATGCTGCTGCATCTCAGGAGACAGCACCTCCTTGCCCTTGTTCCTCCTCAGCCTGGCACCAGTGAGAGCATGCCCCAAAAAAAGTAACCCAAAGGTTACAATCCAGTGCCATTTCCCTGCTACCTAGCAAACCCTACAGGTGTGGAACAGTACTTGACCTGGCCAGTGCCCTGGGGGTTAAGCAGTGATTGACTCAAGAGGAAATCAGTTAAACAGTAGTCATTGTAATTATACTATTTAAATTTCTGTAGTGTTCTGTCCATTCTTATGACAAATTTAAGACACGCATTACCCCCGCTCTCTTTTTTCTGTAGCTGTGTCCACACGCCTGGATAGGTATATGAGGACACTATACCTGTAAAGTGTTCCTAAGGTTGATACAGCTAAACTGCACCCTTGCCACCATAATTTATTTCAGGCTCCACTTTCCAAACAAAGTAAGCTTTCCTCACAACAGCACAGTTTTGTCACTATATCTGTGCATTTCCCAGTTGAGCTAGGTTAGTTAGAGACCACATCTTTTTCACACCTGATAGACACACCGGGCTTGCAGAAGTCTGCTGTGTAGACTGGGTGACTGCAGCTCCACATGACCTGGGGCTGTCATGGAGCTGCTGTGCAGTGGGAGCGTGGAACTGTGGGAAATTATTCTATTCCACTCTCCGCGGCTCCATGCTCTTGCCACACTAAACCCCTGTGGCTCTGCAGTCCGGCTTTCAGCCTTTCCACAACACAGCCCTCTCCCACCCCTGTGACCCAAAAGTGGGAACAAGGGAGATATAGAGGGATGCTACAGCCCTATCAAGCCTCCTGAGCTGGTGGAACTTGTGGGGAAAAAGGGCCAGGCAGTGTGGAAAAATTTTAATTAACCTTGAGTAACTGGCTGATTGATTTTTTTTGTGGCTTTTGCCCAGCTCTGGGTGAAAGACACAGCCCTTTCTGGGGAAGCCTGGAGGTCTGAGACAGTGGCAATGCATAGGGGTGCATGGGGCTACACGTTCACCCCCTGAGAGCACCGGTGCACCCCCTAACCGTCCGCACTGCGGCTGCTTTGTGATCAGCTGTGAGGGACCCCCCCCAGTCAGCGAGATTGTTTGCAGAAGAACTCCCCCCCCGGTTAGCGAGACTGGCTGCGGGGGGACCCCTGCGTGCCCCCCCAACTAAGGTGGCACCAGTCACCCATGGTCTGAGATGGAGGTGGGGGGCTAGAATACGGGTTGGCAGGGGTCTGTGGAGGACTCCCCAGCTCCATGATACCAGCCTCATGCTTCATGCTCCTGGTTTCATGTTCCCACCACCACAAATCCCCTCCCAGCACTGGCAGGGCTCCACCTGCCCCCAGACAGTACTATCCTTGCCAGTAGGGCTCAGGAGATAGTTTATTGGGTGGGAGTAGGGGCAGGATTTGAGTATTGCATCCTGGGATGCTGGAAAACCCAAACTGTTTGCCTTATCTCGGTGGGAGCAGACTGCTATTGCTACAATATCATCTGGGTAGGATAAGCCAGAGATACTCCTCACTCGAAATTACATAACTGAGATGTTCACAGGGCACTTAGATGCATGTTCAAGCAGTTTAGCACATGTTAAGTGCCCCCATGGAGTTGCAAAGTTGTTCTCTTTCAGGCAAGGATTATCTCCTAAGTGCTACAAAGTTTAATAGGTGACTATAGTGCAAAGATTTGCAAGTGTGGCAAGTGAGTGTGTGACACCACCCTACTTGTAGTCACTACATGTTTGTTTTGAGCTCAAGAGGGGGAGGAGAGTTGGTTGATGGGATTTGAATAAGAAAGGAGATGGCCCAATTGATTATGAACAGGCAGGAGAGAAAAACTTTGCTACTCTTCCTTTTTAAATTGTGGCCCACGCTATGAAAACCATGCCAAAGATAACAATAGTGAATTAAACTAAAATATATACTGCAAAGGGACTGAATCTACAAGATGTAAAGGTGGGACTGTAAATCTAAGGGATGGTGCATTACAATTTTAAGTGAGATAAAACCATTTTTAATTATATATTATCTGACTTATTTGGATATAACCATTTTGTAAAAAGTTGTGTCTTGTACATACATTGAGCTAAAGAAACAAATCCTATAGGAAGATCCCAACACAATATAAATTCAGGCTCACCACCATCAACTACAGGGATCGACTCGTTTGTTTTAAGCAGTGGTCCCCATACATTAAATCCAAGAATATAGTTCAAATAAAGCAGCTCAACAGACTTTTCCCCAATTACAACTATTTTTGTTACTTTTGATTCATCTGACCTTCATGTTGACTTTTGGCTATTTTTTTCTCTTGAAAAAAATTGCTTAGGGTAGGTTAGTGGCTATCAGAGTTCAATACTTTGTGGGATGCCTGATTCCAGCTCAGCCTCAGGATGCTTACTCCTTGGGCTGAATGTGCTGAAGTGAAGCTCTCATCCTTTGGGCAATGGTACATATTTAGGGGCAAAACCTGCTCCCATAATTAGTTGCAGAAGTCTTCATACACTGTAAAATATCATATTTCTGTTGCAGTAGGGAGCTGCCTGCCTACAGAAAGTTTGTAAGCACATCATCCATAAGACAGCATCAATACATGTGTATGTGATTATTTCATGTCCATCTTATGGATAAGCCAATGCCCAGTAGATGGCACAAAGTAGTTTTTCACAGCAGTATCAAGAGGGATGGAATAACATAACTCGTAACTGGGGGAAGTGAAGGCAATGGCTGCAGAGCAGCAGCAGTGGTGTTCTGTGCTCTGGGATTGGTGTGCTGACTTTGTACAAGGCATGCTACTTATTAGGCTCTGCACACAGGTCCATAATTAAAATATTAAGCAATAACAATAAGTACCAGGTGTTAATTACTGGCTGGAAGGAGCTGATGATAATAACCCCATCTAGCCATTAATCCCTGGGAAATGACCTGTGCGTAGGACATTATTGCTAAATCCTGCAGTTCTTTTCAAGCAACACTTGGCTCTTTTACCAAGTGCAGCTGATTGACCTATAAGGTGAAATAACTATATAAGCTTGTGTGGATATTGGGCAATATATTTTTCAGATAATTTTACAGGTATTATCTACACCTAGTTAAAATTTATGAATCACCTCTCAACAGTCTATTCAGCATATAATGCATTTTGTCGTCTGATCAGTAAAGAGCAGCTTTACAGCCCTGAGGAAGGTTGCAAGTCCTCTAAATTGCAGGGTATGTGCAGTGACACAGTTATTGTGGCACAAAGTGGTAGTACGAGACCTTAATAAGTAAAGGATGGGGAAGGCAACTCATAAGGAATGTGTGAATGGAAAGGCTAGTTATGACTGCCAACATACAGAGTATGTGCTGTAGATAAGTTGAACAAGAGGTTAGTACCTTGTTTGCAATTTAATGGAAAATATTTTTATTTTGGAAGACTTGGGCATTTTGTGGTAAAAAAGCAATATTACCCTCTTTGCAAATTTTGCAAAATTTTAATAGTGTTTTCCATTTTAAAAAATCAACACATTTTCAAATAAATATGGCTTTCCAGCAAAATCACAAGAACATTGGAAGTGTTACATGATTTAGGTATGAAAAATTTTTGTTGCATCTTTGAAACTGTTTGAAGCAACAATTTCCTGAAAATGTTTTCATAAGTTCTGCACATCTCCCATTAAGATGCTTCTTGGGCTGAGCTATAGATGAGAGGTAAGTGGATGAGGAAGGAATTATGCTGCATTAGTTTGTCTCAGAGGTGCAACTGGCTGCTTGAGCCCCCTGGGCAGCAGCCAGGCATGGGGCAGTGTCAGTGACTGCACTGCTGGGTATGTGACAGTGGCAGCAGTAGTGGAAGAGGCTGGACCGGCAGTGTAGCTCCGCTCTTTTTGTACCTCTCCCTTCCCCCACCTAGGGTTGGCAGTGTACCTGGGCCTGGTGCCCTTCCCCTCCTCCCCCCACACTTCATTATACTACTGCTTGTCCCACCAAAAGCAAAGATAGTGTTGACCTCTTGGCTTTTACAGGCTTGCTGAAGAATTTTAGTGAATAGGATGAAGTTTGTCTAAATGCTGAACTGATTATATAATGATTTTTATCCAACAGCAAATCATGAAAAGACTTATAAAACGTTATGTTTTGAAAGCACAAGTGGACAAAGAAAATGATGAAGTAAATGAAGGTGAGAGACATTGTAAACAACACTTCCTGATACTGTTATGGAGAACCATACTATTATTTATTTTACTAGGTGCACTTAGCACAAATATGAAGTGAGAGATAGTATTTGCTACACAGCATATATAGTGTCAGTGGACAAGATGGATAAAGATGGGAAGAAAGGAAGTATTATTGTCCCCATTGGGACAATACGGGAACTGAAAAGATTAAGTGATTTGCCCAAAGTCATGCAGGAAGTCTGTGATGGAGCAAAGAAATGGACTCAGCTCTTTTGGTCTAATACTTCAGCCATAAGACCACCTTTTCTCTCCATTTCATCTCAGCTGAACAGGTGGTATTGTATCATGTGTATGATTTGTTTCCTCTCCTCCATAAAACCATGCTGAAATCACATTCAGCTCTAAAGTTCCATGTCTCTGACAGAACGACGTCAAACTAGCTATGTGGTATGCTGAGAAGAGAGAAGCTGTGGTCACAGTTCATCTGTAGTCCAGAGTTCTCTGCAAAATGATCAGACAGATCTTTAAGCATCTTAAATCTTAAACAATTGAAGAGCTGCTCTCCTATTAGGCTTGAAAATAAATTGCTACAATATACCATCTATAATATTTTTTTATGGACAGGAATTTCAGTATGTTTGAGAACCAATAAAATACTGATGAAGGATAAAGATAAAACATTTGAAAACATTTAAGCCCCAAATTCTAGCAGTAATTAAACAGACAACTCTTGGTGTGTCCTGTCATTGAACTAATAAGTCCCACAGGTGCTGACCGGCTAGAAGTTGCAGAGTTGTACAAAAATAACAAACACAGTGTATAGTTCAAGTGGGCATTTTTAACCAGATGCCTATATGTCAGTAGTTGCATCAAGAAAACTAAAGGTATAATCTCATTTTGGTATTTTTTGGAATTTGGTATGTACATACAGACATATCTTCTGCAAAGCAGGAGAGACGTGACAAAAGGATAGTGCTTTGTCACCAAAATTCTTGAGAAAGCACAAATCTTCTGGAACGATTTGCTTGATCATGTAATCTGCCTATGGAGTTTAGATCAAGTATTCAGAACCCTGAACCAAGTCAGGAGACCTACTTGTGGTCTCAGCTTTTTCACTGATTCTCCTTGAGTGACCCTGGGCAACTTGTCTGAGCTAAAACTTCCAATTCTTCAGATATAATATAGAGATAATATACATTGTGCCATATTTACCTCATAGAGATATTGTGAAGTTTAATTCTGGGTTTTGAAGCATGTGAGATGTAAAGCACCAAGTATGTTATGAATAGAAAACCATCTATAATTGCTAAGTATTATGATTCTTGCAAGTACAGGAATCTGGGGATTCCACTTAATTTTAAAGTAAACCATATAAGAGAACAGCATAGGTCTTATTTTATATCCTACACAACACACATCAAACAGTTTCCTGTTGGGTAGCGCATAAGAACGATCAGAATTCATGGCTGGGAGAAGAATGAACCCAAGAAAGATTCCATCCTTGAACTGAGTGCTCTTCAATAAATGAGTGTTGTTGTTGATGATTAATCTAGACACTTTTTGATCATGAAGGTTTCAATTGAAGTGCTGTGTCGGTACTTTGGCAAATTGTAGCAACAATTTAAATATACTGAATTTTTCTGTTTCTAAGGATGTGTGTGTTATTGAAGAGGACAGTCTCAAGAGATGTGAGTTGCAAGTGTGGCCAGCTCTGCCACACTTTTTCTGTGAGACCTTAGCAAGTCATGCCTTGCTGCTTCTTTCTAAAATGGGGATACTAATACTTACCAGCCTCTCAGCAGTGTTGCTATGATTATTCGTTAACATTTGCAAAACACTTTGAGACGCTAACATGCTCTTTGTATGTACAAAGTACAGTGTCACTGTGTTTCACTGAATTATTGAAATTCCAGTGTACTTATGGGCGTCTGGGTAAAAATAGTTCTGAAACATGCATTGCTTTGACAACAAAATTTCATGTAGTGAGTGTTTGATAAACAATGCTTAAAATATTCCCTTCATTAATTGATACAGGTGAACTAAAGGAAATCAAACAAGATATCTCCAGTCTTCGCTATGAACTTTTGGAGGACAAGTCCCAAGCAACAGAAGAACTTGCAATCCTAATACATAAACTCAGTGAGAAACTAAACCCCAGTATGTTGAGATGTGAATGATTCTAGAAATGATCCTTGGCTTCGACTACAGCACAACTATTTATTGGCAATAATATTTCTGAGTATCTTATACTTGAAAAATATATTGTAGATTTTTAGCACTAAATAACTTTATGTACAGCTTCTTTGAAGTTTAACCTTAGGAAATTTTATTAATTTACCACACAAAAATACTCTGTTCATTTTAAATGTACTGAAATGTAAGAA
>NW_005841840.1:4514800-4516656 GCF_000455745.1 Alligator sinensis | reverse complement strand
AAATGTATCTGAAGAATTATTTCATTGCTGTATTTCAACAGTTTTATGAACAAACTTTGAAAATTATTTGCACTTTGCAACTTGCAAAAACAAAACAAAGAAACATAAATAAAATCTACAGAATGCACTGCATAGTACGCTATTCCCTGAAACAACTGGTATGAGCAAGATATACTATACAAGGAATAACCAGGTGGGCCTTGGTAAAGGATTGCTCAAATGTCTTTTATCAATGCTAAGAGTTATAGTTGAAGAATAGGCACTTGAAAGTTTAAAAATAGATATCAAAGTCTGAATATAATTTTAACAACACTGTTTAACATACAAATACTGTAGTTTGTTTTGTAATATGGCAGACTGTTTGCTTTCAATGCTGGGGCCTAGAGATCCTTTTTTTAAACAAAACAACTTTTGAACGTAATGTGAACCGTCAACAGCTACACTTTCATGTGGTAGAGATGATTTTTTTAAATTCAGATTCTATGCAGGGCTGGTATTTTGTTACACTGTTCTAAATGATGCCTCTGATGCTTACTTGTTAAATAAAAAAATTCATACTTAAATGACTCCTTACCTGGTCCCAATAGTCCAGAACCAGATTTTGGACTGCATGGTAAAACTGTACAGCAGTCAAATATAGGCAGCACTTGTGGTGTCTACAATTAAGGTTGCCTGATGTTTCCTATTATAAGACTATTTTTATCAATGCTCAGAATTTTGCCAGACTTGAACTGCTCGATATTTCCATGCAAGCCAGACATTTTATAATATAAAATTATAATAGATAATAGTATTAATATTTGCCTAATGGAAACTTACATATACACACACATGATGCTGGGCAGATATTTATATATTATTTAAGTATATTATGATATTATTATTAATTAAATAATACTATATACATAGATACATACAAAAAGTTCCTACATGATGCTGGGCAAAAATTTTTTTTTTTTTTTTTTTTACATGTGTTCCTCATCTTCAGTGGGAGTGGACAACATTAAGTGTCTTGGACCTGATTTTCAGAAATGCTGAACATACAATGGAAGCCCTGTTCTGAACACACAAGCCACTGAAAAAATACCTGAAAAATACCAAGGCCCCTCAAACCTAGCATTCAAACTTCATGGGCCCGTTTCACAAGATCCTTGCTAGGCCTTTCATCCCCACCCGCAAAAAAGATTCAATACTGCCTCACAGAGGCCACGAGAAGCTAAGGGAATGCTTGGGAGAAACCTCAAGACACTATAATAATGACGAGCTCCGTATGAAACCCCCCAGATGGAACTTAATAAGGCAGCAATCCTGGGCATGGATGAGGTTTACTACAGTAAATAAAATGTGGCACCATGGAAATTAAATTAAATCCTGAATTAGCTGCTTACACCGTGCAGTGAATGAGGTGGTGGAGAGAGGCAGGGGTGCTAAGCTAAGGTTCTCATGCAAACTCATCAGGGAGCGCATTAAAGATGCATTTCCCGACTCGCCCTTGACTTTGCAACCTCCCTTTGCAGCACTGTCTCCATGCAGCGCAGCAGGTGGCTGCGGGCGCTCCGATGTGGGCACAGGTCTCAAGTCACAAAGCCCGCCCTTCCTCTCTCGTTTCATTCTCCTTTTCATTCTCTTTCTTTCTTTCTCTCTCTTCCTCTTTCTTTCCTTCCCTCCTTCTCTCCCTTTCTTTCTAACCCAGCAGTTTCACCGATGTCAACAGTCACAACGCCCTTTCCTTTTCTCTGTCCGTCTGCCTAACCCGGTGGCTCTCGACCTTGCCAGGCTCCGAGACCCCTTGCGAGATTCAGGGCGCCGCTCAGAAGACGCAGCTCCGAGCTGCCCCCGGCTGGTGGAGAAGAGAA
>NW_005841840.1:4496980-4514769 GCF_000455745.1 Alligator sinensis | reverse complement strand
CTGGGAGAACCCACAGCACTCCGTAGAGCGGGCGTGACGTTTTAACCAATCCCACAGCACGTTTCATACTTGCCCCCTCGCCCTGCCCAATGCAAGGCACGCTTGGAGCGATGCTTTATCCAATCCCGCAGCGCGTTGCATGCCCGCCCCCCCTCCCTGCCCAATCCGAGGCCGGTTTAAGGCCCCCTCCCCGCCTTTCGTCGTGTTTCCATGGTAATTGTAGCGCCGCCACCTCCGGGCCTGAGCTGAGGGGCCCGGGGAAGCCGCCGCCGCCATGGAGCTGGGCCTGGCCCTGGCTCTGGCCCGCGTGGATTACGTGCAGGTGACCCACGAAACCAGCCCCCGCCCCGCGCTGCCCGGCGGGGCAGAGCCCTTCGCTGCTGAGTCCGGCGCGGGTTGGAGGGGCTTTGACTGGGCGATGCCAGCGCTCTTGCTGAGGCCCAGGCTGGAGGGTCCTGGCTACAGGGTCGGGCTCCTCTGCTGAGGTCCGACTGACAGGCTGCCAGATTTGTGGCCAGGGAGGAGTTTGAATGCCATGGTCGGATCGGTTCGGGCTGTGGGGGGTTTTGCCTCCCTCCGTAGCTGGGGCCCGGGCGGGATCTCCTGAGCCTACGTTGACAGTGTTTCGTAGGAGTAGGCGTTTGGCTGCTGTGGCACCTCGGCTCTGGCAGGGTGTTGGGGCTGCGTGGTGTTGGCAGGGTTTCTTGTAGGCTTGTGCAGAGTTTAGATCGTGGTTTATTAGGGGATGGGTTGGAGAGGGATGGTCCTTCCTTAGGCAGGGGAAGGAGGCCTCTTCCAGCCCGACTTCTCCCGGATGCCATGATTTGATTTTTCTTATGCTGCCACTTGCTTTATAGGATCAGCAGTCAACTTGGCAGCAGTGATAGTGTCATTAACCACCCCTTGCCTTCTCACAGCTTCTCCTTCCCCATCCAGAATAGCAGAAGTTGGAGTTACAGTCCCTGGAGGGACCTTGTTCAGTTTGTACTTGCTGGATCTATTGTTTTAGGCCGTCTGCATCGTCATAGGATTATTGCAAAGTAGGATCTGGAAGGGGGCTGTGGCTTGGGAGTGAGGAGCAACAGCATGGACAAGGGCAGGGCTCTGGCATATCAGCCCTTTGTGCTGCTGCTGGGCATGGGGGTGAGCCCCATGAGGTGCAGCAACACTTGAGCTTGCAGCTGGGCGGGAGGGGGGGTGGGTAGTGCAGTGGGACTCTTCCTCTTTGCTTGGCACTGGGGAGGCTGTGCCTGGAGTCCAGTGTCCAGTTTTGGGCCCCTGCTACAGAAAGGATGTGGTCAAGCTGGGCAATGAAAATGGTTCTGAGCCTGGGACACATGACTTGTGAAGAGAGACTGAGGGAACTGGCATTATTTAGTCTGGAGAAGAGAAGACTGAGAGGGGCCTTAACAGCAGCTTTCAACTGCCTGAAGTGGGGTTTGAAAGAGGATGGAGCTAGACTGTTCTCAATGGTGGCAGATCGCAGAACAAGGAGCAATGGTCTCGAGTTGCAGCAAGGGACTTTTAGGTTAGATATTAGGAAGAACTTTCTCACTAGGAGGGTAGTAAAACACTAGAACAGGGCTGGGATGGCTGTGAGTCAGGAGTGAGGGGCACTGGCAGGGCCAGGAAGCTATGGGCTGGGAGTGAGGGGCAACAGTTTGGTCAGGGCACTGGCATATCAGGGTTGCTCAGCACCACAAAGTTGCAGGAGTTACAGATACAACTGAACCTGTGTCCTGGTGAGCAAAGGGGGCAGGCGGAGCTCTGATTTTCAATGATACAAAAACCAAAATCGAACACCAAAATAAATGGGTACTTGTAATTTATTTTATTATAATGATTGGGGCACTGTTAGGCTTCATCACTTTTATTTATAGACATAGGTATAAGTGGCGTTTCATTTTATCTCAGAAAAAATGTGGATTTTCATTTTTTAATCAGAGAATTTGTTTTTGGTTTTTAAATTGGAGAATTTGTGATTTTTAAACAGAGAAAACCAGGATCGCAGCTCATTAATAACCATCACTTAATGATTTGATTCTTTCAAGTATTAAATCTGTTTATGCTTGTTTATTTGTCAACTTTAAAAAGTTGTCAATGGGACAGGAATTCACATGTCTAAGACTGCTTGAAGATGTTTAAAAAATTAAAAAGTGGCGCTTTACTTTAAACTTGGCATGCTCCTGCACTGAGCCCAGCATGTGCCCAGAAGAGAGAGTGCATTAGTTGGACCTGGCTCACCCAACCTCTGTATAGGTTGTGTACACTTTAGTGGGGCTTTTGGGCATTTTTATCTAGTAGCTGATTGAATCAGTTTTAGCTAAAAGTGCCAAAAACACCCAATCTATAACAACACTGCAGAGCCAGGTTAAAGTAACGTGCTGCTGCTTCTGGTAAAGTGTGCTTTTGTTTTGTTTTTTTAAGGTCTGCAAGCAGACTAAAACAGTTGCCAAAATTGGTAATTAGATTTGTTCAGCAAATGCAAAGCAATGCAACTTTCAAGTAGTTGACCAGTCTACTATGACAAGTCTTTCTGTATCAGAATTATGGCACATCTTTTCTGTTGTGCAAGCAGTCTTGAATTTGTGGATAAATGTGTGCGCCACATATCTGGAAATAGTCTCCAGAGCTGTTAAAAAGGCTGGTACTTTTACAAACACCAATACATGAAAAATGTAGAATAAAAAGGATGGAGAAAGTACAGAGGTTAAAGGTATACAGTGGTTAAAGGTGACATTTAAATATATCTGTGAGTTCTATGTCGTAGAGCATTAGGGTTCAGCGTTCAGGTAGTCCCAGCTCACCTGTTGTATAACTCTGGTTAAATAGAATATTCTCCACAATGTATATAACAAGAAAATGTTATCCCTAAGACTTTTTTTTGAAGTGTAGAAATTGAAATGTTTTCCATAATGTGGTGATTTTTTTCAAATAGGTGGGAGTGACATCTCAGAAGACCATGAGGCTCCTCCCAGCATCAGGACGTAGGGCAACACAGAAGGTAGTGATTTTCTAGAAGTGAAGAGTTTGTTGTTTCTAAATTGTTCGTTTTGTTTTTTCTTACAGATAAATGTTATCAATGCAGTACAGATTATCTTTTGACCTCTACTTGGGAAATTGAACACATTTTCTCCCAGCTCATGCTGTTTAAAGATTTGCTGATACCCTTGTTTGTTTGGTGGGCTTTTTGGGCTGTTGTTTGTTTGATGTTATTAGCTAAGAACCATTATGGAACATGAGAGCTTTTAACAAAATGTTCTTGTAACTACAGGTTTATGATTTCTTTGTGGAAAGAGAATATTGGAACAGGCAAACTCTGGAGAAGCAATGATGTACTTTCTTTCGTAAATTTTTGGTAACAAAGAAATAATACCGTCAAACACAGGAAAACCTTTTTTTTCCCCCAAAATGCTTTTGAACATTTCTGTTGAGTGATAGCTGGACTTCAATCAACAATTTTGAAAAAAAATTATTATTAACTTATGGTAGTAAAATAATTGTTAAATATTAGGTTCCTGAATTATAGGACTGTATTAGTCTTTATAGCTATAAAGTGCCCTGTCATGCCTTATTAACATCACTTAGTGTGGTGTTTGGTAATGGTTACTTTCTGTGCTACAGATCCACATAACTAATATAAAGAAAATTCTTCCATTTAAAAATATCTATAGGAGGAATGCAAAAATAATTAAGCTACTTACACGTTATATTTTTAAGGTTGTTATTGGAGATCATGATGGCGTAATCACATGTTTTGGCATCAAAAAAGGAGAAGCTATGGTAAGTTCAGCTATTTATGTAGTTAATGTGATTGTTTGTGGTATGTAGGGTTTTTTTTAATCCATTACCAATCAGGAGGCACTACTTCACTGTCAGGGCGGCTAGGAGCTGGAAGAAACTTCCAAGGAAAGTGATGCTTGCCCCTACCCTGGGGGTCTTCAAAAGGAGGCTAGATAGTCACCTAGCTGGGGTCATTGACCCCAGCATCCTTTCCTACCCATGGCAGGGGGTGGACTAGATGATTGGTTAGGTCCCTTCTGACCCTACGAGCTATGAAACTATGAATAGTGTACATAATAGCAATTAAAAGCCAGCTGGGGTTGAGGAGAGGAGAAAGGTAATGAAGATACATTGAGATACAAAGCTGAACATTCTATGTTAGTGGTTTTATCCCAGAATATACATTGTGACTTAAAGTGACATTTAATATTTAAGTGACTTGTTTAAGCTAATTACATTTCAGAAGCCTTAGACTTGTGGACAGGTGTCCAGCTTACTTAAACGACTATAATGACATGTGTCTTGGTTGACCTTCTGGCTAATTGAAAAGAATTCTATGACCATGGAAAGAAAGATTTCTCATTACTAGAGGTCATTCCCCTGGAATAAGAACGTAGTATTTTAGTGGGGTACTATTAGGAAGCTTGCACTGCTGCTGATTGTACTGCACATATTATATGGATAAATAGTAGTTAACTCTCATATCTTCTTTATGTAACCTTTTCAGAAAAAAAAGTTAACTTATTAAAGACTGATATCTTATTTGATATTACAGAGACATGAGATTAATAATAAGATTTAACTAGGTGCATGTTATGGAAATCACTGGAATGATGCTTAGTGTCCTGAAGTGGATTTGGTGTCTTCTGAATTAAAAGAAGATTGTAAATGCAATATTTAGATACTTAAATGTCACTTTCCTTATTGACTTTCATAGCCAGTGTTCAAGACATTACCAGGGCAAAGGATCACAAGGTTGGAGCTGGGAGGAGCTCTTAATACACCGCAGGAGAAAATTTTTGTGGCTGCAGGATCAGAGGTTAGAGGTTTCACAAAGAGAGGGAAGCAGTTCCTTTCATTTGAAACTAACCTCACGGAAAACATCAAAGCTATGTATGTGCAGTACTTTTTTGTTAAAAAAAACATATATATATATATATATATATATAAGTAGTTTGTTAGACAGTCCTTTCATAGTTGCCATTACCTATCACAGGGCTGTCCAGCTAGTAGCCCACAGGCCGCATGGGGCCTCATGGGTGAGGGACTAACATGGCCCATGGGTTCCTGTCTGGCCATTGCTCCCTTTACTGCTTTTGATGCAGTGGTGGCTGGGGTCTCTAAGCTCCCCCACTTCCCTCCCCCTCCTCCCTGGCTTCCACTTCCTGCTCCCAATCTTGGAGGTGGAGCAGCACAGTGGGATAGGGCTGGAGTGCCTGTGGCAGAGGGGGAAGCTGCCCGCATGGCATGGCACTCAGTGGGGGACCTGGCTGCCTGTACTGTGCATGCAACGGGAGAGAGCTGGGCTACCCATGCTGGGCAAGTGGCAAGGGCAAGAGTCAGGTTGTCTGTACTGCATGCGGCAGTAGAAGGGAGAGCTGCCTGCACAGTTCACTCAGCCAGGAGTGAGGTGAGGCTCTGCACAGTGGAGGTGGGGGCACTGCCAATGTGGTGTGTGTGGACCACTAGTCTGGGGCCTATGTGGCATGTGGCTCCCAGAAGCCAAGAAATTGGATGGCTCTGACCTAACACATTGATTTGCTGGTAGGTAAATCAAAGTGGCCATTTAGATTAAGTGTATCTTGTTAAGTCCTGTATATTGTTATATTCAGTAAATTATTTTTGCATTTTTTTCACCACATATTGCTATCCATTCTTTTTTTCTCCCAATTAAAGTGTCATTTTATCTTTTCTTCTGAAGTCAAATAGGTAGCATCTCCATAGAACTTTTGGACAGAATTCTAAAAGATTTTGGCCTTTAAAGGTGTCAGTAATGAGTGAGTACAGGTGTGAATCCTTTTCCAAACAGTTGTTAGGTATTAGTTGAATTGACTTAAGAAATCAGAGTGATCGGTGTAAGAGGATGTGCACAACAATGTCCAAAGGGGTCGCAGACCAATTAAAAAAAACCTGAGTTTTTAAATATTTTTTTTCTTCGAAGTATGGTAAAGGATGGCCATTTCAGGGAAGGAAAAAGGGTTTTAAAAGCAGTTACTATTAAAGTGTTAATTTTTAACATACTCATTCATATCTGTGTAGCATGGGGATCCAGTCCAAATTCCACAAACAGCATTATTGGGCCAGATAATAGGGCTTCACAATATCTTTGACATCTCTGGTGTAAAATGATCTTTTAATTAATTTAGCTATTTTCTTTTCTGTAAATTCTCCTCCCTTTAAACATGTTTAAATGGTGTTCAGGTATAATTTAACCATAAATCCAGAAGAGGGCCAACTTTGAAAACTTTTAATCAAGAGAAAGTAGCAATCCAAGATGTGAATAGAATGGAAAATTGGAGTTTCTCTAATGTATGAAAGTTGATAGAAATGTTCTGTTTATGTGCAAATGAAAATTAGATGAGTTCCAAGTAAGAGCCACAAGGTGGCAGTAAGTAAAGAAATGAGCAACTTTATTATTCAGACAGTTCTAGTCTGCAGATTAAAAAACTGGAATTCATGAAGCCTTCAGGCATATAGGCTGCTTACAGGCGTTACAAAAAACAAAACAAAACAAAAAACCTGCGCTTTACCAAAAGAAGCAGCACATTACTTCAGCCCAGCTCTGTCACTTCTGTATAGATCAGGCACTTCAGGGGGGCTTTTTGGCACTTTTAGCTAAAGCCGATTCAATCAGCTGTTAAAAAAAACTACCAAAAAGACCCCACTAAAGCACTCGATGTATACAGATGTTGGGTGACCCGGGTCCCTCTAAGGCACTGCCTCTTCTGGGTGTGTTCTGGGCTCGGTGCAGGGGCATGCCAAGTTTAAAGCACCGCTTTTTTTTTTTTAACATCTGCAAACAGCCATAGTTGCTACATTCCTGCAGCTGTTTGTCTTGACATTAGGGCACCAAACTATATTTGTATTGGGCCATCAGATCAGGGCTGCTGCAGGCCTCAGGCTGGCTCCACTGTGGCTGGCATAGGGACGTCTGTTAAATTTAGTCTAATGTACCTTCAGTAAATCTACTGGCCTTTTTAAAAAAAGAATTAATTTTAAAAAGCCTTTTTAAAAAAATAATTAATTTAAAAAAGCCTTTAGTGCTTCTGTTAAATCCAGCATGGAGATAACTTCTGATTTTTTTCCCCCCGGTACTGCTCTAAAATGCTCCAGGGAAAGCTTGTCTGAACTAAGTTTTAATCAAAAGAATGAAGAAAATAATTTTGGTTTTGTCTTTAATGCAATTTTCTGCAAGGTGTTTATTAGTCTCTTAAAGGAGTTACTAGCAGACACATGCAGAGACAGATGGTAAACCATAAGAACATAGAGAAATCATGGTTTTATAGCTCGTTGAAAATAAGTCTCAGCCTTTAAACAGGCTAGTTGCTTATTTTTGCTTACTGAGGTTCTGAATATGCAAACCATATACGCATGTGTCATTTTGCACTTTCTATATAATGGGGCCCAAGAGAATATTACAGAAAACGTTGACAAAATACTTTTTTTTCTTTTTCTCAGGCATATATCAGGAGCAGACCTTTTTCTTTGTGCAAGCTATATCTATAACCATTACTGTGACTGCAAGGACCAGCACTACTACCTATCAGGCGATAAAATCAATGATATTCTCTGTCTTCCAGTAGAAAAACTCAATTGCATAACGCCAATATTGGCCTGTCAGGATAGAGTCCTTCGAGTTTTACAGGTTAAAAACACTTTCTTGTTATTATAAGTATTAATACCACAAAAACTTATTCTCCCTAGTGATTACAAGAACCCTTGTGAATATCTGGGTCATTAAAATGACCATCACTATAAATATTCTGCTGTGCATCTTGTAATAAAATAGATTTCTTCTATTTCCATTAAATCTGCTGAGCAGAAAAGAGAGTACTGTTTTTTATGGGAATTATAGTCTTTGTAGACCTTACTGAAGAAAGGAGTAGTGAACTTTCGCTTTAAATATATATGATTTATATTTGCTCAGACCCTGAGTGTACATTTTCCCATATAGTTAACTTCAAGCATTTGAGTAGGCCCATTAGTTTCAAAAGGTCTGTTCACATGAATAAAAATGTAACCTGTATTTTCAGGTTCAGAGCTTGAGCCTGTTTCTTTTAATACATATTCAAATCGAATACCTATAGACATGAGTAGCCAGGTAGTAACATTATTTATTGAATGACATTCTTTACATATTATGGTTACATGAATTTTCCGATTATGTTACCAGAAAAATGAGTAAAAAAACACTAACAATATAATTTAAACCATGTATTTACTACTCCCTTTTTAGTAAGTTCTATTCTCCACTTATACAAATCTTATTCTTTGGCAGTTTTGAAAGGTTCCCCACACAAACTTACAGTATTTTCATACTTGAAGTGTAACCATATATGTAACACAGCATATACTTATCTATGATCAAAAGTGCTTATTAGAAATAAAGTTATATTTTTAAAAAGTCATTTATTTCTGTCTTTAGGGGTCTGATTTGTTGTATGAAGTAGAAGTTCCTGGACCACCAAGTGTTCTTGCCTTAAACAATGGAAATGGTGGTATGTCTTTTAATGTACATTTCATGAAATTGTTCATGAAATCTATCCATGAATAGTTGTTTCAAATAAAATTATGTAAGTTTTGATAGGAATGTGACTACGTTATATCAGGCAGACAAGGTTCCTTGGGTGAATTTGATATCTTTTATTAGACCAACCCAAATGGTTGGAGAATAGTTATTAAGCAAGCTTTCGGGTTCAAAAACCCTTCATCAGGCTCAGGAAGCTGCAGCAGTTGGTGTGTGTTGCTGCAGCTTCCTGAGCCTGACGAAGGGTTTTTGAACCCGAAAGCTTGCTTAATAACTATTCTCCAACCATTTGGGTTGGTCTAATAAAAGATATCAAATTCACCCAAGGAACCTTGTCTGCCTATATCCTTAGACCAACACGGCTACAACCTAAACCCCTACGTTATATCAGAGCATTTCTAATTAGTACAGGATGTGAACAGCCAAGGGTTTGTACAAAAATGTAGAAATTATTAAACATCTGTTAGGCACCAGCTTCCATATAGTTCTGTGACATGATAAATGCTTCATATGCCAAAAAGTAAAAAGATGTATATTTTTATCATTATTTGGTCATCTGTTGTTTATTTTGCTGTTCAGTTTAATAAACAAAACAAAGGAAAAATCTGTAAAAAGTAAAGTTCTGGTCAAACAACTTCAGGCAAAGGCAAATTAGAAATCCTTTGTTAGAGCTCCATTATGTACAAGCTTTCTTTTTCATGCAGATCTTAATTATTGCTAGAGATACTGGGATACAGCATTTTTCCCCTTTAGGCAATAGTAAGATTTAAAGTTGAAAGATGTACCCAGAAGTATATAGCAGTCTCATATGCATTATTTGGTGATACCTATAGAAATATGGGTAGTTAATTTCTTCCACATACATTTTTCTTTTTCTAGTCCTGGTGCTCAGTTATACCACAGCCACTTTACACCAGTCTGGCAATGTTAAAGCGGATCGTAAAGTGAATGGAAATTTCATTTACACTCACTCTAAGGCCACTTTATAGTGAAATATGAAGAGAGATTACCATGCAAATGAGAATCAGGGCCTCATGTTTTTGGGTGGTCTTGGAATTCATTTCTTGAAGCATTTTTTTGTTTGTTTGTTTTCTGCCACACTATATTTGTTTTTTGAAACACTGTATTTTAGTAAAGCCTGAAATTGTTCTTCAGAGACATCTGCAAGCAGGACATGAAGGTTTTTGGAATCGACCCAAATCTTTAGGAGGCCTTAGCAGGAGACGAAACAAAGTGGCGCTCCCTTCTCAATCATGTAGTCCAACATCATGACAAGAAATGGTCACTTGAATTACAACCAAAATGTGACCGAAGGAAACAGCCTATCAGTACAGGAGCCCCTAACACTACATATACCTGTTACCACTGTGGCAGGACCCTTAAGTCTAACATCCATCTCTACAGCTACAAGAGAAAATACACCACCAGTCCGTAGAATAGCTGCAATATCCACCATCACTTGCTGATGAACGAATGCCATAATATTTCAACAAAATGCTGTTTCATTAGCTGTCATTTGGTGGATTAGAGGGTTGAGGACTTCTGTTAACTGGCTACATGAAGGGAGGATCAAAACTAGTTTAAATTTTGTAAATTAAAAAAAAATGTCTACTCAGTACT
This sequence comes from Alligator sinensis, assembly GCF_000455745.1. Taxonomy (NCBI): domain Eukaryota; kingdom Metazoa; phylum Chordata; order Crocodylia; family Alligatoridae; genus Alligator; species Alligator sinensis. The sequence continues at coordinate 4,504,619 of NW_005841840.1, read as the reverse complement.
TTTGCTGCTGCTTCCAACTGAATTGAGCACTGTTGGTCAAAAGTAAATTAAGGCCATACATTCGACCTCATATTCAAGTGTGTGGTATATGTAGCTTTTTTGTCTAGTTGGACCATTTGAAAGCAGCATTGTGATTGGGAGGGAAAGCAATAGTTTCCCTTTCATATCCCCTTTCAGCAGAAGCTGAATTTTGCAGTCTGATCCAGTGAGATGAAGTAGTGATTCTAATTTATTTATTTGTTTTGTTTGGTTTTTTTACCCTTTGTACAGACATAGCTAATTCTAAGGGTGGAGGGGATTTCTTTTGATAGTCCTTTCAGAATCTGTGAAAGCTCTACTTAAACATTAATTTTATTATATGTTCCTGTCTCGCTCTTTTTATACAAATGACTACTGAAGTTTGGTTAGTGATGTATGTACAGAAGAACATCAGACTTAAACAAATCATAGAAACAGCAGTAGTTCTGAACCTGTTTTCTAAGAGTCCTGTTCTGATTACTAGGGGTATTTTTTGTTTTACTTTGAAGTTTGATACCTTTACAAAATATTCAGATTCACAAAATTCAGAGTTTATATTCTGAGGGAAAACATTAAAGCAAATATTTGAAAGTGCTTAAAACTATTCTGAGTGGTTTGTTCAATACCTGATAAAGAAACATAATGTACTGGTTCAAATTTTTTATTGGTGTTCTTAGGTGATTCTGGAGAAGAAGTTTTGTTTGGAACATCTGATGGCAAACTTGGTCTTATTCAGTTTTCTCGTTCATCTCCAGTTCATAAATGGGAAATCAGGAATGACAAGAAGAGAGGAGGTATGTGTCACAGTAATCACTTCACATATTTGGCATTTCGCTATAACTAAGGTTTATGAAATAATCAGTAAATCTCATTACACTTATAGGCATTTTGAAGAGAGATATACTTTGCTGGTATAGTAGGGTAACATGAGTGAATTTCAGTTTCGTGCTCTTGAACTGCTTCTAAAGAAGCTTAGTTATTATTTTTGTCTTCCTTTTCTTCTCTTGGTTACCTGGTGCAGGTTATTTTCAGTTCTTTAATGTATTTCTGTTATTAAATATTGTACGGTGATTTTCATGAAAATAAACGTTAAATATATAAAATGTTTATCTCTAATAATAGTGGCTCTACTTATTAATGCTAACACAAATCATATTTTTCAGAAGGAGCAGTGATGTGAATTCTTCTCGAAGCAGAGATTATTGTTGTCTCTGTAATATATTTGTTATTGATTTTTACATTGTCTATAATTTCAATTTGAGAACGGAACAAAGCTCTTTTTGAAACTGTATGCTGCTGTTTTTTAAATGGCCAGAAAATCTGCTTTATAGTATGTTTATTTCCTTTTAGGCTTAGAATTCTTACAGAACTCTTCACCAGTTGTATCTTTGGAATAAGGAAAGACAAGAAACAGAATCTTGATCTCATCTAGTCACCTCATTGCAACCTAATCTTACACTTTGTCTCGTAAAATGTATCTTTATATAACTTTGTACTGTGGCTTCGTTTTTTCACATCTTACTAGGGACTGCAGCTGGCAACATCTGAGATGCTTCAGAGAGACCTGAATGTCAGGATTGGTTTTGGTTCTTTTTAGTAATTTTATATTAAATGCCTTTTTTTATTCTTCTCTTGTCTGCACTGTCTTTATGTGCTCAGTACATTGCAATTTCTTATAAACAAAGGAGAAAGCATGTCACCTTTTTTAAAAGCCAGAAATGGCATTAGTAAAACCTTAGCTAATCTTGGCTAACCAAGAATTCTGTCAATGTAAGCTAAGCCATTAAAGCACCATGTGTGTGGGGTTCCCCCCATGGACCAATATTTTTTTTGCTCCCTACTCCCAAGGTCCCAAATCATTAATTGAAATAAAACTGATAAAGAATGAATAGTTAGCTGTTTGATCTTCAGAGGATGTCCTATTTTCTGTTGTCTTAGGTATCTTGTGTATAGATAGCTTTGACATTGTAGGAGACGGAGTTAAAGAATTACTTATCGGCCGAGATGATGGTATGTTAGAAGTATATAATTTTGACAGTACAAATGATCCTGTCCTTCGCTATGATCATGTAAGTTCATTACAGGACATTGTCCTTTTCTTACAATGTAAAATACATCCTTTGCTTTAAATTAGAAAAGAAATAATTTATAGTTTATTTTCTTCTTTTTATTTATAACTATAAATTAGTTGTACATAGTTGATGCATATTTGCACCAGATACTGCTTTCACGTTATCTTTCAGTCTTTGAAAATGAGTAAATATCCACATGGTCTACATGGAATAATTATGTTCTTATGTGCTTTGTTAAATCTGTGCTTCATTTTAATTTTAGACGTGCTTAAAGTAACAGTAACAAATAAGGTGAATGTTTTACAAAATCTGAAGTTACTGCAAAAGCCTTTCACTTTATATTGTAAAATGTGATGCGTTTCTGTGTGATTGAAAACAGTAGTATACTATTATAACAGAACCAGAAAGCATAATTGGCCATTCTCTTTCAAAATTGATTGAAATGCTAAAAGTATATTTTTGAAAATGTTTTCCCATTTTTATAGTTTAAGAAGGCGTTGCTAATTTTAGTTAAAAAAATAACCCAAGTATTGAAAATCCACGAAGTTCCTGCCTAATTAAATTAATGAACCCTTGCATTGAGTGCTACTTGGATATAGCCAGACAAGGTTCCTTGGGTGAATTTGATATCTTTTATTAGACCAACCCAAATGGTTGGAAAATAGTTATTAAGCAAGAACCCGAAAGCTTGCTTAATAACTATTCTCCAACTATTTGGGTTGGTCTAATAAAAGATATCAAATTCACCCAAGGAACCTTGTCTGCCTATATCCTTAGACCAACACGGCTACAACCTAAACCCCTGCAACTTGGATATAGCCACATTTGTTCTAATTATTAAAATGGTGGATTTAATTAATAATTACAACTTCTGCCTTCCAACACATTCTGCTAATTACTGTTTGATGAATAGATTGTTTGGGAAAAAAGCAGTTACCAATACCTTTTCCAAATTACAGTAAGGAGTCAGCAACCTATGGCGCACAGGCCACATCTTGGCCACAGCCATTATATCCAGCCAGTGGAGTTGGGGTGAATGGGGAGCTTCAGTGTCATTTCAGTGGTGGGGTGGGGAAAGGAAGCTTTGCCTGTGTGATGGCTGGATGGTGGGAGAAGCAATGGTGACAGTGCTGTGGGGGGAACAGTGGGTTGGGTTATTATTTTTGTATCTTTGAGTTGCTGTGAATCCAAACAGACCTCCTGCAGTACAAACTGAAAACAAGCATGTAAGCTCCTTCTAAAGTACCATATTTTATAGTGTTTGTGTGATTTATTTGTAGGCATTGTCAGAAAGTATCACATCAATCCAGGGTGGCTGTGTAGGAAAAGATGGGTATGATGAAATATTAGTATCCACATATTCTGGTAAGACATCTACTAAATGCTTACAGAGTTTTAGAACATTATAGTGTTTTAAGTATGCTGTGTTAATAGAGACAACTTTTTTTTAATTATCTATCCTGGTTACAAAAAGGACTTTCTGGTACAAATATCTTTTAAAAGACTTAAACATTGGAATTTTTTTTGCAATACATTTAAAGTACATTGAAACAATATGATTTTTTGAGTCTACATATTTTTTTTGAAGGGTAACAAAGCAGCTGCTTATTGTATGCTATAGGCAGATGTATACCCCAGTGGTGATTTGTGCTGAGCATGAAAGGTTTTATACTTGATTAAATTGTTTAAAGTTCAGTTACATTGATATTATAAATATTGATAATTGTTATATTCCTTTCTTTTGTTTTCTTGTCACTCTAAATAGAGTCTCTCTCTCTCAGTAATGATGAATCTTGCTAGATCTCTGGCACTTATTTTTTTTGTTCTTTTTGGCTTCTTGGTGTTCTAGAGCTCACTAAAACAGATTTTTCTAAGTACACAAGATTTTTCTTGGAAACATCTCCTTTGATGTCACTTGGCTGCTGGTAGCACTGCTTGGTTTATGAATGAGAAACGATAGCAAAAGTAGTCCGTGTTCTGGTTACTAGGGTTCCAGACATTAAAAGGCTGCTTTCTAGGTTACTGTAGAAACTAAAATATGGCCCTGAAACCTTACTTTTAAACCTAATAGTCAAAAACCTGCCATTTAATGTTGACTCAATGGTAGATCTATGCAGGCACATAAAATATGTGTGCGCCTCTTGTATATTCATTGCAGGCTTTGCATGATTACAGGACTGTGGGACCTATCTTCACCTATCAGCAAAACACTGCTGACTTAAGATAAAAATTGAACCCAATATGCATTGCAGAGTATAAGGGCAGAGTATATGTATCATATATCACCTTTACTGCATTATGGTCACTAAAACCAGCCTATCCATGGTGGTATAAGTACTTCTATCAGAAGAAAAATATTAGCTCCTGATAAATGTGTTTGTACCCCACTTCATTTGGGGCTCTCAAAGTGCTGTATAATGAAGGATAGATACCGTTGTTCTCTGTTTACACAGTGGGAGATGGTTTGCCATGAAAATACATACCTGTTGTTATAGATCAGCAGAAACAGGAGTAAAAGCAAGGTCTTTATTGTATCCAGTGACCTGTGTAGTGGACAGTTTTGCCTCTGTTCTGTAGCGCTATGGCTATGTTGTTCAGTCATGACGTCTAACATAATATCTTTGTATGTTTTGTTCAGGATGGGTAACAGGACTGACTACAGAGCCTGTCAATAGGGAAGGTGGATCTGGTGAAGAACTAAAGATAAGTCAAGAAATGCAGAACAAGATTTCATCCTTAAGGTAATTTAATTAAAAGGAACATAGTAAAAGAGATCCAGGACAAACTAATATACATACTAGGGGAAATCATCCTCTGGAAATCAGATTTCAAAATATATTTAGTACAACATCTGAAATTATCAAAAGTACAAAAAGTATGAAATTATAGATTTGTTGGCCATGTCCCCACAAGCAGGAGTAAGCAGTTGCCGCAGGGAAAGAAGTGGCATAAATACATGCTGCTGCTTTTTGCCCTCTCAAATACACCTGCGCGTGGGGCTAGCACAGAGAAAAATGCTTTGGATGGGGTAGGGGAGACTGAGGCCAGCACCTGGGCTGACGCCAGGAGCCTTACCTGACATCCTGGAGGCTTCCAGTTTCCTTACCTGGCATCCAGTTTTGGGCAGCGCACACTGCTGCCACGTGCTGCCCCGCTTTTTTCTGGCACGGATTTTTTTGACACCGGGATTTTCTGGTGTAAAAAAACCCTGTCATGCTACAAATTAGCAGCATGGTGAAAGCATGCATGTGTGGAGCATGCAGTTTGTGGTACCACAGATGGGTCCACAGTGCCACGCATGCATCCTCATCTGGATGCGCCTGTTGTGTGTGAGTTTCTCTTATACCTCTGTCCGTCTTCTTTTGTAGTGAGTCTCTCTCTCTCTCTTTTCTTTGATTTGCTATTTTAGGGACTGTGGCTTAACCACATATCCCCAAAGTATTAAGAGCAATGTTGGATTATGTCCTGCCTCACTTGAGTTCATCATTCTGGGAGTGGGGAGAATTGTAAGCCTCTTCTAAAACTGTTGAAGCATGGAAGTTCAGTTGGATTTTTTTTTCAAAATATTTTCATTTTTTGGCTCCCCTGGGGGCTTATTCAAGATAGCAGATCCATTTTAAAACCTTGATTTTTTTTTTTTTTAAATGTATTCCTCTTTTCCCTAATGCATTCTTTGCTTCAAATGTGCACAAATGCCTTCATGTCTGATGGAGGTACACTCAGCTAAAGACTTTGATACCTACAAACCTTTCTCCAAAAAGGAACCAGAATCACATGCTTTCCTTTAGAACCTGTTCTGCAAGAAGCCATTCTGGCTTGAGTCAGTTATCTTATTCTTTCCTGCTCTGATCAATGTCATCATTTCTTTGTCTGTTGCAAAGTTCTACCCTGGAAGGGGTTGTTCTTATGAAAGATACTTCATAAAGGATTATTACAGTGGCATTTTAAGGCAGGGGAGCTAAATTCTTTAAGGGAGCTGGGAAGGCATCTGGTTGTTTCAGCAGCTTCGAGTGGCTGTGTAGTGTAGAAAGGATTCTCAAGGATCTTGCCATTGGACCCAGCCAGTCCACAGTACAGTTGGCTTCTTTGGATCCTGTAGGTCCCTTGTGTTTGGGTTGGCTAAATTGGACATCTGCATTGAGTCACTCATGAGATCATCTGACAAAATCCCAATAAAGCCCCCTTTTTCTCAGTCAGTGGAGGAGAGAGTGGAAGGCTGAACTGTTCGCAGTGCTGAGCTCTGAGATTTTACGTGTAGCATCCATTTGATTGTCATTTGAAATTTCTCTAGAGGTATTACTCCACTAATATCCAGAGGGTGCATCTACATGTGCAAATAATGCAAAGCAATTAAATGCAAGTATTATCCTGCTGTGGAGTTAATTAGTTTACTCCAACCAAATGGGTGCATATGTAGACATGCAACATTTATGTGGAGCTAATTAGTCAACTCTGCAGTAAACATCTGGTGTAGATGTGCCCAGAGAGTCTCGATTCCAAAATAGGGTATTTCCACTGTTGGATCCTAAAGTTCATGGGTCCTGCTGCAAATCTAAGCTTAGGGCTGTGTTTTATTTCCCATTATTTGTCCAACTGGCAGCTTTCTAACCAGGGAAGTGGCATGTTTGACACTTACACATAGGTAGCAGTTCCATTTCCCCTGCCAAGTGAATATGCACATGTAGCATATACATGCTAAGTTGGCTGCGCAATGGTGGGGCAGCTGTACAGCTACTTACATGTGCCCATTCAGAATGTATAAGTGCATCCAAGTCACAGTAACATAGTTGGCCAGAAACTCATGACTAACCAGTATTAAATGCCAGAGTGGGAGTATCCTCTTCCTTTATTTTTAGCCCTAAAAACGGAGTGGCTAGAGGATTGCTCAAGATGCACAGTACTTGGGCACTAGGCCCTCCTTGCCAAGCACAGTGCTTTAACTGCCACAGGTCACGCATTATTCAGTCCCCTCTCCAGCACTCCTTTTGAAGCTGGCCACTGGGCAGCAGAGGGAAATGTGGGGCCCAGAAGAAGAGAACAAGCTAGAGCAGGGGTCGGCAACCCCTGGCACACGTGCCAAGCGTGGCATGCGAGGCCATTTTGCTTGGCACTCCAGGGCCAGCCCTGGATCCGGGAAGCTGCTGCCAGCAACGGAGCCTGGGCTGCTCCAAGCAGGGCTTGCAGCATCCCAGCTGCCTGCTGGGAGCAGCCCAGGACCTCAGCTGGCAGCAACTCCCCAGAGCCGGGGCTGGCTGCAGCCGGGAGGCTCCAAACAGCTGGGCCGGGCTCTGGCACCAGCTCCGCACCGGCACCTGCTCCTGCGCCTCTGAGCAGGCGGTGGGTTGGGACCTGAGGCAGCGCAGCCCCGGTCTCTCGCCCACTCCCAGCACGGAGATGATGAGCCTGGTGCAACTGTTTGTAGCCAGCCCGAGCTCTGGGCAGTGGCAGCAAGCAGCAGGCAGGCTACAAACATCTGCTCCGCTCTCATCACCTCTGTGCTGGGAGTGGGGGAGAGACCAGGGCTGTGCTGCCTCAGACCCTGCCCCCCA
>NW_005841840.1:4478945-4496651 GCF_000455745.1 Alligator sinensis | reverse complement strand
CGGGCAGAGGCTTTGGGTGGGGGACAAGGGGCAGCAGGGCTGGCGGGCAGAGGCTTTGGGTGGGGGGCACGGGACACAAGCAAGTCATCCTGCCATGTACCCCTTGCCCTCATTTTGTTTTTCTGCCATGCCGGCACTCCAGCACCTTCCGAGGTAAGCATTACAGTGTGTTTCGGCACTCCGGCCAAAAAACGTTGCCTACCCCTGAGCTAAAGGATGGGTGGCTCAATGACGTGTCTGCCACAGTGGTAAGAAGGAGGCCCTGGGTTCTAGCGTGGAGCTTTGCTCCCAGTAAAGAAGAAGCTTCTTTACTTCACTATTGTCAATCTATTTTATCCAATTCCCAAGTGAACACAAGGGGCAGTGGCCCAGATTCAAAAGGGCCCTGGAAAGAGGTGCGGATAATGTTTAACCTGTTGTGTGGTGATTAGAGCATTGTGCTGGGAAGTTAGAAACACACAGGTTCAAACTCCCTTTGTGCAAGGGGGTGCCTAGAATCCAGGGGGTGCCAGAATCTTACTTTCTGGGCAAATGCCCTTAATCTGTCTGCGACTAAGGCATGGGAAGATCCTCATCCTTTTTTCCAGACTCACATTCAGATACACTGACCAGTATGTATAAATGTAACTGACTGAACATAGTCTGTGTGTCTTTTCCACAGGGCAGAGACAGAACCAAAAATGGTGAGGTATGTGGCTAGAAAACTGCCATTTAGGCACACAAAGGGGAATGGAATTTGTCCCTTATTGGTGTAGTGTTCACTGTTAAGGAATGTGGGTTTCATCACATTCACTTAACTTACACTTTTAACATGAATCTGATTGGGGCTCAGGAGTGTTTGTTTGTTTTTTAATGTCCTTTTAGACAGTTCAAATGTTGATGTGCTCTAGGATACATTCCATGAGGGTACTGTGCATGAAATAAGTACTGTGGTACTATCTACTGACCTAAAGTAAAATTGGGGCCCCACTGTACTTGGAGTATGGAAACACCTAGAGACAGTGTGCCTTCCTTGATGAGTGTTTTACAATAGAAATAGATAAAAGGAAATCAAGTGAGTTCATTTGCCTGTCCCTTTTCCATGGTTATACAGGAAGTTTGTGTTCCAATCAGGAATTAGAAGTTACATGTTCTGATTCATAGTCTAGTGCTCTAACCTCTGGACCTTATTGCCTTCCAAACCATCTTGGATTTTCTTTGATCCTCCACCTTCTGCATCAGTGTCCTTTCTGAGGAGTAATTAAAGTAGTTTTATTTTCTTCTTTTCATAAATCTCTTCCTAAAAGTAAAGGCCCCCATGAAAAATACCTCAACCTTTTCCTTCAGATTTCTTGTATCAGTAATTTGATCCACTTTAAAGAGGTGGAAAAACCAGTGAGAAACTCCTTAGAAATGTCCCCTTCTATTTTTATTTTCAGAGGATGTTCTTCTGTTGTCCTCTTCTTTTTCTCAGTAACGCAGGCTTTATTTTACATATTTTGTATTGTACATTATAGAAAGAACATAAGATCATCTGATCAATCAATAAGTGCCGTACTGGGTCAGACCAGTGGTCCATCTACCTTGCTATTCTGTCTCTGACAGCAGCAAAATAGATGCTTTAGAGAGAGAGAGAGAGAGAGAGAGAGAGAGCGTGTGAACAGGGTATATCTAGAGCAGTAGTGCTCGACCCTGTCCAGCAGAACCAGGTCATCTGGCCTGTGGGTCTAGAAATTTGGTGGATTGAGACTGGGGGCAGTGTTAATTGCTGCTCCCCTGCTGCCAAATTTTGGAATCTGTAGGCAACCCTGCAGACTGGCTAACATGGCCCTGTGTGCTAGATCTGCTGGTACAGATTTGACCAGCTTGTGGAGTTACTCTGGAGCCAGCTCAGGGATGTGGTCTGATGTGTATGCATCCTGATCCACCCTGGTCTGAAGGACCATTAATCTTCATAAATTCATGATCCTCCATGAATGTATCTAGTCCTCTTTTTGATCCTGGCTATACTGTGTGCCTCTGCAATCTCCTGTGGTAATGAGTTCTACATTCTATCATATCCCTCTTCAGCCTTCTCCTTTCCAAAATGAAGAGTCCTAGCCTTTTGAGTCTCCTGGTATGGCAGCTGCTCCATACCCTGATCATTTTGGTTGCCCTTCTCTATACCTTTCTAATTCTACTACTTCCTTGCAGAGGTGTGGAGAAGTTACAGTCTATGTTTTCACTGATATTTCATGTCAGGAATGCATTATATTTTTGGTGGAAAATGTCTTCCTACTTCCTCCAGAAATCACTGTACTTTGGCAAGACAGATTTCTAACATATATTTTCATATTTCATTACTAAATTAGATTATGAAAAAAATATTACATCATATAACTTACAGAAAGAATATTGATCAATTGTACTCTGTGCCTAGAGGGGACAGGACAAGACATAATGGGCTTAAATTGAAATAGAGAAGATTTTGGTTAGATATTCAAAAGATCTTTGTAACAATGAAATGGGTTAAGCACTATAACCGATCACCTGTGAAATCTGTGTTTTTGAAGCTTTTTTTTAACTGCAGAGTAAACAAACATTTGTTTTAGAGGGATAATTCTGACCTGTAAAGGGAGTTGAACTAGATGATCTACTGAGATCCCTTCCAGCCCTATTTTTCTATTAAACTGAAGTCTAATGAAGGAGAGTTGGGGACTACCTAAAAAAGATAAAACTTTGTTAAAAGTAGAAAAGATAACAAAGATGAAGGTTGCAGGAAAATAGAACCAGTTTCTAGAGGAACTTTGTATTTAAAGTTGTCTCAAAACATTTGTGTTTACATCTGACAGTTTTTCTTTACCAGGAGTGAGTTGGAACATTTACAGATAAAGGTACTGCAAGAACGTGAAAAATACCAGCAGTCTTCTAGATCCAGTACTGCTGTTTCAGCAGTACCAGCATTTAGTGTGAATGACAAGTTTACATTAAATAAGGATGATGCCAGCTACAGCCTTATCTTAGAAGTGCAGACAGCTATTGATAATGTTTTGATACAGGTGAGAGTCTATTTATCAGATGTTTTTAGATCCTAATACAACTTTTAAACCTCAGCAAGAACACTAATGTTTTTTGATGCTAGAAGATTTTGAACAGGGTCTGCTTTTTATATGCCACAAGTTCAGTTTTTAAGGACTTTTTATGTTAAAGGCTTTAGTGCTGATAATACAAGTTTATAGTTATCTTGTTGTTATAAAGCAAAACTTCAGTTTGTGCTTATAAGAAAAAATACTGAAAAAAATATTGGCATATAACTTTCCATATGCTCCTAATAGAACAGCTAAAATTCAAGATTTTTTTTTTTTAAGCAAGTGGAAAGCTATTATTTTGAGTTCAAGTCAGATTCAGGTATTAAACGGTTACCAGCAGGCTGGTATGGGACATATGGATTTGCTTCAGAGTTGTTTTTTTATTTCAAGAGTTTCAAAAGCAAAAAATGGTTTAAAAAACACACAGAACACAACACAACAAAACGTGGTCTTCACATAGAGTTGTAAAGTGATAGCAGTCTGTAGCGCCCATGTAGCTGTGGAATGTTGCAGTACAATAAATCTTCAGTATATGTAATTTTTGAAGAATGATGACACTTGATTTGATTTAGTAGTTAATAAATTATGACACTTGATTTAGTGGTTACAGATAAGCATTTAAAATTAATTATTCTTTTTATCATGTCAGCTGAAATTAATGTTGTCTTTGGTAGCTGGAAGAGAAGTTGATGCTGAGATAACTAGCTTTTGGGCACATCCAGGGAAAAAGTCTTATAAAAAGGTAGCCAGGAAGAACTGAAATTTAGGCAAGCTGTCCAGGTAAAAAAAAACCCCATGTTCCTATTGGTTCTTGGTGGACACATCTATTTTTTTAATGATCAATTGATACACAGGATCGTTCAGTACTTCCTCAGATAGATCCTGCATTGGTGAAACCAATGTAATGTCTATCTTGTTGCAGACTGATGAGATGGACATTACACTGGAGTTTTGTTCTAGTATAAGCCAGTTGAAAGACTAGTTTGGGAAGTTCACTGCAGACTTAGAGCTAAAGATATCCAAATTGTCCTAGTCTTAAAATGTAACAAATATGCTAAAAATGTATTTCTTTTACTTTTTTTGAATTAAGTTTATCAAACAATATTATTGCCCTTTCTTCGCTAACATAATTATGTACAATTAAACAAGATAAATATGTTAAAAACTATGCTTTTTATTTGCCCTTCCCTTAATGTTCTGCACAGAGTGATGTCCCAATAGACCTACTGGATGTGGATAAAAATTCCGCTGTTGTTAGTTTTAGTGGCTGTGATTCTGAGGTAAGTGGAAGAATAAGTGAAAGAAATCAGTTACTTCTACAGAGACTGCCTGATGAAAGCTACTATCAACTGGGCACATCTACACTTTAGTCTAAAGTTAGTCCCAAGTCAGTCCACACACACAGTGTTCCTGCGCCATCTGGCGTCTACATGCGCGTTACTGCACAGTAACTAATCGGGTATCAAATTTATGCTCAGGTTGGTGTAAATCTGAAGTTAGTCTCAAGTCAGTCCACGCACGGCATTAATGCACTTTAATACCTGCACATGTAGATGCTGGCCTATTCCCGCTTACTGTGTAGTAAATTTAAGCCAGTATAAATGCATGTGTAGATATGCCCACTATGCATTAAAAATACAGTTTAAAATGCTTGGAGTTAAAATACTTATTTGTTGGCTGAAAGAACTGGAATAAAATTGGGAGGGAGCAAGTTAAGATAATTCACTGTTGCTGGAAGTATAAAAGTAGTAAGCATTCCATATACAATAATTTATTTATGAAAACTTATTACCCAAAGAGCAATATAGTTTCATATAAGGTAGGTTTTAAAACATTGTAGTGACATGAAAGTCTTTTGTGTTTTAGAGATTACATGTTGGACTCCATACATTGTTTTTACAGATATATTTCATTTAAAATCATTCCAGAAAATAAGTTAGCATTGTAAAGATCTTTTTAGGGGGGGGTTGCCCATAGCTGTCTATTAAATATTTAAGGTTTGTTAGTAACAAATTTGGCACATCAAAGATCTGTCTTTAAGCTTACATAAATTAATGCTTGTTTTGAGTTTCTTAGTCATTCTGTGTGATCATTACTTTAGCTAATGTCTCTTTTAGCCTACAGCATATTTTGACTTTTTTTTTTCCTTGCGCAGTTAGCATAATTTTAGCCTTTCATTTGAGACTCCCATGTGGTCCTAGGGCTGGGACTAACAATCATCTAATTGTCAGTTCCAATCTGAGATGGTTTGGGTTCTGGGCTGCAGGCCGCTTTCAGTGTGCTGGTTCACGGGAAGCCCAGGAGTCTGGACTTCCCTTGCACTAGCAAGTAGTAATGACACCATTGGGATTTGATGCCTTATACCAAAATAATGTGTTCTGCCATGCTACACATGCATGGCAAGACATATGTTTGTTAGAATTAGGGATCAAATCCCATCTTGCCATTAAATGAACGTGTGCCCGTGGCCTTAGTTTCCTCCTCGAATATTCATTCCTTCTCCTAGGAACATAGTGAAGCTGATTCCAGGCTCCCACATGGTCACAAGACTGGGGCAGATAATTGTTGGTCCCAAGCTTAGGATTGCAGTTGAGCCAGTTCAAGACTTGAGTGCAATTCCAGATCTGGGATTAACAGTCAGCCAGCCCTGGGACTACATCAAATGCGATTCCAGATGGGGCTGGGACTAACAACTGTATCAGCTAATTGCCAGTCCCAGCACTGAAGCCAATGCTAGACTTTGGTGTCGTCCCAGGGCTGGGATCAACAACCAGCTGATTGTCAGTCTCAGTCCTAGGACTGCACTGGGGCCAGCTCAAGACTGGTGTGGTCTCAAGGCCAGGACTACACCAGAGTCTTGAACCAGCTGTGATTTTCCTGCCACACAGTCAGTTTAAGGTGCAAACCAGCCACAAATATGTTACACGTCTTTTGTGAAATACTTCTGTGGCTCGTTGGTTTCTTGTTTTGTCTCCCTATTAACTCCTTGAATGTGTGGAAGGGTTACTATTTATGGCATGATTAACAGGGTAATAACAACTTAATTGTAACATCTGCCAGGAGGTCTAACAGATGACTCTTTTTTCTTTTTCGTTTTTAATTCTGTAGAATATAGTTTTCAGCCTTAATGCGGAAATTGAGCTTTATTGAGAGAGCTGGTTTTTAATACATAGTGGAGTTTTGGACCCTTTGAAGTTAATAGGAATTTTCACCATCTCCAGTGGAGTCAAAATTCCATCCATTGTTTTTTACCTTTTATGGGATAGTTTTGATTAGATAGCAAAAACTGTTACTACTGTATTTACTCAAATCTATGGTGAGGTGTCTGTCCCTGCCCCCAGTCAGCACGGGGGGAAAAACCCTCATCTTATATTCATGTACAAAGCAGGGAAGGTGGCATGTGACTGCTGCAGCTCTGACCTCCTGCCTTGAGCCTGGGTCAGGATCAGGGTCAGACCCCCAGCAGAGTACTGCCTCCCTCTCCACTTGCCTTTTTCAGTTTCTGTGCCCCCTCCACCCCCTTCTCCCTCTTTACTGTCAGGTGCAGCTCAGCTCTGGCTTGGGCTGGATTCCCTTCCAGGCACATAGTATAGGGAAACTCTGTCCCCTGCCCAGCCACTCAGCAGCATTGCTGCTGCTTTGTGACATAGCAAGGGCTGCACTTCCATGTGCTGTGCTCCATGAGCCAGGAGGGAACAGAGTCCAAGCAGCATCTGACAGTAAGGAGTGGGGGTGGAAAGAGGCAGAGACTGTAAGGAGTGAGGGGAAAGGGTAAGAGATTGTGGGGAGAGAAGAGACTAAGGAGCTGGAGGTGGGTGGGGTGCAGGTGGCAGGAAGGCTGCAGTCGGGGGGCAGAGGGCAAGGGGGCTGCCTGACTACTACAGACACTGCTTCCCCTGCTGTAGCAGTGAAGGGGACACATTTAAAACAACCTTCCAATAATTAGATTCCATACCTGGAAAATTGTAGATTCATCTTAAATTCAAGTAAATGCAGTATGTTTGCTTATATTGTGAAAACATTTTTATGAAACTTTCACAAATCTGATTCTAAATTATTTATTTTTTTAATTGTTCACAGCCAAATAGCAACTTTCTCCTTGCAACTTACCGATGTCAAGCAAATACCACTAGACTGGAGCTTAAGGTAAACTTTTCAAAAATATTTTGTTTTACTTTCATAGGGTTATTGTATTTCCAGTTCCAAAAAAGAGGTCACTTGTCGCAGGGACACCTCACTCCCAACCCGCAGCCTGCTGTCCCTGCTGCTGCCCCTCACTCCTAATCCACAGACCCCTGGCCCTGCTGCTGCCCCTCACTTCCTGCTCACAGTCTCCCACCACTCCAGGCCAAGCTGGTACCTCTCACTGCTAGCCCACAACCCCCTTGTTCCCCCCAGCCTTGTTGGAGGGGGCCTTCAGCTGCCCCCGTCTCTATCATGCTGGAATGCTGCGGCAGCTCTGGTTCCTGTGGGTGGCGGCAGAGCAAGTCTGGCCCTGGCACAGGCTAGAGGGAGGAGGAGGGGATGTCTCTAGCACCCCCATACCCCAGGCTGGGGCTCCTGCGCCATGCCAGGTGGCCTGGCTATGCCTCCCCCCACCTCTCCCTCCCTGGCAGCATCTCCCAGGCACCCCTTCCAGTACTGAAGCCGTCACACCTACACATCATTCCCCAGCGCCAGCAGACAACCATCCCCCTCACACACCCATCCCCTTCACATTTCCCCCCACCCAAACAGTCCACAAGCCCTGGCACTCTAACCCCTTCCCTATACACTTACTTGGATGCAGCTGCTAGGACTGCTCTCACCCATCTACCAGGTGCGTGCTGGCCACGTGCGTGGGTGTGTGTGCACAGAAGCACGTGGTGCCCCCCACCTCCAATTGCCCTCCCCAGTTCCCACCTGCAGAGTGGAGCAAAATCCTGGACATCGGTTCAGATTTAAAAAAACTGCCCAGACGAAGATCAGAGGATCCAAAAAGAGGACATGTCCAGGAAAACCCGGATGTATGGTGACCCTTTTTTAAAAATATGTTTTACCAAGAAAATATCAATTGGTATATTGTGCTCTGTTTAAATGAGCTTAAGTGCATGATGAACCCAGTGTGGCTACTGCTTGTTTACTAAGGAATCTTTAATCATTTGCATACCACCTCCTTTATGTGTGTGTACATGTGTCCACTTGGAAAATGGATAGAGGAGAGTGGGAAAAGGAGAAAGCTTTATCTTTCCTGCAGCAGCCTGTCCCTTTGAAAAGAGAGAGAGAGATGAAATAATATCTGGTGAGACTAGAATTAAAATCATACTTAATGTGGAGCTTCAGACAAGGATGGGGAAGTGCTAAGGAGCAGAATTGTCAGTAGCGTGACTAAGTGGGCAGCTGAACTGGAGAAATAGACTGCTGGTGTTTCAGAAGGGAAGGAAACTTCAGCTTAAACTATATGCTTGCACAGTCTTTAGATCAAAGGAATGCCTAATTTTTTTAAATATTAAACTGTATTTATACAAATGTACAAAGCTCTGTAATTGCCATGGGGGAAATATGTGGGTGTCTTGGGGACTATCTCTCTAGGTTTTTTTTTCCGATCAGTTTCTCAACACAGCAAACTTCTAAGTTGATAAGTAATTTTTTTCTGCTTGCGTTTTTTCGGCAAGAAGACAGTTTCTTTCATTTCTTTTGAAATTTAAGCATATAGAGCACAGATTTGAACTTTTTTTTTAAGGAGGGTTCAACAAACAGCCTTGTGGAGAGCGTAATAGACAGGGCCTTAAGAGACCTGATTTATCTTACTAGCTCTGTTGTTGGCCTGCTTGATGACTTCGGTCAAGTCATTTAATTTCTTTGTGCTTCAGTGTCCTTATCTTTAATTGGGGTAATATTTCTAACCACCTTTGTAAAATGCTGTGAGAGATGCTGATTATCACTTCAAGTGCCATCTACTTTCAGATATCCCAACATAAATATTTGACAATCCTTCTCTTTTCTTCAGATGTGTTTTAGTTAGTTCTTTGAGATTTTTTTAAAAATAAATGTCATGTGTCAGAACTCATTCGAACAGTTTTATGCCATTCCATGGATACAAAAGTACCCTAAAGATGAGCACTAGAGCACCTTCTCTGTAAAGGAGCTTTTTTTTTTTTTTTTGTGATTCTCACTAAGATCTAAGCACGTACCAAGCAATGAATTAAGGGCTTGAGACCTGCTGCAAAATCCACTGAAGTTACTGGGAGTCTGTCCATTCAATATACTTATTTTACAGATGGAATACTGAGATGAGGGATAAAATAAATCAGGGGCATTTTTACACATGCTCCAGGAGATGTAGAAGGGACGCTTTAATTAGTGAGCTGTGCTAATTAAAACGCCCGAACCTCACATGTATCAACATCAGAGTGAGCTTATTCTATGAGCTTCAGTTCAAAGCGCCCTGTTACCATTTTTGAGTGCAGGGTCACTGATGCACCTGACGTGGGAGGCTGCTGGAGTATGGTCATTTCCATGCTCCAGCAGACTCAATAATTAAGTCTGCTCTAATGTGCTGGATTTCTAACATGTGGAACTGGCTCCCTGCACATCTATAGGAGCCCTTGAATTCAGGTTTTCATGAGTCTCAATCTAGTGCTCTCTCCGTGCAAAACAATGTTTATTTGCTTATCTGGCTTCCTCACCCATGTATAGGGCTGTGGATAGGACATTCTTTTTTCTTGGTGAATCCCTTTGGGGTTGCTGGCAGCTGCTAGGCATTAGACCAGCCTGAGCAACAAATTGTAGCATGAGGTTGTATTGGTGCAGAGTGATTTCAGGTGTTGTGATAATACGGAAGTTGCTTTGCCCACCCACTTGTCCTTTGCCCACCCACTTGTCAGCTGTTAAGTATTTCTTAGCTGCAGCTGAGGACCTGATGATGGTTCTTTTCTAAAATTCATGTTGGAAGGAATAATATTCTTATTGTGAAGAAGTGCTACAAAAATGAAAATGTAGAAGGGTCTTCTGTCATTAATGTACATAGAATAAAGTTTGTAAAAGAACAACAGAAAACCCTACATAGTACACTAAAGAACTACAAAAGGTTCTACAAAGGCTTGGATCCTGGGCACAGGTATCAAAGCCAATTAATTTTATTTTCTTCTATAAAAAATCTGTGCCAGTTAAGTAGTTCCTCGAATGGACATTATTGAATCTACATTTGGAAAAGTTTTAGATTTGCTCTTTTTAAAATGGGTACTGCGTTAATGAACCAAAACAGTGTTTTCTGTAGATTTTTTTAAGAACTTTAAGTTTTGATAAAATACAGAGGATTTACATTCTGATAAATTACTAAGTAGTCTCCTCCTTGTCTTGTTTATTGATGTAGATTCGATCAATTGAAGGCCAATATGGAATACTACAAGCCTATGTAACTCCAAGAATTCAGCCAAAAACTTGCCACGTTCGCCAATATCAGATTAAACCACTTTCACTTCATCAACGAACTCACTCTATTGATCATGACAGGTATTTGCAAACAAAAAGCAGTAATTTTTTGAGAAACTAAAACAATCTAATTGAATCATTGTGAAGAATTGACCTTGTAAATTGCAACAATCTTGCTAACATCTGATTATAAAATTTGTATAGCAAATCTCTTCTCTCTTAATTTCCTGTTTGACTAGTCTTCTGCCACACCTCAATCAACCCAAAAACATCCAGATTTCTTCTTTCTTATTGTTCCATTCAGGAATTACAAGTGTATCCAATTGTACTTAATCTCTCCACCCACAATTTAGTACCTTAAATCACTGCCAGTTTGTTGCTTACTTTAAAACAAAGATTATAGGAACCATGAATTAAATTACATGTTCTGGCTTCAGATGCTAATGGACACTTCTCCCTGTACCGTCCATTATGCCTGACTTCTCATGTATTACTTCTGCAAGAATGGCTTTGATTTTTAAAGAACTAGACTATCTGACCATCAGAATTCTGCACTGTCAATTTATTTCCTCGCTTACAAGCCTGATAAATTTTTTGTTTCACGTTTTTTAAAAGTAAAAACTACCTGTTTTCCCAGTTGTAACTCATCTGGAGTAAAAAGGTTCAAATAATTACATATGCATATGCTTTGCGTAGAATTTTGTGCTGAACTAGTGAAGGCTGACTGTAACGGTTTAGCCTACTGGAAGCTAGAATGAGACCTGGCTTTCAGAATAATGCTCATGTTTGAAACATAAGGTAAAGAAAAATGCCATATGAAAATTAAAACTGTATCTTCAGTTGGACAGCTCTTCCAATGACAATATTGTTTACTAACATACTAAACCAATGAATTTATTTCTGCTTCCATAATATCGTAGACCTATGAACACACTGACACTAAAAGGCCAGTTCAGTTTTACTGAAATTCACTCCTGGGTTGTGTTTTGCCTGCCTGAAGTCCCTGAAAAAACTCCAGCGGGAGAGTGTATCACCTTTTATTTTCAGAACACCTTTTTGGATACACAGCTTGAAAGCACTTACAGGTAAAATATAATTAATAGGGCACAATGTGACTTTACTGTGTGTAGTTAAATATATATGGAAATGGAAAGCCATATTGTCCCCTAAGTAGTATTTTTTGTCTTAGGGTATTGCTCACAGATTTTTCACTTTGTTATTTTTTTCAGAAGCAGAGGAAAAGAGGTTACTGTCCACCAACCAATGAAACAAGAAAAGGGTTTAGGCCCTCAAATTTGCAGATGAGGAAGTTGCCCAGGGTCAGCTGTAGTGGAACTACATATCATTACGGTGCTTCCTTGAAACCCAGCCTTCATACAGGCAAGGTTCTTTGAATAGATGTGATATCTTGTATTAGACCAACTGAATAAAAGATAAAAGATATGACATCTGCTCAAAAAACCTTGCCTGCCTATGTCCTTAGACCAACACTGCTACAACCAAAAACCCAGCCTTCATATAGGATTTTTGCTGTCAGAGTTTGTCCTGGATGTCACTTCCACCCTCCTCACTTTGGGGTTCAGAGCAGGTAGTGGCACATAATGATACAGACAGCGTTATTTTGCATTTTTCATGAAAGGTTAAGATGCATTGTAGTAGAAAGTAGTCTTGGCCCTCTCGCCCAGTATTTGTAGGGCATTGGCAGAGAGGATTGAAGCAAAATTCAGGATCACCAAAGAATCTGAGCCATTCTGAAACACATCCTGCCCTTTTCCATGTGTTCACTACAGATCTTTCCATTTTGAGTACCATCCTATCTCAGTTCCTTTAGTCATATTCAGTACATTCTTTCTTTAAAGTCAATGAAAATTTTGTTTGCATAAGGACTGCCTGATATGGCTCTTAATCAGTGCCATACTGTAATTAGAAAACCTTTCAAAATGTAATAAGTTTTCTTTAAAGCAGGGGTGTTGAAGATATGGCCTATGAGCCAGATCTGGTCTGTGGAGCCACATCATCTAGCCACCAGTGCTGCCTGTGGGTCCCAGAGCCAGAGCCATCCCTGAGGGGGTGCAAATTGGGGTGACCACCCTGGGCCCTGCAGAACTGGGCAGAGCAGCCATGGCAACTCTGCGCCACCTCCGGCTTTGTATCCAGCTGCTCACTCCCCACCCCACCACTGCCAGTGGTGGCAGCTTCTTCGGGTCCGGGGTGCGTGGGATCAGAGCAGGGCCCCGCATGGGCTGATTTGCCCCGGGCCCTGCACCCTGCTTGGGTCAGCTCTGCCCACAGTGGCAGGCCCAGGACAGCCAGAAAAGCTGAGCTTTACATAGCAGTGGCAGCAGCTCCAGAGCTGTGCAGCAGGGCCCTATGACAGCAGCAGTTCTAGGGCTGCCACTCCACTACTCAAGGATGCGAGCACAAACATTTCAGATCTGGAATGTGCGGGCCAGTGCAGCCTGCGGACTGGCCCCTCATCTGGCCTGTTGGGCTGGCTGCGTTTGACACCCTTGCTCTAACAATATGATAATTTAAAATAATCTGATATGACTAATTATGGTGGCATTGATGTACTTTACATGAAACCTTATTGTTATAATATACACTATCCTGTGAGATGCCCAAGTTCAGTGTTTAGCTTTTTTCAAAAGTAACTGACCAATTGTAGCAAAATTATCCTCTAAATCACTCTTAAAATCACTCTTCCACTCTGGTAACAAGTAATATATGCTGTTATCCTTATGACTTCAATGGCCATCTTCTTAAAACTTTTCTTCATGAGAAAATTTGTAAATAAAACCTCCTCTCCTTTTTGCAACTGTCATAGGATGGATCAGCTTTCAGCATTGAGAGTAGTGTTCTCTTCTCAGTGAATTAATTAGCACACTTTAGCTGACTAGTATAAATTATCTTACAATATAGAAGCTGGGAATATTTTGTTATTTTTCTGGTTAGGTAGATTACAACTTGGATATACAATGTATAATAAACAGTGTTTTTATACAAAAGATGCAAAAAGTGTTTTGATTTCCTCACTTTTTTTAAATCTAAAATGAGACTCGTATTGGAACTTGTAGTTATACTTAAACCCAAATTATCAATTAAAGAACATGGGTACATTAAAAGAAAAAGTTGTCCAAATCTATATATGACTGTGTTCAAGATTATACAGGAAAGGAAAACTGTTTCCTCTGTTGCGTGGGAAGTTTAAACTTGGGGATGGCAACGTCGTGTGTTATTGCCAGTGACAAAACTGAGCTCTGAATAAATAGGGTGATAAGACAGGCAACCATTTTTAGTGGTGTCTTTAATTGGACCAGCTGTATAGTTGGGTGAGTGCTTGGCCTGAAGTTGATTAGACCTGAGGAAGGGCACTTGATGCCCAAACACTTGTTCAACAGCTTTTCCATATACAGTTGGTCCAATAAAAGATATCCCTAAAAATCCTTGCGTCTAATACATTTTCTGGACAATCATGGCACGAACAACACTCCAACCCTAAGGTGATAAGATCTTTTTTATGCAGTCTCCTGCCATTGATTGTGTGGAGCAACTTTAGTTACTTTGATGGTCTCTTTATCAAGTTACACTTTACTAGCTATGGTAGCTCTTTTCAGAGTAGGGATTGTGATCCTAGGAGCCTGAAATTTCTAAATGGAACCTCATGGAACTAAATGCTCTGAGTCCTGTTCCAGTCTTGGTGAAGTTGTTGTATTTTAGCCTTTCCCTACCAAGGGGTAATTGTGTGCTCACAATTTACCCGGATCAGCTGAGGTGTGTTAAGTGTTCTGCTCTAAATTACAGACACTTGAACGGTTATCACTATATGAGAGTACATAAAAATGCCTAAGTGTGTAAATGGGCTCATAACTAGAAGAAGGTTTGGGAATGCTGAGATAGAGGATAAAACCTGTTTAGCACTGTAAATTGGAGAAAGATCAGGTTTATTGCTGTCTGAATCTATTTTTTGCAGAAAAGGGGAAGGTTTTTTCAAATCAGACAATATATCCACCATATCCATTCTAAAAGATGTACTCTCCAAAGAAGCTACCAAAAGGAAAATTAATCTCAATATATCATATGGTAAGACTTTTTTTTTCTCTTCTATTTCATTTAGCTATTTTAGAGATTTAAGCATTTCATTTTATTGTTCTTACATGTTTTTTTGTTTGTTTTTTTTTACTTCTATTAGATATAAATGAAATTTCTGTGAACCACACACTAAAGTTAATCCACCCAAAACTAGAATACCAACTGCTATTGGCGAAGAAAGTTCAATTGATAGATGCTTTAAAAGTAAGTTTCTGAGAACTCCTATTCAGGAAGCTCTTTTACAGATGTGGGAGCAGGGAGTTTTAGGTTAGCAGCTGCCAAGCTCTATCTGATTTATCAGACAGATTGAAAGATGGGGTCTGCTATATTTACATGGCTAGGACTGCTTTTCATTTGTATTAGTCCTCCAAGGCATTTACTAATAAAAGTGTGCCCACCTCCCAATATCATAGTTTGACTAATGAGTACTTGACTATTGATCCATTATTGGTGACAGTTTGTTTAAATGTGGCCTGGTTGCCTCTTTCTTTCCTTTCTTGTACCACTCTGTTTTAACACTAGTATTCCAGTTTCCTCCTTTTTTTAATCCTTTGCCCCAGAGCAAATAGACCTTAATAAACATAAAGGTGATCGTTTGCAACACAAAGGGCACTTTTACATGCGCTCGTGGAGCAACAGAGATGCCACTTCAATTAGAGCAGCTCTGAGAGCCGCTCTAATTAAAGCGCCACTGCATATGGTCTATTAGTGTCCCCACATTTAAAAATGGTGGCAGGGATGCTTGAACTAAAGCTCATTCAATGAGCTTTAGATAAAGCATCCATTCCCGCCATTTTTAAGCATGGGGACGCTGATACACAAGACATGGAAGGCTGCTGGAGTGTGGCAATTGCCAGCAGACTCCATTAACTGAGCCAGCTCAGACAGGCTGGAATTCCAGTGCATCAGATCAGCCTCTGTGCTGGCGTATAGGCGCCCAAGATAAACTAACGCTCTTTTGTTTGGGATTCTGCCCCAGCTATCTAAGGTAAACATCTTGGTAATTTTTAGAGATGAGAGAATCTAAATTGGGTTAATGACTGAAGACATTTTCAAGCCATCATCTGCATTTTGTAAACTCCCTTCCATTCTAATCTAAAAGTAGGGATTGTATCTCGAGCCTCGAAGTAATAGACAGAAACTAGTTATTTTCACAT
The DNA here is from genome assembly GCF_000455745.1 of Alligator sinensis. Taxonomy (NCBI): domain Eukaryota; kingdom Metazoa; phylum Chordata; order Crocodylia; family Alligatoridae; genus Alligator; species Alligator sinensis. The sequence continues at coordinate 4,480,942 of NW_005841840.1, read as the reverse complement.
AGAGTGTTAGATTGAATAGGGATCTGTTATGCTACAGTATCTAAAGGAAATGGTGCTATACTCTAGTATTGTCATGTCAGATATATATTTATCCTGCCTTCTTGACAGATACAGATTCCATAAAATCTAAGTTCTAATTTTAAAATTAAGTAAATTCTTAATTCAGAATATGACAAACATTTCATTAAAAAATGTGAATATAAGCCAGATAGCCTTAAAAGTAGCAAGATGTGTTAACTTTCCCCCATCTACCTCAGTGTAGTGTTAATTCAGATCTTATGAGAACATTTTGAGAACACAAGGAGTAAGGGGAATTCCTAGGGCTCAACAACTTCAAGCATTTAAGGGAAGAGATACAGGGAAAAGAGTCTGCATAAATGCTGTTCCCCTTAGTATCTCCTCTGTGTCACTCTGATGGAAAATACTAGGCTAGACAGGACCAATATTCTTGGGTTCTTGTTTTATGAGCCAGATTATCAAAGTTAAATTTGTACTTTCTGTGTATAGTTGTCACAAGTGTGTGCATAGGTCAGGAAACTGCATGAGCAAATAGTGAAATCAACAATGGGCAGTAGGAGATTCATCAGTTTCTCTGCTCTTAGTTATTGAACACAAGACTGTGAACTTATGGGCCTTCTTCAGTCTTCCGTTTTCTGCATTACAAAATCTGCTCTGAATCCAAGGTACCCTTAGTTAGCACATAACACTAACCAGTGCCTGCAGTTCACAATTAAAGCTGTAATTCAGCTCTCCTCCAGTGGAAAGAATGTGAAACCCAGAGACTGAAAGTCAAACATAGAGGACAGGCACAAGATGTCCATATGCCCACACACAAATAGGAGCAAGTGATGCAAAGTAAAGGTGTGGAAGCTCTCAAAACAAATGTTGAAAGGGGAGAACTAGGAGCATGTAAGTGGAAGGATGGGTGCTTGAGTACTATCTGGTGGAGGGTAGGACAAAGTGAAGAAAGGAGAGCGGGTATCTTGGTATTTAAATTCCCTCTACCATCCCAGAGCAACTGGCAGCACCTGTTAAAAACAGCCATCAGTAAAAGTTAAAATTACCACTCTTTCAGCTTCTTGGTGGCTGTGATGGGGAAGAAAGTATCTGTTAAGTATTCTGCCTCCGGCTTCCTTTTCTCCCTGACATAAAATTCTGCCTTTATGTGCTACTGTTCATAAATTTCTCAAACAGCAACAGACCACAAGGGACAGGATTGCTGCTTGTTTCACTGCAGTATGGAGGGCTGTGATTTTGATCAGTGTTTCATAGCTCCAAGAGTCTTGTTCATTTCACTCTGTTTCTAAAAGCAGATTTAGAAAAGGCAAAGCATGGAGCTACTTCTGCAGATTTTGGAAAGACACCATTGCATTGGTTTTACATTTCAAACATATCTTTCACATGCATGCTAGAGGCTATATTTTAATGGAAAATTTTAAGTTCTATAAAAAATTATCGTTTGTCTCCCTCAGGCTAGTCAGCAAGTGGATTTTGAATCATATTTGAGAACTGTCACTGCTATGAGCTCAGTCTGGCATCTGAATCTGGGTTTTCTTTGATTGTTTTCTCAGCAATAAGGTTTTTTATCAGAACATTGCTAACAATTTTGTTGATTTATTGGTCAGAAAGGAACCTGACTTCCTTTCCTATCACTGTGTTTTGGTTCTAAAGAATGAACAGAAGTTGTGAAGCACAAATTTGTGGCAGAAGCTATGACTGATAATATACGTAGATTTTTTTTTGACAGTGTCTCGGACGGCTAGAGCCGACTCAAAGTGATTTAGAAACTGCTCGTTCGTTAGGGTGGGCTGGTGAATGGAGAGGCAGACAAGGTTTAATGGTTGCAAAAACTTTTACTTACGCCGCTTGTAGTTGCGACGCAGATGGTCCGGTCGTCTGAACAACTACGCGAGTTGTTCCAGCTGGCAAGGCCCAAGCCAGTGAATCCGTCCGCAATTCAAGCCGGCAGGCAAAGGGTACGTCGGGGCCTGAGCTCG
>NW_005841840.1:4473366-4474309 GCF_000455745.1 Alligator sinensis | reverse complement strand
TCCCCGGGATCCCTAAAATGTTGATGCCCCCTAGAACAGTCTCTAGGGGATATCGGTGGTCCTCAACCCAAAACTTGACCTTCGTTGTGACGGCGATAGCGTTAAGCCCTTGTACCTTGATCGTCTTGGTGGTCTTTTGATGAGGTATCGTTGAGGTAATCACGTTGGTTTGAGCTCCAGTATCGAGAAGGAAGAATACTTGTTGCTGGTCATCCAGATCGGTAGGGTTGTAAACAGTGAGTTCGGTGTATGGACGAGGATCAGTAGGATCGGGTTTGAATTGGTGAAGGCCGCTGGTGGAGCCGACGGCCATTATTCGTTTTTTGGTGGGTCCTTGAAATTAAATCCCAATGCTTCGGCCATACGAGTCTGGGCCCTTTCTCCAAAAATCCGCAACTGAGTCTTTGTAAGTCCGGAGTGGGAGAGAAGAAATCCGAACATATTTCTTTCCTTCAGGGTTCTTTCCCCTGGGGTTCTTGGAGGTGACCCCCATGGCTCTCGCCGAGGGGTATACCCTTGTCACCTAGGCCTCGGTGTTTCAGCTGGGTAAGCTGAAGATCGATCCCTTATGTCATTAGAAGCTTCTTCACCTTGCTTCATGAGTGCCTGTAGTCGTGGGAGATGGCCTAAAAGATTTCCCACTGGTTGACCTGCCATCGGGTTCAAAAAGAGTCGGAGTGTAACGGCATTTGCTCCTCCGTATACCTCCACGCAGGCATCTATAGCTTCCAGGGGCGTTGGAATTGCCCCGGGGTCCGATAGGTGGCGGTGAGCCCATCTCTCTTTTCGTTGGATTGCTGTTAGTCCCATTGGATTCGTTCTCGGGCTCCATGAGAGATATGACACCCCAACTATAGCCAGGAGGAGTTGTTCTGCAGTAGCCTTCTGCGGGCGACCCTTGTGCCAGGTGTGGAATTTGTGGGTTACCTGTCCCACCACGAGC
>NW_005841840.1:4458486-4472197 GCF_000455745.1 Alligator sinensis | reverse complement strand
GTGAGTTGTTCCAGCTGGCGAGGCCCAAGCCAGTGAATCCGTCCGCAATTTAAGCCGGCGGGAAAAGGGTACGTCTGGGATTGCGCTCGGCGACGGGAAGAAGGATCGATAGGTGATCAGTCTATCGATCAGCTAGCCGCAAGGCAGGTCTCTTTAGAGGCACTCTGCAGCGTGCTCAAAGTTCTTCGATTTGGGCGGAAGTCGCACGAAATTTTAAACGGCTAGCAAGCCAATCAGTAGCCGCCACGTGTGAATAATTTAGAACTGGCCAATAGCAGGACACAAATTTGCATTCGAATAGCGGGAACTCTTTGCACCGTGCATTTCTGTGCTGCAAAGAAGAAATGCATCCTGCAAATTGGCGGGAAGTCTCTTGCACCGAGGTTCTTCTGCTGCAACAGAAAACCTTTACTTTTGCAAGAGGCTGTGATGTGGCGGGAAAATTCCACCATGCCGAGGCACCAAAATCACTGGGTTGTGACAGACAGTAACATTCCTTTAATATATCCAACAAGATAAAAGGGAATAGTTAACCCCTCTCAGTGCTATTGTTTCTATCTGGAGGTGCAACCAGTACTGCACCAAGTCATATCCAGGGTGTTTCTTCAATCATAATTCAGGATTGTTTCTTATTTAAAGAACTTTTGAAATTAGAGGAAAAAGATGAAATCGCTGGAGAAGGGTGGGTGTGGAAAAAGGCTGGTGAGAACTAGTTCAGAATGCTCTCAGATACTGAGAAGAGTGTAAGCAGCTCCCCTTTTCTTGTTTTTAAATCAAGCATGCACATACCTTAGTCAGCTTTTAAACAGGAGTTTCAAGGAGTTTCAGGTACTACATTTGTCTATGCACCCCCTCCCTGCCAGGTCTGGGTCTTTTGCAATGCCATTCTATCTTGCTACTTCTAAATATTTACCTTTTTGCTGTGTGAACACTTAAGCAATTATGGGTAACTGACTTTTTAGTGGATCAAAAGGATGGTGACTGTGCACTGAGCCTAACTCAGATCCCATGGTAATCAATGAAAGTTAGTTTTTTTTTCCATTTGACATTAGTGAGAACTGAATCTGACCTAAAACTCTCCCTGCAACTGGAAAAAATTTTCCTTAGTTTATAACCATGGTAATATCATGTTTTAGACAAAATGTTTTTTGTGTTTGCTTGACTTATGGTCCTAAATTGCATCTCCCTTTAATTCTTCAGAGTGAGATGATCTCTCTTGACCACTGGCCCATTTATTTATTTATAGTAGGTATGGTATTAATCTTTTCCTAGTTTGAAAGGATGTGGAACTTTGTAACCAGCAACAAATTTTCATCCTTCTGGACACTAAGTGCCTTTCTTTTGACTAAAAACACTAAAAACTGGGATCTTCAGCTGTGGTGCTGGGGTACCTTGAGGTCCTTTTGTGTGTGCCATGGGATATCACAAATATTAGCACTGTTAGGTATGCAAACACCTACACGAATTACAGTATAAACCCAGAGATTTCAGCTAGGAATTCAGTGTCAAAAACATTTTGATCCATTGTGGCCTTTTTGAGTTCTCTGCAACAGAACAATTGCGCTGTTATTTTTTATATGCAAGAAATGAGAGAAAGGTAACAGCTGGCATTTTCTGAGGTCTGCCTTAAGTCTAATGAGGGCTGCCTTGAGTCCAAAAAAGGTTGAGAACCGCTGGATTAAATATCTTTGTACAGAGGTGATATGTAATATATTAATATATATTAATGTCCACATAGGACTTAAACATTCTTGCTCTTGAGTCCAAAAAACAAAATAGTATAGTTTTTGAACTTTGATTTTTTTTCTCACTTTAAAATATGGTTCTACTCTCTTAAGCATTTTAGTAAGTCTAAAAGTGACCAGGAAAGAATGATGCTTTCTAAGTCAGTGAACTCACTCCCTGAATGTCTCATGTACTGGTAGCCTAAATAAGTATTGAGTTTTGGAGCTCTTAGCCCCATAATCTTCCTCAAACTCCATAAAGTTTAGGGAAACAGAGCCGGCATCTGTTTTGTAGAGTTTTTTTCCTTGTTAATCAACAGAGTTGTTTATGAAATTCCCATAGACTAGGGCCTCCAATGGGACACTTACGTGCCTGTACACCAATGCCAGGAGCCTGGGGAACAAACAGAAGGAACTGGTTCTCCTGCTAAACAAAAATGACTATGATCTCATAGGGATAACGGAGACCTGCTGGGACTACACCTATGACTGAGCCACAGGTATAGACGGCTATACCTTGTACAGGAGAGATCATGTAGACAAAAGGGGCAGGGGTGTAGCTCTCTATGTCAAGTAAAGCTACACGTCCCTGCAAGCCAACTTTGGCATCCAAGGTGGATGACTGGAGACCCTCTGGGTTAAAATCAGTGGTGAACACGGCACAGGGGACACAATGGTAGAAGTCTACTACAGACCTCCTAACTAGGATCAAGAGCTCGACCAGGAATTTGCCAAAGAACTGGCTGAGGCTGCATGCTCCCAGTGCATGGTTGTCATGGGAGACTTCAACTACCCAGACATCTCGTGGGAAGAGCACTCAGTCAAATCTGAATGGTCATGTGCATGGACAAGCTCTATCTGACTCAAGAAGTCTATGGACCAATGAGAGGCAAAGCACTGCTCGACCTGGTACTGGCAACCAGGGTTGATCTAATCAGTGACCTAATGATCGAAGGGAACCTGGGAGACGGTGACCATGAGCTGATCACCTTCACTATTCACCGTAAAGCTGGCAAGTCAGTCAGCAATGCAGAAGTCTTCGACTTCAGGAAAGCTGATTTTGACAAGCTCAGGAGGCTTGTTGGCGAGGCCCTAAGGGACCACAACCTGAAGGGGATGGGAGTTCAGGATGAGTGGTTGCTCCTCAAGGGAGCAATCCTGAAAGCACAAGCATTGTCTATCCTGTCTCAGAGGAAAGGCATCAAAAGGACACTCAGGTGAAGTGCCTGAAGATTGGAAGAAGGCCAATGTGGTGCCTATCTTCAAGAAAGGGAGGAAAGTAGATCCAAGGAACCTACAGGCCCATCAGCCTGACCTCTGTCCTGAGGAAGATCTTGGAAAAAATTATCAAAGAGACCATTCTTGGCAAACTGGCTGATGGCAACATCCTGAGGGATAGCCAGCATGGTTTCTTGCAGGTAGGTCTTCCCTGACCAATCTCATCCCCTTCTATGAAAGGTGACATATCACCTGGACAAGGGAGAAGAGACTGACGTCATATATCTTGATTTTAAAAAAGCCTTCAATCTGGTGTCCCATGATCATCTCATGGAAAAATTGGCCAACTGTGGCCTCAGCTACATCACAGTCTGGGGATCTGGGGATCTGGCTCCGAGGTTGGACCCAGAGAGTGGTAATAGATGGAAGTAAATCATCGTGGTGCACCATGACCAGTGATGTTCCCCAAGGCTCTGTCCTTGGGCCTATACTCTTTAACATCTTTATTAATGATGTGGACATTGGTATCAGAAGTAGACTAGCCAAGTTCACCGATGACACCAAACTTTGGGGTAAAGCATCCACACCTGAGGACAGGATGGTGATCCAGGCCAGCCTAGACAGGCTCAGCAGATGGGCGGACAAAAACCTGATGGCGTTCAACACCGAAAAATGCAAGGTACTCCACCTTAGGGGAAAAAAAACCCCACAGCACACTTATAGGCTTGCTAGTGCTACACTTGCTAGCACCACAGCTGAAAGGGACTTGGGGGTCATGATTGACCACAAGCTGAATATGAGCTACCAATGCGATGTCGCAGCTGGTAAAGCGAGCAAAACTCTGGCTTGCATCCATAGATGCTTCTCAAGCAAATCCCAGGATGTCATCCTCCTGCTGTACTAGGCCTTGGTGAGGCTGCAGCTGAAGTACTGCAACCGATTCTGGGCTCCACAATTTAAAAAGGATGTGGAGAAGTTTGAGAGAGTTCAGAGGAGAGCCACACGCATGATCAGAGGGCAGGAGAACAGGCCTTATGATGAGAGGCTGTGAGCCATGGGACTCTTTAGCCTGGAAAAGCTCAGGCTCAGGGGGGACCTGGTGGCTGCCTATAAATATATATGGGGTGTACATCAATGTACACAGACTGCCTCCAGAGGTGGTGCAAGCACCTACTCTGGATTCCTTTAAGAGTCAATTGGATGTATATCTTGCTGGGATCCTGTGACCCAAGCTGACTTCCTGCCCCTGGGGCAGGGGGCTGGACTCGATCTTCCGAGATCCCTTCCAGCCCTAATGTCTATGAAATTATCATTTATACCTCCAAATACCTAATGTTCATTTTGAAGTATAAATTTGGACCTAACTTGTCTTATGGTAACTCAAGTGATAATGCTCAAGAAAGACAGTCTAACTTTGTTCTCAGATCCCCAGTTGCACCTGGGCAGTCATCTAGCGAAAACATTTTTACTTGTAAGCTGTGCACATTTGATATAGAAATCACAGAAAATTAAATGCACAGCTTGGCAGTGCCACTTTCAGTGATCTCCTTCTACAGTAAGCATCACTTTTACATAGTGATGGTAGCATGGGATTAATTTGAAACACGTTTTTTGAAAAAAATATCCTTTTAGAAAATCAGTTTTTACTGAATAAAATTGAGGGTTAACACATGGTCAGTTGGAGCTGCGTAAAATTTCAGATATTCTCATTAATTGGTGAGGACAAAATAAACTCACACTTGCTTTGACAATTGGCAAAATCAGTTCCCAGCTTACTATGTATTCTGAATTGTGAGATTCAGTTTTGCACCTCAGTGGGTGTGTCTACATGAGACTTTGACTGCGCAGTAACACAATAGTACTGCGCAGTAGCATTGCGAGGCAAAAATCACGACGCTACTGCACAGTAGTATTAGGCCACTGCACAGTAGCATCACAAAAAAGGCGTTCACTGGTGCTACTGCTCAGTAACTTGGGTTACTGAGCATTTATTTACTACTTTATTTACTACTTGTATAAACAAGTAGTAAATAAGTGGACAGTAGCACCTTGTGTAGATGTGGCCAATAAGTGCCAAACCCAAGCTGATTTTTTTTTAAGCCAACCCAAATAACCTGTTGGTTGTGATGTCAAATGCTTGTTCAGTTGATTATTCTTTCATCTGTTATATTGTAAATGAGGTAACCAAATGGTGGGTTTTGGTGGGATGGGGTGGTGGAGGTTGGGTTTTTTTAATTAAAGGACCTCAGTCAAATGTAGCCGCAGAACCTGAGCAGGATTTGTTTTCAGATAATGCCTATTCCATATTCTTGAGTTCCCAGAAAGACATGAAAAATCAGATTGAGTTTGTATAAAAAGAACATTGCACAATACTGAGCCTTCAGCTAGTGAGGAAATGATGCTAATGAACTGTATTCAGCTAGTGTTCAGAAATAGAAACTGGGATATCAGATTTTTATAAAACCAGTGTTAAAAGTAGGAGGTGTCATTTGGAAATCCGTGGGGTGAGGAAGATGATATACTTCTACACTTAGCAAGAGCAGTTGTTGAGAATTATTACATATTACCTCCTCTCATCTAAACTCCATGTTTATTACTTTTTGAGTTGATGCCTTTTAATTTTTTCAACATTTCAAAATCTGTTTAAGGAGTTGCAGGTTCATGAGGGAAACATGGACTTCCTGATACCAGAATATCGTTGCATTTTAGAGGAGGCGGACCACCTGCTGGAGGAGTACAAGAAACAACCTGCACATCTTGAGAGACTTTATGGTTTGTTCATAAATGCTGCTTTCCTCTCTTTAGCAAGAATCTTATTTTTATTTACACTGCAAATAGGAACGGCCAGAGGGAGTGTAATGTTACTAAGTTTTAGTAACAATATATTGGTAGATGAGTACAATTAAGTAAGTGTAGGTGTCAGTAGGAAGATCAGTAGGGGCTAGTGTAAATGCTTGTATGCCTGTAAAGCTATTAATTATCTTTTACTTTTCAGATTAATTTGATAATAGCTGTAAAGTAAATCAATCAAAGTATGCATTACCCTTCATTATTAATATGTATATGATATTATTAATCTTTAAAAATGCAAGAAGTGTTCAGCAGAGAACCATGGCAACTGTTTCAATGAGATCAGTGACATACTACTAAAAATTCAGAATCTGGATTATTCCGAGGGGTTTATATACTTTTTTATTTAATGGAATGCTGTTACAGTGAGATGGTCCAGCTCTTTTATGCCCCCAATTCAGGGATAAGCAAGATAGATAGGCAGGCATCTGTCTGTCTTGTGAGACAACAAATTTGTGATGAGTGAGGCATCAGCTCATTCAACATCTGCTGTAGAGCCTAATTCTTTGAGGGACAGCCCCTTTATGCATGTGAAGTTCATATCTAACAGTCCTGAATGTGTTGTGGGGCTGTTTCTGAGGTTTCTTCTTTCCTCTACATCAGGGGTGGGCAATTATTTTGGGCAGAGGGCCGCTTACTGAGTTTTGGCAAACCATCAAGGGCCGCATGACAGGCAGCCCAGGGCAAATAAATATTAATTTTCTAAATCTTTTAGGGGCCCCGCGGGCCGGATAGAATGGCCTGGCAGGCCGCATTTTGCCCACCCCTGCTCTACTTGTTGAGCTTTTCTTTTCTCAAAAGAATTTTGCAGTACTTAAATGTATTTTAGTTCTAGGAATGTTTTGTTTCCTTTGAAATGGTAGAATTCAGAGCACAGAAATTGAGGCTGGAAGCTTTCTCTTCCAGCCCTTTCTTTTGAATCAGGGTTAAGTACCCCTGAGTCATCCCAGACATATTTTGTTTGACTGTCCTTAAGAACCTCTAATAGAGGAAGTCTCTAAAGTAGCCTACCCCAGTGAATAACTATTCTTAGAAAAAGACTTCTAATAATAATATCTAATCTAGATCTGCCTTGCTGCAAATTAAGCTGGTCATTCCTAGTTCACTGAGATATAACAGACTTCTTTACATATTGGAAGATTATCATGGCTGTGCCCTTATTTTTCATATTTTACAATACATAAATCAAATTAATTCTGTCATGTTCATACACTGTGTTTCTTAAAATACTTGTTCCCCTCTGGACTCTCTCCAGTTTGCATAACAACATATAAACAAGACTTGGCTTGAATAGAAACATTTTTGAGCACCTGTCTCAAACTGGGACCTGAGTCATGGGCTTGCACTAGAAGTCGAAAGTGAAAGGCATAATGGAAATACAAATTAAATAACTAATTACAGTCTGATTATGCTAATAAAGAACAGCATAGCAATGACCTTGCTGATAGATAAACTGTTAGTGACAACAATATATTAGAGAAAAAAATGTAAATAATCTTTACCATGCATGTAGCTGCCTTAGCAGCCTTAAAACCATGAAGTGTTCATTTTAAGTGGAATTTTTACATCTCTGGCTCTTTAAGTCTATAAAATAAGAAGCTGCTTTCAGGGCAGACAATCTGCAAGTGTGACAAATACAGGCTTAAACAGTCCTATATGCATAGACTGAGAGTTGTATAACATATTTAAAAATATTCTCCTATTAAAGCATTTATCTTTATGCCTGGAGATAATTTTTCACATGCAAAGCAGGCAATTTAAAGTTAGGTGCGTTGCCACATAGAACGAAGTCACCTTAAGGATTTGGATTATTTAATTGTAAATTAGTTTTTAAAGTGTACTGTTTTAAAAGAAAATAATTTTGCTTCTAAATGAAAATCAATTATAATGTAACAAATAGGAGGAGGGGTTGTTTTTTTTAGTATTAGTAGTAAAGCAAAGAATTAACCTTGAAATTCAACATTGCTTTTGCAGGTATGATTACAGATCTCTTCATAGATAAATTTAAATTTAAAGGCACCAATGTGAAAAGCAAAGTTCCTCTTCTTCTAGAAATTCTGGACAGCTATGACCAAAATGCATTGATTACTTTCTTTGATGCTGCTGCCTAAATTGGGAGAAATGGTAAAAAGAGGTATGAGTCTATTAAGGAAAACAGTAGTGATGTGAAACAGGAACACCTGATATTTAATATCTTGAATTTAAAAATGTTTTAACTACATCCTGATTTGTTTTTTAAATACTTTATCTTTTTTGTGTGTTGCTATTTCTTTAGTTGATCCCATTCCTAGTATTTATTTAAACTTTTGCAATCCAGCTGAAGACAATAGATGTAAAATATGTTGCTTATGTTAAATGCATATACAGAATATTATATTTACTTTAGTGCTGATCATAAATAGCTAAAAAAACCCAAAACTTCATAGTTGCAAATATTCAAAATCCTTTTTATAAAATATTTTTAACCTAGTCAAACAGGACATGGAAAAAGATTCCACAGTTGTAAGAGTTCAACAGAAAGTACTCTTTCTTGGGATCTATTTTATTGTAAATGTATTGGGAGCTTAATTGAATGTATAGCCATAGCACATTTTGTTTACTGTATACCAAAAATGGTACCATATTGTAAATTTAGTGCATAGTATAGACAATTGTATATACAGGACATGAAAAAGTGATTCCTGTCCTTAAAGGGTAATTACATGTATAGTTTCATTCTGTTCCATGTATAATCTGTTTGGGTAAGTTTACAATTCTTGAGGCTACACAAACACTTGGGCATATGCTCTTTACATTGGATTTAATTAACTTTCCTCCTAGTACTCATATACCTGAAATTTTTGCTGTCACAATTCATCATGCACTCATCCTCTTCCCAGTCCCTTCTCAAAACTCTCTACTACAAAGTCCAGAAACTTTAATATATTTTAGTAAAAGTGGTATCTCCTGTGCTTTCTAAAAATGTTGTGATAAGACATTTCTGTTTATCTTGTTTGGGGTTAAGCCCACTCAAGCAGGGATAGTATCTTTTGTCCTGTACAGCATCAAACAGAGATAAACATTTCATCAGTGAGTAATACGGCATTTTAATATATACACTTTCAAAGAACCAATACGGTTTTGGACTATACTGATGATACAGAGATGATAAACTAAGCCTGTCTCCTAGCATTACCTGGTCATGCCAGAAACAGAGTTTTTGTTTTTGTTTTAAATGAAAGTTTAGATTCCATCTTCATGTTTGCAAAGAAAAACTTGAAAATATGACGCTAATGTTACTGGTGCTGTGAAGTGTGCTAGACCCAGAGGAAGCAACTTTTCCTCAAACCCACTCTTCAGGCAAGTCAAAGTACTCTGCTACACTGGCTTTTGATATGGTGTGGCTTAAACATCACTGGTCACGGAAGGCAGAAAAGTAAAATGCCAGTATTCTCTCAGGTGCTGTCCAGTTTGAGCAACAGATGAGACCTCTTCCCTTGCTGGTGAGTGTTTTAACTACTCAGCTGCACAGTCAGGCTGCCCCTCAGCTAGAAGAGAAAAAAATAGAGCCTCAGCACCTTCCTGATTGTCCATGTCACAATACTTTGTTTGTCACATTTTTCTTTTCAATCTTCTCTGCTGTGTTTATGAAACGCCCACTGAGACAAAAGCAAGGCCCTGGCTGTTCCCAGCTTGTGTTCATAAATCCTATTAGTACAAGCACAAAGCTTGGTAGGAATGGAGTTCAATTGATTGAGTGTAACAAAGCAGTAAACGATTATATAGTGTCCTGGCAGTTGTACCAAATGATGAGAAAACAAAAACATGTTTCACAGTTCTTTCATTTTGAATTGATTTTGGGATTTAAAAAAACAAACAAACAGATAAACTATTTCCAGTTGTTTAGTTGGTGACATTTTCTGATAACTAGAATAAATTTGAAGGGGAAATATCCCTGCCAAGGCGTTTGGGGTGTTGGATAGTGTTTAAAATGTCTTTACTCTTCTGTAGACAAGGTTCCTTGGGTGAATCTGATTTCTTTTATTAGACCAACCCAAATAGTTGGAGAATAGTTATTAAGCAAGCTTTCAGGTTCAAAAACCCTTCATCAGGCTAAGGAAGTTTCAGGAGTTGGCGTGTGCTCTTCCTGGATGGAATGAAAAGTATCCTCCTGGATACTAAAAATCATGGACTAAATACAGACATTGGATTTATGACACATTTATAACCTGCCTGACATCTGACTTCTATGTCCTTCGACCAACACGGCTACAACCTACACCCTTTACTCTTCTGTAATATACATAGTAAAACCCAATCAGTTCTAAAAAAGATTAATTCAACCTTAGTATTTTTCAGATGCCAAAATGTTAGGATCTTTTACTTTTGTTTTGTTCACTGTTTATCCTTGTGCTCTACATTCTGGGAAAAGGAATAGTTCAAGAGCCAAATAGAAAATGATTAACTGATTATCTTGCAAGACTTCTACAAACAAAATAGTTGTGCCTGCATTGAAACTCACCCCCAAGATGGAAGAGTCTAGTTATGTTCTGACAAAACAAGAGATCTCAAGGGAAAACCCTGGTAGTTGATATGGAGTCTTTAATGACAATTAAGCTGGGCTGCTCAGCTGGAAGGCATCAGATGCTATCCATCAGTGCTTTGGGCTCACTACTGTCAAGAATGCTGATCCTGCAGTGGTGTGGGGGAGGGGGCATGCACCCAGTGCAGCAGTGGAGGAGGATGCATGGGGACGAGGTATTGGAGCGCTATGCAGTAGCAGCATTGTTGATGTGGCCTCTAGTGCAGCCCACAGAGTGTTCAGGCCCCAGCTGCTGAAAGGGTGGGCTGACCTGATCTACAGTTTCCAACACCGCAGCTCGCTGCATTTGTATTTTCCCGTAAGATCTACCATCCAGTATGATTCATCTTAACACTTAGGTTTGACAGTATAATTTGCAGGGCTCTGAACTATGCTGTTATTTCTTTATCTTCACAGAAAAAATGCATTGTGTTTGATCTTTATATAATCTAAATTGTGTTGGACAAGGAAGCCCAGTTTACGTGTGTCTGTAGAGTAGTTGGCTTTTGATCTAGCAGAAAATAGATCCTTTTTTCTTGCAGTGAATTATGGTGATGTTTAAATAGAGGCACAGAAATATGAACTAAAATTATTGTGCACTCTCCTCCCTGCAAAAGAAGCTAGCCAGTTGGTGGAGCGGGTAATAATGGAATTGGTAATAGCCTGTTGCCTATAATGGTATATCCCTTCAGTCTTCAGACAAAGCAGAAGAACATGATCCTTCAAGGTGTGAAACACCCAAACTCTGATCTTGAAAAATAGTTACATGCTTTGCTGAATTGTAGCCTTAATGCACGTACTTAAAGTTCATCTCTTTTGAGCAAAGCACTCGAGTATGTGTTTTCATTTGAAGGCAGTGAAATGTACGTGTGTGTCTAAATGCTTTGTTCACTAGGGGTGAATAGCCTTTTGTTGGGTGGGCCAAAGTCATCAGCACCTTCCAGGATCAAATCTGTAATGCTTTAACTCTGGTTGCTGTCACTGGGAATGAATGGTAAAACATCAAAGGAGGGAAAGGACTTGACATTTTGAAGTTAGTGGAAGTTTTGAGCTAGATCCACAGAAGAACATTAAGTGCCCACATCCAAAGTTTAGATCGTCAAAACCTGCTCAACTATCACCTAGCCCTGGAGGCAGCTAAAATGTTTCCTAAGTACTCAGATATTTCAAGGGTGTTAGCACTGTTAGGTCTGCAAACACGATTCACAGCGTAAACCCAGAGATTTCAAACAGGAGTCCATGGTGCTAGAAGAATTCTGATCTGTTGCAGTCTTTCTGATTGCTCTGCAACAGAAGGATTGTCCAATTGTTTTTCCAAAGTAAAAATAAGTGAGTGAATACTAAGAGCTGGCCTTTTCTGAGGGGTGCCTTGAGTCTAAAAAGGTTGAGAATCAACAATACTACCCACTGGAAGAAGCAGTGCTAAATGTGACAGAATCAAAGTCATTTTGTGACTCTAAACCCTTGTCTATAGTTTGGGCTCTAAGTCTTTCCAGATCCAGCCCTAATCAGCAACAAACAAAGGTCATTAGCATCTAAAAGTTGGTTGCTGTATGAAAGAGCTGTATGATTGCTCAGAGCTCCAGACTTGGGCCTGCACATAGGATGGCTGCCAACGGATTTGGAAGCATCTGAAGCCCCCGGCTGAGGTGGAGGATACTTACTGGTAGCAGGGCTCCATATGGCTCTTGCATGATTCAAATGAATTTGGACCTGATCTGGGTAATTTGACTTGGGACGTGAAAAATTTCCTTAAAAAAAGACTTCTCTTTGCAAACAATCAGCTCTGTACCTTTCACACAAGCACTAGGTTAACATTAAATGTTTTTAATGGTTCTCTAACCTACCATCTAATGTTTCTCTCGCAGTCTCTCTAGCATACTCCAATATCCCTATGGATTTCAAAACAATAATGCCCAAAGTGTCCTGATCTTTACAAACATGGTTGTTTCTTTTTTAAAGATCCTATTCCCCATGATTTATGACCTAAAATACACTATTCACCTTATCAGTCAAGGTCTAAGATTTCTTAGTATGGAGAAACCTGGGAAAGGATGTTGGCGTAGCCCTCCCTGGGGTGAAGGGTTACAGTGAATCGAGGCCTGAAAGCTCTGTGCCTTTGTAACAAGGCCATGTGTCACTGGAGGGGGGAGGGAAGCAACAGGTGCCTCAGGTTAGTTCTGGGTCCCCGGTGTAAAAAAGTGCTAGTGGATGAGTGGCCACATGCATCAGTGACACGCGGCTAGCCCTGGGCCATAGTCTGCCAAAGTGGTGTTGCAGCAGCATTGCCAGGTCTTAAATATGAAATTATCATATTGGAAGCTCAAAATTATTGCATTTATTGAGAAACTATCATTCACTGAAAAAATGTGCAAATGAATATGCAAGTAAGTCTTATTTACTTTATATTGCTCACAGTATGTCACCAGTGAGTGAGAATTGTGTCAAAGTTGAAGCATCTCTATTTTGAGATGTCATAGGAAGTGCTGACACCCTAGAGGCCTCTTGAAGGCTCAGATCAAGTGTAGTGGCTTAACCTGGCAGGGAAAATACCATGCATCTGTGTCCATGAAGGCATTTTCCTGAACCTCTACACGAGAGAACTGCCCTTCTGGCGTGGTTGCAGTGGCTTTAAACCCAGTTTATGGAAATAGGAGTCTCCTCCCTTGCTTGCTCGGGGGGCCTTATGGCTGAGGGCAAGTGAAACTTGGGGGCATCCGAACCCCAAGCCTCTGGGCTTGGGCTGGCAAGTAGGATGCCCGCCAAAGGTTTTGGAAACATCTGAAGCCCCAGGTGCAGGTGGACTCTCGGATTTGGAATTGATTTGGCTTGGAACATGAAACATTGTCTCCCCCCAAAAAAAGACACCGATATACGGTTTTTGGATGATTTAAAGGCTTCAGAACTGATCTGACTAATTAGACCTGGACCATGAACCTCCCCCCCAAAAAAACAAACACCAAACCGCTAGAAGCCAGTTAAAAGTTCCTGGTTTTGCATATGCTACATTAATTAGCCGCCTCAAGCATTATCCTACGGGGTAGTGGTAGAAGGGGTGAAGTTATGGTACAAATGCAGTAATTCTCCTACACCGGCAACACCGCGTCTCCGGCCCTAAGAGGGGGCCTAGCAGGGCCGGGACGAGCAAAGAGCAAGCCCGCACCACTGCGCGCTCTAGAGCCGGGACTCAAACGCCGAGGCCTCGCGCGGCTAGTGACGCAGGTGCTTGGGGGCGGGGCCCCGGCACTACGCAGCCGCCGTGGGTGGGGCTACGGCGCCGCTCTTGCAGGACCCGCTCACTCCTCGGGTGCGCTTGATCCTCGGCAGCTCCCGTCGCCCCGCGTCACGGCCGGCGCCC
>NW_005841840.1:4448344-4458061 GCF_000455745.1 Alligator sinensis | reverse complement strand
GCGGTGAGTGCGGGGCGGGGCCGGCCCGGGCGGCGGCTCCTCCTTCTCCTTCCCAAGCAGGTGCTGGGGGCGGGGGGAGCTGCTCTGCCCCCGAGGGAAGGGGACCTGACTTGTGGAAACCTGGCTCTGGCTGGCGCCCCCTGTCGTCCCCCCACACTCCCTGCCTGTCCAGGCGCAGGTCAGATTAGGGGGTGCCCACCCAGGACGGGAGGGGGCAGGAACTGCATTTGCTCCAGCCCAGACTCGTAGCCCCCTCCTCTGGGCGGGACTGTCCCTCTCTCCATGGTCCTAGGACGGCATCTGGGGAAGCAAACTCAGGTTCACAAAAGCTTGTGCTCTGGCTTGCTCACATCCTCCTGCTTGCACTCCTGTTCTCGCTCTCAGGCTGTGCAGGTGCAGGTCGACCCTGACTTCAGGCTACCATGGCTAAACCCCCTCAAACCATCCTTGACAAAGATTAGGATCTTGGGGCTCTTCTACATGTGTTGGAGGAGCTGCACTTTGCGGCTCTGAGAGCTGCTCTAACTAAAGCACCACAAACTTTCACGTATCGGTGTCCCTGTACTTAAAAATGGCAGCAGGAGCACTTGAATTTAAAGCACTTTTAAGTGCAGGAACACTGATGCATGAGATGCAGGAGGCTGCTGGAGCACAGCTGTTGCTGTATTCCAGCAGACTCTATTAATTGAGTCTGTTCTGGCACATCGGAGCAGCCTCTACACTTGTGTAGGTGCCTACAGGGAATTAAGGCTGGAAGGAGCTTCACCACATGCTCTGGTCTAGTCCTTTGCTCCAAGCAGGACCATCCCTCTAAAGCACCCTACGACAGCAGTTGATGACATGAACTTGGGTTCACAAAAGCTTGCTTTCACTTTCTCTTTTCCCTGCTTCCTTTCCCCTGCCCCCTAAAAATCTTATTTGGCCTATAAGGCGAGGTACAGACATTGCACATAAACTGGTACAAATGATCAGAAAATGATGTAAAGCTGTAACAGAAGTTTAGCATGTGCAAACCGGTTTCAAAATGGGGGGGACCTGGTCTAAGATAGACGCTGTATTAGATTTAATCAGTTTAGGATAGAGCAGGATTTCAAACTTCTGTCCCAGATCCTGCAGCGAATTGTCTGCCTTGGCTGTCCACCGTGGGTGAGCACTATTCTACAACCTAAATATCCTCTTTTTAACTGATATTCCAAGTGTCCCTAAAGTCATTGTTCTCCATTGGTGTCTTATGAAAAGCTAACTTATGAAAATGTTGCTTGCGCATCTGCATGCAACTCTTAGACCAGCTTTGGGGATTCCCTGAGTCCGGCAGTTCCTTTAGCCTGTAATTTACAAGCTTTGAATCCCTGAAACAGCCAGATATCCCTTCCCTGTGCCTTACCTATTTGCTTTCCCATGAATTTCCTCACTCTTCTTGCTACTGTTACTTATGAGCTGCTGGCCCTCTTGAACTCTCAGCCTTGTCAGAGTCTGGCTGTAGCAGCTCAGAGCTTCAAACTCTGAAAGGCTTTAAAGACCTAGTGCAAGTTGCAGAAACTAGAATATACACTGGAAACTTCCATTTGTGCAAGTACTAAATGGTTCTGGCAAGTCGACTAGAAAACTAGGGTAGCTCAGGTAGACACTAAAATAACATAAGGCAAGAGAAGTCCAACAGTCTGCCCAATTAAAAAATTCTGGCAGAAGACTTCTCAGTTGCCTAATTTTATGGCTTCAGCTAAAATACATGCTAACATCAGGCTGTCCCCTGACTTGCAGGCTCCACTTCAGAGTACAGGTCCATACTCCTATGAAGATAGCTTACTATGCTAGTATGAAGCGTCTTCCACCAATTTTTCTTTCTCTTTCTCCCACCCCATAGATGAAAAAGCCCTTTGCAACATCTCTCTGTTCTTAGTGCAGCCTAGGTGGCTCAAAAAAGGCAAAATGCCAAAAACAAAAAAAACCCTAGGTCCTGGGTCACCAACATAATCGTTCTGCTCAATGCAGTCACTGTACCATGCGGTCTGAGAACTTCTGTAGGTTTAATGTGACTACTGTCTTGCACTTAGATTCTCCAAGTATTATGGATATATCTATAATCCAAGATGTGGAAGAAAGAGTAAATGTTAATCATGTGCCAGACTACATTGATGATATCCATAAATACATTAGGGAAATGGAGGTAAGATGCCATGATTTTGTTTAAATTTTTAAGGCAGCTTAGCTCAGGATGGTGAGGCTTGTGGGTCTAGTCCCTGGAGGGGTGGCAGCTCAAGTAGGAGCTTATAATTGGAGAACAGACTGAGGGGAAAGGGGAAGAAAAGTGAGCTTCCTGTTGAGCCCTTCTAGAATAAAAAAAACCTGGCTGGAATATGCACTGAACATAAAAGAAAGGGCTTGAGAATGGACTCTGAAGGACCTTGAGCACCAGTATTTGGATTCTACTTTACGTATAGTACAAGTATTTAATTTGTATGTTAGTGGAGGGTGGTTTTTAAATTCTCCCATCTTTGTTGCATTTTTGGTCAGGTAACTTCTCTGCCAGGGTCAGTGCTAATATCTCACATATACTAACAATTCTCTTAACAGGTGAAATGCAAGCCTAAATCTAACTATATGAAGAAACAGCCTGACATAACAAACAATATGAGAGCTATTCTTGTGGACTGGCTGGTGGAAGTAGGAGAAGAATATAAACTACAGAATGAAACCCTGCATTTAGCTGTAAATTACATTGATAGATTTCTTTCTTCAATGTCTGTTCTGAGAGGAAAGCTTCAGCTTGTGGGTACTGCAGCTATGCTGCTAGCATCGTAAGTTAATTTGACATCATTGCTCTTAGAATGAGGCTGAGAGAGAGACACATAGGGGAAGGGAAAGACTATCTTAAAGCTGTGTCCTTTCAAAACTCTGACCAGAAGCCTTAAGATATCTATGTTCAAGTTTTTAAATCTTTTGGAAAATGACTTCATATTTACTAATAAATGAAAAAAATCTGAGTATCTAATGCACCTGGCTTCTGACCTGGTCTGCAGACTTGTGTAGCTAGAACTGTTCCAGAATAATACCTGGAATGTCTTGGGCCCTATAGTCTACAAAAATGTGGAAGGAAACAGAAATCATGTTCATACTGGAATTTTTATGGGTTTGCCAAGATTCTTAGACCTACAGGAACTTTAATGTGTGGACTTAATGTTAACTACTTACTTATACTAAGTTAGTCATGTACTAGGAATAGGTTATATAAGTAGAGCTGAGCTCTCAGGAAACAGTTGCTCCTATCTTGCTAACTTATGTTGGACTAGGGTGGGAGGGAGAGAACTACTGGTTGATAGACCTGTTCCTCTTTCTAAGTATATGTAACAAGTTGCTTATACTTCCTAATCATAGAAAGTTTGAAGAAATTTACCCTCCGGAAGTTGCAGAATTTGTCTATATCACAGATGACACCTATACTAAGAAGCAAGTATTAAGGATGGAACACTTAATTTTGAAAGTCTTGTCATTTGACTTGGCAGCTCCAACAATAAATCAGTTCCTTACTCAGTACTTTCTGCACCAGCAGGCAAATGCTAAAGTTGAAAGTTTATCGATGGTAAGTGTGAATCTGGCATTAAGCCCAATGTGCAATCGGAAAGCTCCATCTTACTACTTCAGAGTAGGTTGGGGCGTTTCTTTTCCTATGGAAAAGGAGGGAATGCCACTTGGTAACAAATATTTACCCATTCTTAAGAGTTCTAACGACCAGAAAATATGGAGGTCTAAAACATCAAGTTTGCATCCTTGTTAGATCTCCAGAGGGGGCAGTTGGCATTTTGTATCTCTGAAGCATTTGCTAGTAAAAACCCTTGGTAACTAACTATTAGTAGGGTGACAGTTAACTCTTACAGCTTTATGCCACTGTCCCAAACCATACTAAAACTGGTAACTACTTCAGAGAGCCATCGTTGGCTGACATGTGGACGCTAGGCAAAATTGGGTCAATGCCATTGGGGAGCCTCATGGGAGCTTCATTCTAGGCATATGTGCCAACCTAGAGTTGGTGATTTGCACATGTTTGATGATCTAACAATCTGAGGGAACACTTGGACTATTACAGTAGTGGTCTAAAATCAACTGCCTATTGCTGGTACACACTTGCATTGAAATACTGGCTTAGCCTTAAGAGTAAAGTACATGCTGGTTCATCTGCTACTGTTGTTAAGCTTACCATTTGGTCCCAGGGAGGGAGTCGGTACAACTGCAAAACATCCTACATCAACCTTTGACCACAGTGAAGTTCTATCAAAACCCTGTGGTGGACACTGGGGACCTAGGGCTTTTAAAGAGAAATAGCCCCCATGCTGTCCTGTCATAAAGGTACTCTGCATGGATCCCTACAAAAGGATACTGCAGTAACAAAGCACATAGCTGTGAAGCGGTCTGTAAATGAAGAATGGCATGACCCCAATGGTAGATATCTGAACAATTGTCAAGAAGTCTGAGGATCCTTACAAATGAAAGAGAAATTTGGTATGAGGGAGTTCATCCTCACAGCTAGTAAGCTAACAATTGCTGTAACATTTTAATCTCATCCACAAGAGTAGATGCTGGATAACTCCATACCTTCATTATAGTGAAGGTTCTAAAACTGGTGGCTAGAAGAAGCTTTAAATTATAAGGAATATGCCAAATGCTGTAGTCTTGCATGGATGTGGTATAACAGTATTACTTGTTTTCAAATGTTACAGTATCTGGGGGAGTTGAGCCTAATTGATGCTGACCCATACCTTCAATATTTGCCATCAGTTATTGCTGCTGCTTCATTTCATCTAGCAAGCTACACACTCACTGGACAAACCTGGGTATGTAGAACTAACACCAACTGAGATTTATAGTCTACATAGAAGCAAATGCAACAACTAGCACCTGCCCTTAAACAAGTTCCTGGCTAGCCAAATATAACTCCTGCAAAAACTGCTCATGTTGAGTGTAGGGCTTCAGCTCGCAAAAGCTTTGTATTATACGTATCTCCTGGTAGGAGAATATATTACCCATTTGAGTAACAGTCTCTGCAGTTCAAATGGCATGGTTTTGTCTAGGGTAACTGACAACACTGTACATGTCTCAAACCAATTGTCTCTTCGTCCCTTAGCCTGAATCATTGTCCAGAACGACAGGATATGCACTTGAAAGCCTCAAGCCTTGTCTTATAGACCTTCACAAGACCTACCTCAAAGCAGCACAACACACACAACAGTCTGTAAGAGAGAAATACAAGAATGCAAAGTAAGTATCTACAAAAAATGAGTGATTACGTATTCAAGTAATCACAACACGTGTTAAGGGCAGGGGCAGGCAATTATTTTGGGCAGATGGCCGCTTACTGAACTTTGGCAAGCCATCGAGGGGCGCATGACAGGCAGCCCAGGACAGATTTAATATTAACTTCCTAAATTTTTAGGGGCCCCACAGGCTGGATAGAATGGCTTGGCAGACCACATCCAGCCCGCGGGCCACATTTTGCCCACCCCTGTGTTTAAGCTATGTTAGCTTGGCGTGGGTATTAAGCCACTTTAGCAGAAGGCAGGGCAAGATAGCACCTCAATCTGTTTGGAGGGTGGGAAGGGAGAACAGTGGCATCTGGGTTCTAGTGCCTGCCCACTTTGACCCGAACTGGGTCAATTCAGTTGACAGCCTTAAGCTGCTGACAGCTGCTATGTAAGCACCTGGTTAGTAGACTGTTGCCTAAGGAAACTCATTCCTGTCTGAACCAGTTAATCGTTAGGGTCCCACACTGCCTAACCAGTATAGTGAACCTAATTCTGAGTAAGTAGAGCCAATACTTGTTCCTCTCTGCGCTCTGACAGGCATGATGAATGTCCATACAGTGGTTTGGGAGGTTTTTTGGGGTTGTTTTCTAATGTGAACTAACCCCATTCAAAATGGGTCTGGTGTCCTGTGTCTACCTTAATGTCACTACTCAGAAGTTGAGACCAGTAGAGCAGTGTTTCCCAGCCTTTTCCAGCCCAAGGCACGCTTGCATTTAAAAAACTTCTACGCTGCACCAGTTAAGGCATTCCCCACCCTCATACCTATTGTAGCTCATTGCCATGGCAAAATTCCATGGCGCACCTGTTCATTTCTGATGGCACACTTTTGTACCGTGGCACACTGGTTGGGAAACACTGCATTAGAGAATGGCTTGGTGAAATGCTGACCTGTTACTCAGGAGGGGACAAATGTTATAGTCCCTTCTGCATTAAACAACCTTCTAACCCCACAACACTGAATACCTTTCTGGTTCTGCTGTCACAAAGTTGTTCATTAATCCTGGACTGAGTTACCTTTCAGCTTATCCCCCTTTGTTGGAGCTCTAACGAAATTACCTTTTTGCCCTTTTCTCCTTCAGGTATCATGGAGTATCGCTCATTGACCCACCAGAGACACTAAACCTATTGTAACAATCAAGGGACTGATGCGTTTTTTGTTTTTTTGTTTTTTTTTTTAATATATATTTTTTTTAAGATGTGCATTTACTCCTCCAAGAAAATGATGTACAATTTTAAACTTTATTCAAAATTTTAGGCTTCCAATCATCATTTCAGATTCAATCTGAAGTTCACTTCAGATTATGATGTTTGTTTTTATAGGGTTTTAATGTAAATCCTTTGTGCAAAAAATCTTGTTCAAAATACTTAGCTGGAGCTCTTTTCTATAAAGCCGTTCTGTTCAAGTTTTAAACTTAACCATGCAGACCAACTGTTTAATCTGAGACTTCAGACATTTTATCCTAAAATGATTAGAGAAAGCGTCGGAGTAAACGGCATATGGAATAAAATGAGTAAGAGCAGCGCAGTGAAGTGGGAATTCCCACTTCCGCAGTGGTCATGTTTGTCTCAAGTTCTAGTGAACCACTTGAACAACAACACAGTATCTGTAGCATCTCTTGCTAACACTACATTCTAGTATTGCTTTGGACATGGATTAAATCTAAACTGTCTCTAATAGCAGTCATGCTGGACTAAATATCTAAACTACTAGGAAGATAAAACTTGGCTGAACTGCTGAAGCATTCCAACCTTGCTTCTTTTATGGGAGAACACTGAAATCCATTGTTAAGGGTTATGTTCTAACATCGCTAACGTTCTAGTATTGTCAGGTTGTGTATTACATGCTTGGAAGTTGCCATTAGACAGCTAAAACTGAGCCTTGTGTCATAAGGTTCCCACCTTATGGTGTAGGAAATGGTTCAACTTAAAATCACAGAGACTAGAATATTTTTTTTTATATGAAATTTGTGCAGGTCTATTACTAAAAATGTTAGCTTCCATAAAAAGTTATTTACAGCTAATGTATGATAGTGCTGTTGTACTGCTTGAGCAGAACCCAGCTGGGAAAAGTAAACTATAAGGGGCTGAGACCAGCCACTAGATATACCACCTTCCTCATTTAAAAGAAGACAGTACAGGTGGCCAGCACAGCTTGATTTTTATGAGTTGTGGGTTTAGGGATACTAGTTCATTGGTCCTTCACTCTTCCTGTGAGTAGGTCTTACTTAACACCTAATCAAAATAAGTTCTTGTTTTCTTCACTTCGGTAGAGCACTTTTTAATACCATAAAATGACTAAATCAGTGTTAGGACAAATATAAACTGACCTTAATCTGTGAATCTGTAACACTGCTTTGTTAACTAGTTACTTGGTCTGTAAAGCAGTGGCTGCATGGAAATGGATTCAAGAGTATACCAGGTTGCCAAATAAACATCTTGTTACTGGACCTAATGTCAGTGGTGGTCTCTTGCCTATATTCTCACTTGATAATGGCAGCTGACTATCCTACATCTGTATCACCTAGGTTTTGATTCAAAGCTAGTGCTACTTAGTGTCCTTAGTACACTGTAGATACATAACAAAAGTGGATAAGCATGTTTGCTTTGCCATGAGAACTGGTATGTAAAAACAGTTCCTGACCACTTGTTTTTGTTTCAGTGTAACTCATTCCAGAAGTCTTTGCTCTGATACATGTGGGCATTTTCATACTTTGTCTAAACATGATGATGCATCTAAAAATGAGAGCCAGGGCATGTCACTTTGAAGCATTTCAAATGGGGGAAACTGGCATGGAGGGGCGGGTTGTCTAGAAGTTGGGCTTCGCAGCCTAGGCAGAAAGAGATCATTCAACCGTGCCCATCTCAGCAAGATCTAGAAAGTGGGGAGAGCTAAACCACAAGCCAGGGGAAAAGCTTCACCTCTGCTATATCAACACTCTGAGGACCTAAGTATGTTAACTGTTAGAAAATTAAGTGACAGCAGCTAAAGTTATTATGCTTAACTAAAAGCCATATAACCAGGTGCCATATGACCTTCATAAACCTGTTATTTCTGCTTAATTTTATCACTTCTGCTGAAAGACTATAGATGTATCAAAAACTTAATTTCATACTTCTCAGGTTTTTTTTGTTTCCTTCCTCCAGCAAAACCCTTTTAAGTGCTTGTATTGGCATAAATAACTAACCAGTGTTTTTCCTGAGGAAGCAAAAGTCCTCTTTCCTTCTGTGATCAATACAGGAAATGAGTACTAGTAGCCTCTTCCACTTCTGGATGAGAAATCAAACATGGTGCAGTCAATTCTTAAAGGGAGTATCCTTTGATATTATTGCATTAATCAGTGCATGAAGACTTTAAATGTTAAAGGCTGTACAGTTGGTCCTACAAAGCTGAAAATATCTGCTGTTTGTTCTAGTGTTTTGACAGTAGAACAAGAGCTGTTCTTAGCATCCCAATACTACAGGGCACAAATTCTTCTTCTACTGATAATTGTCAACAGCAGTGGATTGCCTCATACTTTGAAGGCTGCTGGGATTGGTTTGTTTTTGTTTTTTTTCCCCACAGCTCTGCCCATGATGTTGCCCTACTTCTAACACCACACTGATAAGCCCATCTCTTACTGCAGTGGGTACTGTTCTATGATTTTTCTTACCTTCACAACTGAAGTTACTCTTGGTAGTTCTCAGTATCTGCTGTTGCTTCCCTCAGAGTTGAGGCAGAGCTTTACCAACACCTACAGTAGACATGCCATAATTTGTGCTGTATAGAAAACAGTGCTGTTTCTAGAGCCAACATCTTCCAGGCTTTTATCCAAAAAGACACTTTTATCCTGAGACACAATGTAGTCTCAAAGCTGCAAAAGCAATGGGATCTCTAAAGGAGAGAGGATGAAGGTGGCTATTACACAATAAACTTTATGCAAGAGGACAGGGCAATGTGATGAACTGCAAATGTGTAAAAGGGCAACATCTGGAGTTCCCTTAAGAAGAGAATATATGTCACTTAAATGAGCTAAGAGCTCTGGCAAGAAGCAATTTTCTATGTTAGATTTGAAAGTGGCAAGATTGGTTAAACAATTACTTCCCTTACAAAGTACTAGTGTGTCAGAACAGCTCAAATGGGGAAGAGTAAGACCTTGTGTAAATTATTTCTACTCTGTTGTTGTGTATATTTTCATGTTTGTATTCCATCACGTTTTGAGTTCTCAGATGAAAGCATCTGAGGTCAATTTGTTCGTGAAAGTTTGTTCATATTATTTCTTTCAAGTGGTCCAGTGTTTAGAAACTTTTTTGTACTTGAAGGAACTTTGTGTCTCATGTAAAATGTTTACTGAAACTTTTTAAAAAATAAACATTAAAAACTATGGGGAAGTCTCATATAGTTGCTTAAAAGTTTGTGGGAAGCTCTTTCAAACAGAGTAAT
>NW_005841840.1:4429846-4448334 GCF_000455745.1 Alligator sinensis | reverse complement strand
ATTCCTGCTAGGGAAGCAGCAGAAACTTCCCCAGAAAGGCCTCAGTTGCCTTAACTGGCATAAGGCCTCATCTATAATCACACATGATCTTAATGGGATTACTGTTGGAATCCAGCTTTGTCATTTAGTAAATTCTCCAATGCCTAAAAGCTTACAAAGAAGAATTTTTCTAATTATGCAGTTGGTCTAATCAAAAATACTATGTTTACCCAAAGAACCTTGTCTAGCCATGTCCTTAGACCAGCAAGGCTGCAACCAACAGCCCTACCACACCAATTTGCATTAAACAGGGAGTGCAAGTGCAGATCTGTGCTAACCTAGAGTTTAAAAAGGGCCAGTCCATTTGTTGATATATGGTGGTATCTGCATCTTTTACAGAATAATTGCCATCACAGTAGTGTTCAAGCTGTAAACTATGACAGCCTATTTAGTACTACCATAGCATTTCACTTAAATACCAAGTTTTCCTTTTATTTGAAGGTACTGTACAGCATTATATACAAAAAAAAAAAAAGGAATCTGGAAGTGGGGGAGAAATTGACCTACAAAAATATGTTCAGTATCTTAGTATACAAATTAAGGATTTATACAAGGCTTTTAAATGGAACATGATTTTAATAAGAAACTCTCTTCTTTTTTCTCTTTTTGTTACCGACTTTTTTACTTGAATTTTCTTGTTTGGAGCTGGTAGGTGTTCTGTGAACAAAACATTCAAATGCAAAATTAGACTACATTTAATACATATGGAGATAAATCAACACTTATTTCATACCAATCAAATCAGATTTCAGCTCTGATACAACATTAGCCAAAACCACCATGCATACGGTGCTCTACATAGAATAAGGTACAAAATGGTTAAGGGCAATTACCATCCAGACTATCTGGTTCTCATTAATGAGTATGGACTGATTTTGTTAAGTAAGTCATAACAGGCATTTTTCTCTAAATAGGAATAAAACTCTAGGTTTACTGCCTTTAAACACTTCAGTCACCAGTCCACTAGATATTATTGATAAACCATCTACTACTAGTGGGGCAGATTCTGTGCAGTGCAATATACAGTGATAGACTAAAAATATAGTTGACTGAGCTGTAGAGGCAGCTGTTTCTAATCAACTTTCTTGTTCCCTCCTGGATAACAGAAATATCCAAATAACTGTTCTGAATTGCACCTGCTGGAACAGTTCCACAAGCACTTTTATCAGTCGGTGATCAACAAGGATGCACTGACTTCATGACTAAAAAAGGCACAGGCCAGGTAGAGACCAAAAAAAAAAGGAAGATAATGATTATACCTGTGCATTTCCTTGCATCAAAAGCTCCTGCCTATCTGTTTCAGCAGTGCAAAAATATTTCAAAGCAGGAGATGTGTCAGTTCTCAGCAAGTATGTTAGGAAAGGGTCATTTTCTTATAAATGCACAAGGCAAACTAGAATACTTGAATCTATGCCTTGCCCAAACCATACACAGCAAGTGGTCATTAAAATATTCCCCATCTCATTCTTTAATTATATGCTATAGTTACCTGGTTTTCTTTGGTACTTTTTCTGGTTTTAGAATAACAACTTCTTCCTCTTCACTGTCAGACAGCACAATAGTGTCATCTTAAAAAACAAAACAAAACAAAAAAAAAACCGTTGCTTTATACATGGCATTTTTGTAGATAAGCAGTTAGTACATTCCTAGGTAATTATTTAAAGCTGGGAGATGCTTACTCTACAGCTACAGTAACTCTGGTAAACAGTAAATACCTTTCAGTTATAAGAACTGCACACTGCTGCATATTTCAACAAGGGGACCAGTACAAAGCACTGAGACCACAAGGTAATTTGAATACATTTGTTTCCCTGGGATGATTTTTCTTACTGCTGAAGTGAACAGCCTCAAATATACTATAGTTAAAACAGGAGTGAGGTTTTCATTCCTGTCACAACTTAAGCAGATACTAACCTTTCTTAGTCTTGCTCACAATGCTTACATCTTCCATTTCCATTTTTGGATCCTCCAAAGTGTCAGGATCATTGTCATCATCTTCCTCTTCCCCTCTCTCAGATTCTTCAAGTTCCCCCCAGGAGTTCTCTACCCCTTCTCCAATTTGGGCTGTTCCAGGGGTCCACAATATTGGTTTGGCAAAGCTGAACTAGTTAAGACCAACTCCAGGAATTAACAGACTCTTTCTCTGTGCTCATTTATAAAAGCAGGCCAGACAGTCCTTAAGCTTACCAGAAGACTAACATGCAGGTATATAAAGAATGTGTGCTGAACACCAAAGACTGTGAACATGATGAAGCAGTGGCAAATCAGCATGCTGGAAGTATCCCCAATGCCTGACCAAATAAAATGCTAAATTTATGCACACTGGGGTAAACAAGTGATCCCCTTTGCAGCTAATATCCATCCATTGGAAATAGCTGGGAATGGAGGTGCTGCTTTTCCCCTCTGTACTGCAAAAGCAACATGCTCCTTTAAGGATTTCAGGTTACCCTTGAGTGACACCTTCTTGCTGAAGCTTGGAAGAGAAGTGAATAACTATAACTCAGCACTCTTTTAAGCATCTAGCTGGGGTCATCTGAACCCAGCTCTCTTCCCTGCCTATGCAGGGGGTCAGACTCGATCTATTGAGGTCCCTTCCGACCCTAACATCTATGAATCTATAAAGTGCTGCAAAGTCTCCTTAGCTGAAGAATAAGAAAGTAGTAGGGATAGTAATGAAAAAGGGAAGCAGAAAAAAGTTCCAGAGGCAAATTCTCATATCCTTGATAAGCAGATTAACAAGACAGATTCTTTCACCTAAAGGCTTCTGCAGTTGCCATAATACAATCTTCTAAGAAATGAAGAAGTCAGAATGTTGTGTGTGTTTCAAGAAGCTGCAAGTGAAAAGGCCACAACTGCTCACTATAACAAATGATACCATAAAAAGATACACGTCCAAAGGAGGATCAGCCTTCATGATGATTTCTTCAGCTTGCTCTTCCACATCATTAGCATCCACAAGAGCTCGTTCCATTTTGAATGCAGTAATCTTTTGATTTGGTATAGATTCTGCAAAGCCAAACTTTCCACCTTCCTTCCTATAACCATAACAATTTCAGTAAGTTTCACATTTAAAATTGTCATAAAAAAACCTTCACTATGTACAGAGCTGTGATCTAAAACAGCAGGGTACAAAACCACTGCATAAAAATGGTCACGTTTTAGGTAAGTGATTAAATTTAACTACTATGTTCCCAGTTTAGGGGCTCAGGCACTCAGCCAAGAATTGGGAAGGTGGGTGTCAAGGCCTCCCTAGTGGTGTCACATTGAAAACAGCAGTGCTTTTACATATGTGGCTATTTACTCTTAAATGGTTGAGCTTCTCCTCTTCCAAAAACCACACGTGGCTTGTGTACATGATAGAACCTATGGCTGAAACAGCTGTTTCAGTAAGGCTTTCTTGGCAGACCAAGCCACAGAAAATCAAAGTATTAATGAGCATGACTCATTTTGGTTACATAGCTTCTCCTTGACAGAGAACGGGGAACCATAAAGTAATAACTTCTAATACACTGTATTATTTAAGCCTCACCTAACTTTCCGGTCATTCTCCAAGGCCTTCTGAATGAGTTCCGTGATCTCTGCAACCTTAACACCAGTTATTTTACTGCATCTCAGAACCTGTGTGTAGTTTTTAAATAATTTAATTAGGAATGACAGCTCAGCCTCATGAAATCAAGCCAGAAATAACTTTCTGCTTAAAGTAAATGAAAAACCTATTTGTTTCCAAATATGTAAAGTTTACTCTACTTTTGCACGCTGCTAGAAGCCAACACCTCAGCACTTTAGTCAGGATGTTCAAAAAGTAGCCTCCTCATCAACCTTTAAATTGGAAAGCAGCCATTTTCTTGATTAGGCATAAAGTATATTTCCTCTAGTACTGGGTTTACATAGAGAGTAGGTAGAGCTATATGGCAATTATTAAATTGGAAGTAGAACGAGCTGCCATTTTAAGAATGCAAAGGACTTGTATTACATTTGTCCTACTTGCACATCTCTCATATGTCGCACTTTGGAGTCTGCCATCAGTACACGATTTGTTATAGTCAAGAAATAAAGTTTACTCTTCTGAAGACTTATAAAAGAACAATAAAATATTCATAAACAGATCTCCCAACTATGCAAAACTCCATTCAAGCAACCAAGTTTGGAGATGACTGCAAACTTTTTTTTTTTTTTTTTTTTTTAAAAAAAAAAAAGGGGGGGGGGGGGGGCAGGGGGCAGTGACTGGCAGGCAGCAAAAAAAGCCATGTTGTAACCCGTTTTTCCCCATCCTCTTTGATTACCAGGCATGTTGGGCAAGATCATGAAAGAGAAAAAACAACCTTCAACACTTAGCATGCACAAATGTTCCCACATTCTTCCATTACTACTGTGAACACTGAATTGCAGTGCGAATAGATTTGCTATGGAATCTCACAATAATTTAACGGTTCTACATAAAACACTTCATATGGTTCAATAAATGTTATACAGGTTTCACTCACTTTATGCTGTACGTGTGTTCTTGGAAACTGGCGCATAACTTGAATTCACATAAAGGGAGCCCACTTTACAAATAGGGATACATTCCAAGACCGACTGCACTGACCCCCTTGACTGGTCGCACCACTCCCGGGGCAGCTGCAGCTCCAGAAGCACTGGAACCAGCTGCCCTGAGCAGCAGCTGCGGTGCTGCTGCTGGGTGGTTTCATAGCCCACAGCTCCCGGGGTCGCTGCTCTGACTGCCACCTGGCTCAGAACCCCCAAATAAATTTTTTCTTCCTCCACCTATGGCATCACCCCCACAGTGCACCGCACAAAGCAGCTGACTGCAGGCTTCCACCACACCGATCACAAATGAGTGAATTTACCTCGCATAGAACACATTTTTGGTATGAAAAGGGTCATTGGATAAGAGCAAATTCACATGTACAGAATCCGCATAAAGCAAGAGAAACCTGAAGTATGTCATACATGCATTAGGCTTCAGACAGAAAAGCTAATCACAGGAGATGCCATTTACCTGATCTTTTAACAGCATTATCCCTCCACTGGACTGGATAGTACAAATCTCACGATGTTTATTCATAGCTATTACTAGGAGACCATCCATTACACGTTCTTCGCGTTCACTGGGGTCCACCAATAAATAGGTCCTATAGCCATTATTAAACAGAATACACCAGTTAAAACTTCAGAAAAACTGGTCACTCTTAAGAGCAGAAGATCAATTACATCAAAACAAATCCCATGTTTTTCAACTAGTTATGTTATAGTGTGCAGTACAAACAAGAGCTCCTTTTTTATGCTACCTCTTTTTGGATAAAAGGTTGTTTTCAAAACATTTTCTTGAAGCAACTATTTAAAAAAACATTTCTCTATTTATTCTAGTTCTGCAGGCTCCAGCATATTATTTCAGTCACTGTCCTAACTGCAACTTACCCTTGTTTGAAGAAGGCAAAGCTGACACAGATAGGAATGTGATGGATACTCAAGGGGACAGGATCACGTTCCTCAGGGGTGTACTTTAAAGGAAAATATAGTAATGAAGAATAAGAGCATGTAGTTAGGTAAAGAACAGATTAATTCAAAGGAATTACGTACTTTAGAAAACTAAGAGGTAAGAAAACTTTGGAGTTACCTAAACATTCAATAAATGTGTGTTCTTTTTCTGCATATTATTTTGTTATTATTCCCTGTCAAAGTAGCTATCACCTTTACACCATTTGATCCTACTAATTTGGTTGAGAAGTAAACTAATGCTAAAAAGTTACCACCCTTATCCAATAATTATCTTGCCAAAAATTGAAAATGGTAAAACTCTGTACTAAATCTATTGATAACACAAGTATCCTCTCCTATCATTGGATGCTTGAAACAGCTCTGAGCTTCTGTAGCTGAAATAATTTAAAATCTCAGATATAGTTGCTTCTGACAAGGAAGACCTATTTTTTAAAATCTTAACAATCCTAGCACATTCCCTCTATCCTATTGTAACTTACCACAGTAATTTCCTCTCCTTGCACAGATACATCTGGCCTACGGAAGTGACACAAGGCCACTATTGCTGCTATACTTGCAGCATCAATAATGTTTCCATCATGATTCAACAAATGCAGGTCCACACGAATCTGCCACACCTGAGAAACAGAACATCCATAACTACAACTCACTAAATCAGGGGTGTCAAACTCATCTGGCACTGCAGGCTGGATGAGTGGCATGGGACCAGTCCACAGGCTGGACTGGGCCCACAGACACCCCTCGCCCCGCCATTCTGGTCCAGGACCCAGTGGGTAGAGGCCTGGCATCCTGGGTGCTTGATGGATGCTCCAGGAACAAGTCCCAGTGCCGGGCTTCTTTCCGTAATACTGCTGGGTCTCCAGCACTGTGGCTCTTGCTCAGACACTTGGCTGCCACAGGTGGAAAAACCCGCAGTGCTAATGGAGATCCAGCACTCTGGGTCTTGCCCACGCATCACCCCTTGCAGCCTTGATTGGGGGAGCAAGTCAGATAACCCAGGTCTGCTATACTGCAGCATAACCGACCACTTGTACATATTTTCCAAACACTTTTCAAAAAGACATTCAAGGGAAGTACGACACTAAGTACTGATCAAACCTATAATGATAAGTGGCTCAACATACTGAATGAGAAACGGCATGTTAGTTTTCCATACTGGGCAACATGCTATTAGTAAGTAAAAAGTTAAAGTATTCTGTTCCTACAAACATTTACTATTACATAGGCCCACTAACTACATGCTTAGAGCTACATATGCACAAGTCACTTGGCCTAGAGCTTTAAAACAAACATAGGAACTATTGTTCTTCAAGAGACAACAGAAACCAAATCCTATATGCAACCTGTTAAACCCCTAATGTTAAAAAGCTCTGGATTTCAGAGTATTTCATACCTTTTCACCAGCAACAACACAAAGAGATTCAGTATCTATGCACTTTGAGTTTCTTAGGCATCTTTCTAATAACCTATTCAGTTTCACCAGCAATTCAGACTGCCTGTAGAAGACATAATATGCACGTGTTTAAGTTGTGAGTTATTAATAAGGGAGAACAATGACACCATGGTCATCCTTATATCAATCCTACCTGCTGTCACTGCAGCAAAAGCCACGTACCTGCCAAGCTCAAAAGCTGGTGAAGCCATTGGAGAGAGCTCAAGATTAAAGAAAAGTATACCTTCTGTAGCCCGGTTTGGCTTTGGGGCAACAAGTTCACATGAGACTTGTCCAAGGACTCTGCAAAAGAAAATCACCCCCAGAAGCACAGGCTTCAGAATGAAGACAGAAAGAAGTTAAACATTGCACAACAAACATGAGTTGTATTTTACACCTCCCAATTTTTTCAGTTTATTTTTTAAGCAAGACAGCTAAATGTATTCAAGGTAACCATTACTAGGGCACTAACAGAAACTAGGCAGTAGAGTGCTATGTGGAATTTAAAATGTAGCTTTTATTCTCACTGTGACCTAGAAGAATTTACCAAATTTTGTATCTTTCATATTCCCCCCCTTCCCCCCCGCATGAAAAATGGAGATACCATCTATAGGGGACTGCAAAGCTCCATTTGAGATTACTGTACAAAGTCACAAGTAGGATATTAAATATCCAAAGTTATATTAACACTTGTTTACACACGCCTGCTTTACGACTAAATACACTGTGAAACCCCATACACCCATGAAGGGTATGTAACTGCTAGCTTCAATCCTGTAAACCCTCATGTACTGGTTTAACTTGGTATTGGCACTACCACTGAGGTCTGCACTATTACACACGGGACTTTTTTGGGGGAGACATGATCTTTAGATCCAATCCAACCAGAAATCATTTATTAGATTATTACAACCAGCCACCTGTAAATCTTGGGCACAGCTGGAGGGAAATTTGGAGAACTCATCAAATTCAAAAAGACCTGCTGCCTATCTGCGTGCCACCCTCTTCCTGCCTCTTACGTCTCCCCAGCTGGTATAAGTGAGACTCTACACTGTGCTGCCACAGGTAGCCAGGCAGACTTTGGGATAAACATTTGCTTTTGCATTTTCAAGTACAAGGAAATAAAAGGTGGGCCTGGAGACTTGCTTCTGCCCCTTTTAGCAGCAGTCTATCCACAAGGCTACTTGTAACCTGGGTAACATAGCACTTGGCAACGTAAGAGGGAGTGAGGGTGTCTCCAAGGGCTCTTATACATGTGTGCAGAGCCTGCTCCAATGCACTGGAAATCCAGCACGTCAGAGCAGGCTCGATCAATCGGGTCTGCTGGAGCGTGGAAACTGACACACTCCAGCAGCCTTCTGAGTCATGTGCATCAGCGTTGCCATGCATCTCCGCACTAAAAAATGGTGGCAGGGTGCTTTGAAATAAAACATGTTCAATGAGCTCTATTTCAAAGCACCCAGCTGCCATTCTTTCAGCACAGGGACACCAATACACATGACATGCACGTGCTTTCAATTAGAGCAGCTTGCTAACTAAAGTTCCTGGCACTGCATCCCACAGCACATGTAAAAATGCCCCAAGTCACTGACAACTCAGATGTGATAGGGTTTTGTTTCCCCACCATGAGCTCCTCAGAGGAACCAGGAGTTGGCTGCAGACATGGCTGAGGTTTGAGACTGGAGTGTGCCAGCACTCTTGCTGGGACTTAAAGCCAGAAGTTCCTAGCTAAGAGGGTCTCATCCTGCTAAAAATCAGACTGACTGATGTATTTGGGTCAAGAAGGAATTTCCCCCCAGGGTCAGGCTGGTATGGATGGAGGGGCCTTCTGCCTTCATCTGTAGCAGGGCCTCTCCAGGGGATCTCCCAGCACACGTTAACCACCTCGGCCGCAGCAGGATGCAAATAATTCTTCTTATTTACTTTATATTGATCACCATAACTCAGCACTAAGTGAGAACTGGGTCAAAGTTGCAGCATTTCTTTATTCAAGGCAGGCAGACATAAGGAAGTGCTGACAGCAAACCCAAAAGTCAGTCAAGACTCCCTTGAGAGTGACTCGGGTTTCACCCATCCTGCATCAGTGAGCTGCCTCAAAAATCATTGTACATTTTGAACACTTATTATTCTCGACTGTATATAGTACAAGAGCTGGAAGGATGATATGAAGCGGGCAACGCTGGGCAGAGCCCGCCCTACTACAGAAGGGGTTGGGGCTGGAGCTGCCCTCAGGAACCCCCCTCGCAGGCCTGCGCGCACGCGCAGTACCAGGCAGGCGAGCCCGAGGCACCGCGCATGCGCCCCCCGTGTTCCCAGGCCAAAACAGCTGCGCGCGGCCCTGCAGCCGCGGCTCCTGTCACTGAGGGAGGCTGCACGCGGCCTCAACTGCCCCAGCCTCGTGCGCCCCATTGCTCATGCACCTCCTTCCGCCTCCCCCAGCCCGGCGCTACCTGGTCTTCCCCAGCTCCACGACGCAGCAGCCATAGTCGGTGCCGAAAGAGACGCGCACGTTGCGGTAGTCGTAGCTCTGCCGCCCGTCCAGGCGCTGCAAGGCCGAGAGTGGAATCAGCGGGGACAGAAAAGTCGGGGGAAAAGACGGGAAAGCGGGGGGCTGCTCTCGCACCTTCCTCTCCTCGATGGCGCGCAACAAGAAGCGCTTCTCGCAATTGGACAGCGGCGTCTCCTTCATGGTGGCGCGAGTTACCAGTCTTCCAGTCGCACCCTGTCACGTCATCAGCCGTGCGACAGACACCACTACGCAGGCGCCGGCAGGACCTGCGCCTTCCTTTTGATTGGGCGGGGGGTGGTGGCCGCGCCGCCGCTTTTAAAACACGGGAGACGTTTCACCCTCGCACTGAGTCGTAGAGGGGGCGACGCTAAGGGTTGTGTGCTCCCCCCGGGCTGGGGCGGAGCCTACTCTCTGCGGGGCGGGGCCGGGCCGGGCCCGTGGGCTTGTTCAGGAGAGTAGCGAAACGCTGGCACAGGTCGT
This sequence comes from Alligator sinensis, assembly GCF_000455745.1. Lineage (NCBI taxonomy): Eukaryota > Metazoa > Chordata > Crocodylia > Alligatoridae > Alligator > Alligator sinensis. Next base: position 4,438,372 of record NW_005841840.1, on the reverse strand, counting down.
GGACTCTGCGTCCTTGGAGGTTTTGAAGACCTGGCTAGACAAAGCCCTGACTCGGGATGATCTAGTTGGGGATGGTCCTGCTTCGAGCAGGGGGTTGGGCTCGGTGCCCTCCTGGGGTCCCTCCCAACCGGCATTTTCTATGATGACAAAAAAAATGTGATACTTGCTGTCCTTATGTGGGCATGCCCGTCCCTGTGTCAGTTGTACTAGTGAGGAGAGCTGGGCTATCCCTGTCCATGGCAGCACCCTGCCTATTCACATTGCCTGTTCACATAGCAGGTTTAACTCCTGAGTGTTAATTCAGGAGTCAGGTCTCCAGGTTGTAGCCATATTGGTATAGAGGAAAAGGCAATCGGAACTCTACTCAAGGTGATATCTTTTGTTAGACCAACAAGATTTTTGCAAAAAAAAACTTTAATTGCTAGCTTCCGGGCACAAACACCCACATCAGGCATTGGAGAAGATTGTGAAAGTTCTGGGTAGAAATGAAAGTTCGTATTTCATAGGATTTCACAGAGGAGTCAAAACTCCTCTGGGCAGTCAGTTCATTGCTTAGGAGTTTTCCATCTGTTGACTCCTCTGTGAAATCCTAGGAAATACAAACTCTCATCGCTACCCAGGAGAACTTTTACAATCTTCTCCAATGCCTGATGTGGGCGTTTTGTGTTTAGTAAGGATAAAAGGATTAAGTGGCTTGCAATTTTTTTGCAAACATCTTGTTGGTCTAATAAAAGATATCTTCTCTACTATGAGTCCTGATTGCCTTAATTCAGGAGGATGCTTCAGGAACTGCCCAGGATATGGCAGCTGGACAGACCGAGGAGGACACACTGCTCCTGCTGTTGGAGAAACAAGGGCTCCAGTTGTTTCCCCCCACCCCTGGTCAGCTGTGCCTGGGCAGGGGGGGCAACACTTGAGAACCTGAATTGCACAAGGAAGCACCACGGTGAACATGAGCTGCATGGCAATCCAGGGCTTCACACCACTTCTCCTACTCTCTGCTGAGCCAGGCAAGCAGCTCCAGGAATAGCTGGTTAAGCTGCCTCTTGCAGTGATTCAGCTGTATGCCTACTTACCTGAAGATACATCCAGAGAGCCAGGTGGACCCTGAGCTGCTGCTGTTAACGTAGTTGCCTTTAACCCTTTTGGCAAGTGTCAGGCTTCGTGCAAAATGTTTTGTCCTTTTCTGCAAGGGGCTGCCATATTAATTAATGGTGGTCCTGTCATAACTTGTATTATAAATAAAACCAAAACCTTCTATCTGTAATTTTTCTTCAGCCTTAGAAACATTTGCTAATAAACCTGCCTCTTCTAACCCTTAATCTTCTGTCTTTACTTCTGAAAATTGGTTCTAAAAACTGTATAAATTAAATGTGTATTTGGAATAACTCATTTACCAGACCCTCAAGGTATTTTTGGAATAAGTAATGGTTATGTAACCAAGTGTTTGCCCTGTGCAAATTAATTATCCTAAAGGCTGATCAAACTGGCATCTCCATGCAGCTCCTGCAGCTACTAAAATGAAAAAGCCAACACAGTATAACCTTAGGAATATGTACAGTAATCACCCTCAAGACAGCTATGCAGACTTTAGAGGAAGCAAATCCTATAGTCCTTGAAAAATACATATGTGTGGGGAAAAAGGATGTGTTACTGTTTTGGGTTTATAATTAATTAGTTATAAATCCAAAATAGTTGGGTTTATTAATACCCATTATCAATACTCCATTAATACTCTTATCCTTATACTGCTAAAATAATTTGTTTAAAACAATAGGAGCTGCTCCACCTGCATAATTGCACAGACCCCTGGTGTCTCTCACTAGTGCAGGTGCACTGATAAAGATCTTTTTGGCTGATGCCAATTATTTATCAGCCATATCAGCTGATACTGATCTGATAGCCAATATGCAGCCTGGCAGCTTGGAGAGCAGCATCTGGCCAGTAAGTCTAGGGGGGGAGGGTTGTGTGAGGGCAGATCGAGGCCCCTACAGTGAGGGAGAAAGTGTGACAGGGCCTGAGGCAGGTGCTGCCTGGCCAGGGTGGGGTACAAGATGGAGCCACAGGCAGCTTATCCAGGCAGGAGGAGAGCAGCTCCCACCACTGTTCACACCCTCAGAGGAAACATGGCGGGCATGTCAACCCCAGAATTCCCTGCTGCCTGCCTTGCCCCTGCCCACAGCTCCTGCCTAGCCCCTTCTGCTGGGAAGAGGCCAGCACAGACAGCCCCCAGCATCAATCCTGCAGTGGGCATCCTGCCCTCAACCCGCACACAAATCCAGGAGGCACATGCCCCCTATACCTCCCCCAGGGGTGCATGCAGCAGTGGGACCTGCACCCCCTGGATGAGCCACCCATGGCTCTGTCCTGTGTTCTGCCCAAGCTGGGCAGTGCCTGCCCCTGCCCTATTCCCTCCCTTGCTGTGGGGGCCTCAATCTGCCTATGCCCCTTCCCCTACAGACTTACCAGCTGGATGCTACTCTCCAAGCTGCCAGGCTGCATTCTTGACTGTGCGCATGCGTGCAGTTGCACGCATGCATGGGGCATTTATTGGTGACATCAGCCAAAAAAAGCTGATTGCCGATAACATCAATTTTCCTTTTATCAGTGCTGATCTATCAGTGCACCTCTACTCACTAGCATAAATGTAAGTAGGTAACACCAGGCTACTGTATTTTTTCTCAAACAGCACATCCTCATTTATAGTATTCACCTTTGAAGGGGAACCTGAAGAAGAAAAATTTGTTGAAAGAGGTAAGAGTGGCAGCAGCTTGGGAGCTGGGACTGCTGCCAGCCCTGCATGCTGGTTGGGTCTGTGGACTGACCTAATGCACTGGATCTTGGGCCGAAAGTCCGACTCCACACGCTTGCTAGAACTAGTATACAGTCCCAGGCAGTACATGGGGTCAGACTTAATGTGTGGCCCTGGAGCCAGCATATGGCTTCAAACCCAGTATGGGGACTTGGCATACTGGGTCCATTCTGGCACATTGTTCTGGACCCAGCACACAGGATCAGATCTGGCATGCTGCGTCTGGGCCCATGTGCTGGGTTGGATTTGGTGTACCAAGTCTGGCTGCATACCAACCACAAGTGCCTGTCTGATCTGGTGTGTGGTTGGAGAGGGAAGTTCCTTGTGGGTCTGGAAATGTTATAGTGGGGGAGGTAGTGGTGAGAGGTTCCCAACATTCTACCTCCCCTTCTCCAAATTTCCAAGCCCATGGGCATCCCTTTTCTTTGTATATAAGGTACACCCCAATTTTCCTCAGCTGTTTTTTTGGGAGAAGGGGTGGGTTATATGCAAGAAAATATGGTATTTTCCTACAGAAGCAAATATCTGTAAATTATAGTGGAGTTGCACCTTATACATGCGTATTTCTGAATTAGTTGTCTATATGGCGCAACTCTGCCTTGCCTTCTGTCTGACTTCAGACTAACACAGCTAACAACCTCTCTTTATCACTAGTTAGTTCAGATCTTTTACTGCGGAGATGTAGTATTTTTCTGTTCTAGGCATTTAAAATGGTTTTTGGTCCCTTTCTTTAGGTTGAGGCTGCTACCCTAAGTTTGTATTCTTGTTTAAAGGCCAGCAGTATACATGCACCTGTTTGCCTTTGGAAATTCACAACTTGCCTTCCTTTCTTGTGAGCAAATAAAGCAAGTGTTACTGGCATTTTTTTCTTCCCTTGCTCCTCCTTTTTCCTGTATGTAAACAGCAGTTACTTGACAACAGCTGCTTTGGAGAAATATTTGAAAGTGCTAGATGAGGTATTTAATTACTACAAAAAACTGCTCTAAAATGTAATACAAAGGGAGCCTAGTTATTAGTATAGTTTTTCCAAGAAGCACTTTATCAAAAGACAAACATTCCTTCTCAACAAAAGGTAGAACATATTGACAGGTGATCTTTACATACTAGTGTTTCTACCCTTTATTCCTTTCTTGGGCTTGTAGACTACGACAAAGATCTTGTAAAGAATTTTGCGCTATTGTAGCTCCTTTCTACCGGGTTTTGTGAATTTTTTTTAATGTCCCAGCTTTAGCACTGGAACACCCTTCATCTTTAACTCCTGTTTAGCTCCATGCATCACCCTGAACAGCCTTCTGCTTTTAATGTTGTTTTAATTGGACCATTCTCCCCACTGATTCTGCGATACATCAGTACAAAAAAAATCCAAGTGCCTAAAACACTAGCTCCTATTAAGCTAAAGTATGCTGCCTCAGCTTTCAGATTCAAGTTCACATAAACTGCTTATTCAACTGGATTTTTTACACTTTTCTCACACTTAAATCTCTCCAGAAAAGGATGGCTCTCTAATGCTAATGTTGGCCTTGCATGGTGGTCTCTAATATAGTAGGACAAAGGCATTAAAGTTGAAACGTACATCTTCACATTTTTCATCGGTGCACTGTATGATGGTATCTACATGAGTGTCTATTACCAGGATCCCAATCTAACTTAAACCTTTCCCGTCTTTACTTCAACCTTTTGAACCACCTCCTATTTTCTTTTGGTTGTTCTTTTAGATGGGTACAGCTATTGCATAGATGGCATACCCAATTATGGATTTGGATTTTATGTGCTTTCAGTCCATGAAAAACCTACTGGTGGACATCCGGACTCCCATAAAACAATGCAGAGATTGGGAACAATAGGAAGGTGGCCCCCAAAAGCATATTAATTGTAAAATTGCCTTGTTTGTGTGAAGAGCAATTCTACTATTAAAATTAATGTTCCTCTTATAGCACTTGAGTTCCAGGCTGTACTCCCATTGAAAGCTGACTTTGTAAGTCCCTTACCTCCATCTACAAGAGGAAAGCAATACAGTAAAAGCTCTCTTATCTGGCATCCCCCAGGAATGGGAGATGCTGGTTAATCAAATGTGCACCGTCTGGTGCACTCCAGTGTCAGTGTGCCAGGGGACAGGGAGGAGGCCCCGCGCAGGCTGCTTTGCCCCGGGCCGTGGGCCGAAGAAGTGACAAAGAAAAACTCAGCTTGCAGCGGCAAAACCAGAAGTCCCCCAGAAGTGGTACTTCCGGTTTTGCTTTTGCCACATCCTTAGGATGCCGATTAGTAGAGATTTCTGGCTAATAAAGTGCCGGTTAACACAGCATTTGCTGTACTGGTTCAAATGAACAGAGGCTTTTCCAATACAAGGAACAGTTGGCATGGATTCTGCAATGCCTGACCAACCTGATTGCCTCCTATGACAAGGTGACTGGCTCTGTGGATTTGGAGTGTTAGACCACTGGATGTGGTCTAACTTGATTTTAGCAAGGCTTTAGATATGGTCTCCCACAACTTTCTTGCAGGCAAGCTAAGGAAGTATGGGTTGGATGAATGGACTGTAAGGTGGATAGAAAACTGTCTGGAGCATCATGCTCAGAGGGTAATAAACAGTGGCTTAATGTCTAGTTGGCAGCCGGTATCAAGTGGAGTGCTCCAGGGGTTGGTCCTGGGGCTGGTTTTGTTCAATGTCTTCATCAGTGACCTGGAAGATGGCATAGAGTACAACCTCAGCGAGTCTGCAGATGACACCAAGCCAGGGGGAGCAGTAGATATGCTGGAAGGTGGGGCTAGGATTCAGAGTGACCTGGACAAATTGGAGGACTAGGCCAAAAGGAATCTCATGAGGTTCAATAAGGACAAGTGCAAAGTCCTGCACTTAGGACAGAGCAATCCCATGCACTGGTACAAGTTGAGGGCTGACTGGCTAAGCAGCAGCTCTGCAGAAAAGGGCCTGGGGATTACAGTGGACAACAAGCTGAATACGAGCCAACGATGTGCCCTTGTTGCCAAGAAGGCTAACAGCATACTGGGCTGCATTGCTGGGAGTGTTGCCAGCAGGTCAAGGGAACTGATTATTCCCCTCTGTTCAGGACTGGTGAGGCCACATCTGGAGTACTGTTCAGTTTTGGGACCCCAACTACAGAAAGGATGTGGACAAATTGGAGAATCCAGTGGAGGATTACAAAACTGGTGAGGGGGCTGGGGGACATGATTTATGAGGAGAAGCTGGGGGAATTGGGCTTATTTAGTTTGGAGAAGAGAAGACTCAGGGGATTTAACAGCAGCCTTCATCTACCTGAAGGGAAGTTTGAACGAGTATGTTCTCAGTGGTGGCAGATGACAGAACAAGGAGCAAAGGTATCAAGTTGCAGCAAGGGAAGTTTAGGTTAGATATTAGGAAGAATTTTTAGAAGGGCAGTAAAACACTGGAACAGGTCGCCCAGAGAAGTGATGGAATCTCCATCCTTGGAGGTTTTCAAGACCTGGCTAGACCAAGCCCTGGCTGGAGATGGTCCTGCTTTGAGCAGGGGGTTGGACTAGACCTCCAGAGGTCCCTTCCAACCCTGGTTTTCTATTATTCTAAGCTTAAACAGCTGCAGTCACTGCTTACATGCTGGTGGAGCAGATATTCCGCCCTTGGAATTTACTAGCAGATTTGAATCTGATCAAGGAGCTCATTTGGCAGGAAAAGTTGCCCATGGACAATGGGAATGAGATGCTGTGTATTCTGTATTATCCTTAGTCTTCTGGATAGGTGAAGAAATCAAACACAATTACCAAATTGAAGATAAAAAGTTTGTTAAAATGAACAGGGAAATTTGGGACAGCCCATATTTGTTTATAGCTCCCTTATTTCTTTTAGGTATTTGGGCTACTCCTTCTACTGCAACAAAACAGTCTTTTTTGGAATAGTGATCAGCGGAGAAATAAGACTGCAAAAGCATTTTAATGCGAAACCAGCTGTATGAATGTACAATGGAATAAAATAGATATTTTTATGCAAAAATTGCGAAATGATTTTAAGCAGGTACTCTTGTATACAGCTAAAATTCGTGCAAAGCATCACAAAGCAAAAATTTGCTTTGATAAAGGATTCCTGGTATCTGAGGCTGATTTTCAGTCAGTCACTAACTGTAGATTATATAAGTCATTACTGAGTTCAGACACATCTGGCAGCATACAGATCCTATATTGGTGATTGTCAACTAGTGTGCCATGGGGTGCCATGCATATTGGCACTGTCAGTTGTGCAAACATCTAGGCACAATTCGCAAGATAAACTCAGAGATCTCAAACAAAAATCCATAGTTTCCAAACAGGCTGACCTGTTCTGTACACTGCAAGTTTGTGATAGTTTCATCTTAAGATGCAGAGATTTTCACATACATACAAAAGAAGGTTTCTATGTATATTTATCTTCATGCTCTTAATACAAAACGTACTGTTTTGAGTTTAAGCATTATATTTATTGCTACCTTAACCCATACTATCTGTATCCCATGCAGTTGTAAAGCAATCAGAAAGTCAACCATGAAAATACCCGCCAGCTTTTGAAAGGGAAAGGACAACATTTTGATTGTGAATGGACAATGCTCACATATTGTGCTTCCAAAACTTTTCAAAGAAGAAAAGAACAAACATATTTCTGTACCTCTTATGTTTTTTAGTCCAACTTATGTTACTGCTTCTAGCTCTGGGGGGGTGCACCTGAAGTGGGGGAAAGGTTGGGTTTCTGAGCAAGCAAATCATTTGGCCAGCCACGCTTCAAAGGAAGGGCCTATTCAACCCGGGGGGGGGGGGCTAAAAGGGTCTGCAGACTGCCCTGGTTATACACTCTTAAAGAATGTTCCTTGGTTTTGGCTTTTTTAGGGAGAGAAACTGGGGAAAGTGGTGTTTTATTGTATTGCTTGCTCTATAGTTTTGTTGTTGTTTTAAAACAATTACAGGTAGGAGAACGTAGAGAAAAGAAGAATGCAGATGAAATGTGCCATGGCATCCAAAGAAATTAACAACTCGAGTACAAGAATGCAGGCGCTACTGTCAGTGCTCTGATCCTGACAGTGATAACAGGACTGCACAAAGATGCTGAAGCCCAAACTCCATCTACTACCATGCCTAGTGCATGGTAAACATGAGTTGTCATTACAAAGTAAGCAGGAAAAAAATTTGATGCTAAAGGCCAGACCAGGGATTTTCAACCTTTTTTAAACAAGTGTACCCCTTCTGCCTCAAAGTTTCAGCTCATATACCCCTTTATATTTTTTTTCTTGTTTTTAAGGGGCTGCAGAGTGGTTGCTGTGGGGGGGGGGGGGGGGGGGGGGGGGGCAGTTCGTGTGGCTGCTCGCACCACAGTGGAGGTCCAGGAGGCACATGCCCCCCAGATCTGTGTGCAGGGCAGAGGCAGCTGCAGCAGGCTGGACTCTGCACCCCACTGCCCCATGAGCCATGCAACGCCACGTACCTGCTGCAGCCGGGCAGCCAGGGGAGGGACAGACGCACGCGCGCACCCTTCCCCGCCCTGCAGGTGTGTTTGAGGGGGGGGGCGCGGCATGGGAGGGTCGGGGCTAATATTCGGCCCCCTCCAGCCCCACTACCACGCCGCTTTCCCGTAGTCGGTTGCACGTGCATCTCCGTGGGCTGCTGAAGGGCAGTGTGCAAGGTGTGATGTGCGTCAGCAGCCCACGGAGCTGCACGCGCGACCGGCTGCAGGCAAACCGCGCAGGGCACGCGACCGG
>NW_005841840.1:4427592-4429829 GCF_000455745.1 Alligator sinensis | reverse complement strand
GGCCGCCGCCGCGGCGTGTGAGCCCCACCCCCTCCCGGGTGGGCGGCGCATGTGCGGCCCACAATGGAGCAGCGCTGCGCTCACGCCCGGCCCGGAAAAACAGAGCGAGCTGAGGTGAGGGGTGGGGAGGTACCGCGATGTGCCGTATGGGGCAGGCAGCGTTTAGCTCACCCCTCCCCAGGATAAGAACCAAAGTATGGGAAAGCGCCGGGGGAGACGCCACCGCCGCGCCCCAGGGCGTGCTCCGTCCCTGCCCAGCTGCCTGCCCGTGCGTACCCTCTACATCCTTCATAAGTACCCCTGGGTGTACGGGTACCCCTGGTTGACAGCCCCCGAGCCAGCTACTCCACTTTGCTCCAGTCTCTGAAAAAATATCACTTCATAGCATGCCTTCTTGTTAACCTAGTAATGAAGAAAGCATGGAGCACCTACTTGATTTTTGTGCTCGTGTTTTGTTTTTGTCATTTCAGGTATTCAAACAGCCTAGAATACACGTAGTTACACATCGTTAATCTATTCCAGGAATATGATCTTGTCATGTGAGACCAGCCACTTTCAACACCAAAGACTAGTGGAAACTAACAGCTTCCGGTCCAGCAAAGACAGATGAAAGGAACTGTAAAAGGCAGCATTTTCCTTCCTGTTATGATGGCATGCATACATTTGCACCTGAGATTTTCGATTTGGTTGCATGTAGATTAAACTGGCAACAAGGCAGACCTCTTATTTCTGGAATAATACTAAAAAGTTTATATTATTAAGTTATTACATTACTATTAAATTATTAAAAATGCATTCGTTCTTATCATGGTCTTAAGAAAGAAGAATGCAATCAATACAACATTCATGTGTACTGGTAAAGAAAGAAAGGAAATACAGTGTTAGCTGGAACTGAGAAATCTGTGGTCAAAGCATCAGGAAATCTAACTAGTTGTAAGAAAGTAACCAGCCACACTTAATCCTACAGAGACTTTTCCCTTTTCCAACTGTACATATACCAGTTGTTTTGAATATTCCATACTGAAGTATGACATGACATGTATGATATCATGTATATTTTCATACTTTTTATCTTTCCTTATTTATAAATAAAATCCTTAGCAAAGATGAATGCAAAATCCAATAGCAATTTAGGCAAAAGTAAAATCTGTATTTTTAAAGCCAGAAGAGTTTCTTGGTAATATCCCAAATCTGTTGAGTCTTGGATCTCAATTTGGAACCTGGGTAATGTATGAGTTATTAAAAGGCGTAAGAGCTATTTTGAACATCAAAAAACTAATCACATTTTAAAACCTGTGCTGCAAGGAATTAGTAGTTTGGTTACTAAAGAAAAAAATATTCTGTCTGGGATGTGTATGATATTGCCAAGATGGTTTAAGAAAGCATATGCCAAGATTAATGACTTAATTAAAGTAGATGACAAAACTTGAGAAGAAAAGAGAAAACAATGATTTCTAATGCCTGTGGGAGCTATAGTTTAGTTTAGATCTTTCTTCCCGTCACTGAGCGCAACCCCAACGTACCCCTTTCCCCGCCGGCTTCGAATTGCGGATGGATTAACTGGCTTGGGCCCCGCCAGCTGGAACAACTCGTGTGGTTGTTCAGATGACCAGACCACCTGCGTCATGATTGCAAGCGGCGTGAGTAAAGTTTTTTACAACCAATAAGTTGTGTCTGCCTCTCCATTCACCAGCCCGCCCTAACGTACGACCAGTTTCTAACGCAACTCGAGTCGGCCCTGGCTGTCCGAGACATGGCGACGAGGATGGGATCTAAGGGCACGGTGATGGAGATGAATCTGATCGGGTGCTGCCCCTGGCGCACCGGGACACGCCGCGTAGAGAATGCAAACGATCTATGGGCGCATATCGCTTACCACCAGGCGGTAGAAGGGGATCAAAGAAATATTGATGGCTACTTCTCTGTAAAAAGGGAAGAAGCCGTAGTAATAGAATGGAGAACAAAGCTATCCCTTGGGGAGTTCGGATGCATAATGGGGAGCGACCGGGTTTATTATCGGCCCCCGGAGGAAACATCAACCATATCCCTAGCTGGGGTGAAGGCGCGGAAGGCAGAAAAGCTGACCCCCGCTCAGGAGTTCGCTCAATGCACCCGATACTTAAAGGAGGGGGGGAACCCACCCCTACGGACTGGTTCAACTGTTCCAGACTTGGTGCCTGAGTCGCGGGGCCATGAGCTCCTCATTCAGCTCCAGGAGAATTTAGAAACTGAGGGCC
>NW_005841840.1:4423225-4423840 GCF_000455745.1 Alligator sinensis | reverse complement strand
AATGCTCTGGACAAATTTGCTCGTCTTCACAACGTGGTGTGGCATCTTCATCTGCCATACCATCCGCAGTCCAACGGCGTTGTGGAAAGGCACATAGGCCTGTATAAAGAACAACTTCGTCTCAGAGGAGGAGGGACGTTTAAAAATTGGACTAAGTTAAATCATGATGTTCTCATCTCACTGAACACTGCTAAACCTTTATGGGATGAAGCCAATGTCCAAAAACTTCCACCTTGGAAGCCTAAGTTCCAGCCAGAAGAGTTAGTATGGATCTCGATACCTCACCCTCGTCAGTCTCACCCACAAGTTCACAAAGGAACAGTTCATCAGTCGGGACAGTATCCTACTACCTATTCTGTCCAACTAGAAGAGAAACCCGATCGTCCTCCTATCATAGTTCATCACAACTGGATGACTCGCCGTTCCGACATTCACCCAGTATCCTTATCGTAAATCCAATTATGATTCTCTCTTGTTTTGTTTTGTTGTTGTTTTCTTTTCTCTACAGATTTACCCCCAGCAAAAGCGTTAACCCACAACGACCTGATTACCAGACTGCAGTTCATTCGAACCCATAGAGTGATGATGGTGAAGGAGACACTGAGACGGTGAACC
>NW_005841840.1:4405159-4422428 GCF_000455745.1 Alligator sinensis | reverse complement strand
CGGATTAACTGGCTTGGGCCCCGCCAGCTGGAACAACTCGTGTGGTTGTTCAGACGACCGGACCACCTGCGTCGTGATTGCAAGCGGCGTGAGTAAAGTTTTTTACAACCAATAAGTTGTGTCTGCCTCTCCATTCACCAGCCCGCCCTAACGTACGACCAATTTCTAATGCAACTCGAGTCGGCCCTGGCCATCCGAGACAACATTCATATGAAACATGTTAAGAAAATATAGGCTAGACCTCATCCAACTGAGCCCCAGTTATAATAGTGAGCCAGATGCATATCAGAAACAAAATGATCTCCCTTTTTAAGGAGTAAATCTTCCTCAGACTGTTAAGTCTTTTCTAGATGACACGTTCTGAGGACCACTGAAGAACTGGTTTGGACTGGTTCTTAGAAATCCAGGAAACAGAAAAGTTTCCTGAATTTTCTTAGCCTTGCTGCTAACGTCCCTCCTGTAAAAGTTACATCTTTAGAGACAGACTTTTGAAGGGAATATAGATTTTTAATATATCATAATTCTGTAAAACTCCAGAAGAGAATGGGAAAGACGTTTGGTAAAAACTTATGGTGAATACTTATATTCCTTTCTTTCCCCTAAAGTGCTAAATTATCAGTCTCATGCTAATAAAGTTCATTTGGGTTTCATAGTTTCGTAGTTGGTAGGGTCGGAAGGGACCTGAGCAGATCATCAAGTCCGACCCCCTGCCATGGCAAGGTTGACTATGGACAATCTGATACTTTTAGAAGATGTGATAAAGGGGTAAGTTCAGCAGTGTGTCAGTTATTTACCTGGCCAGTAATCATACTCATCATGCAACAGTGCTATTTTAGTCTGGCCTAAATAAGTTGTCCAAGGTTACATAGGACCTCTGATGCAGCAAAGGTTTGGAGCCAGATCTCTAAATTCTTGGTTTGTGTCCTAATTGTTGCCTGCAACCCCTTGCTTCTGCCTACCCACAGTTCCTCAGGTTTTACAAACTGAGATGGATAGTTGAGTGTTCAATAAACCAACATGCTGCTCATCCTTGAATTTTGTGCCAGCAAAAAATTATGAATTTACTGCTACATTGTGCTCTGATCTAACTGCCAGGCTGGGATCCTAAGAAGCCTCACTACCCTCACTCTGAGTAATCTCGTTCCTTCCTACCTACCCCATATAGCGCTTTTATTACCTGACATCTCATCTATTTCTTTTTGTCTCCTGCTGATCACTAGCTGCTTTTTTCTGTTGTCCTCCTGCTGCTGTTACTCTTGTGAACCATTTTAATATGGAGGCACAGCAGTTCTGACAGCCTGCTAGTCTTTGGTTCGTTGCGCACTACAAATTTACTGCTGCTCTAAAGTTTTCCCACGACTTGGGTCCCACAGTGCCTGAAAGGACATGTATATATCTGAATGGATACTCTAAAGGTAGGAGCCTTGGATGTTTTTGTGCTGTAATAGAGCACTCTCTACAACACAAGTGACAAATCGTGCCCTGGTGCACTTGAAATGTATGAGTAGTGGAGAAGATTAAATGTGTGGGTCAAGGAAGAACAGGAAGGTTGATATAAACTGATTAGTGCTGAAAGGTGCTAGTTAGGATAGAGTGGTAACATTCTAGACTTGAACTTAACTGGCTTACACATTTCTAGTACCGATACAACTCAGAAAGGTTTGAGTTATCATATTTGTGCCCTGCTTCAAAGCAACATTTGTTGAAAATAGATTGAAAGTACTACAGAGATTGTTGATGCTGCAGGCCAGTGGGCAGCACAAATTGGCAGTTAACTGAAAATTGGTATTTATTTTTGTGTGAAATTTTTGCCTATGATAAAAACTCATGTCATGCTGCCTGCCCCCAGCAAATGACTTTTATGTGTAGTATATGATTTAGTATGTTATTATCTATCGCAGCGTCTTCTGCACCAAGGCAACCAGGAACATGCTTCCCTTTATTAAATTAGTCTTTCCTTGTGCTGAATTGTTTGAAATCACTTTGTAATATCACCTTTTCAACTTTATTAACATATTTAAATAAAGGCTTTGAGATGTTTAATTTATATCAATTAAGGGTTCAAAAGTTCCTAATTCTAATGCAAACTAACTGTGACATCACATTTAAAAAATCTAATGCCTAGACAAATGAGGGTAGTTGTTAATTATTTCATTAACAGTCAGTAAATAAAACAAATTGTTAGCTTGAAGAGGGAGAACCAGGTCAGCAGCAGACCTTTTTTTCTGTAGGAAACTGAAAGTGAAGCACAGGAATGTTCTTTTTAGGCAATCCCTTGCAGTCAAGGAAGATTGTCTTCCATGATTACTTTATCTGTGGGTCCAAAGATGGCTGATGAGGCTGAACTGGGATCAACAGACTCTGCTGCAACTCTCGGATGTGTTTCTGTGAGCGGTGGATGGTTCCAGCCAGATCAGGGGCAGGCAATTATTTTGGGCAGAGGCCTGCTTACTGAGTTTTGGCAAGCCATCAAAGGCCACATGACAGGCAGCCCAGGGCAGATAAATATTAATTTTTTAAATTTTTTAGGGGCCCTGCAGGCCGGATAGAATGGCCTGGTGGACCGCATCCAGCCCCCGGGCCACATTTTCCCCACCCCTGCTCCAGATTATTAATTTGGTCCACAACATGCTGCTTCTGCTTAACCATCTTCAGTTATTGCAAAGTTTCAAAGTACTGACATCCTTGCAGCAAACTCTTCCTCCATTTGGGGCAGTCCTGGATGATAGTCTCTCACAAGTTGATGTTGATGTTGCATTTTTTCTTATTGGCCTTGAGAATGTCCTTGAAGAACTTTCTCTGTCCTCTTGAATGTCCACCTTGACTGAGCTGGGAGTATAAAACTTGCTTTGGGAGTCTGGAGTCAGACATCTGGATGATGTGGATGGCCCAGTGAAGTTGATGTCAGATGATCATTGCCGTGATGCTCATGGTGTTTGCTTGCAACAGGATGCTAATGTTAATGCATCTCTCTTCCCTCTGGATTCCAAGGATCTTCCACAAGCAGCATTGATGGTATTTCTCCAATGACTTGAGGCATCTCCTGTATGTTGTCCATGTCTCAGTTCCATACAGTAAGGTGGGGATCACAACTGCTTGATAAACCAGGAGCTTGATTTCAGATCTGATGTTGCAATCTTTGAACACCCATTTCCTCAGGCATCAGAAAGCTGTCCTTGCATGTTTGAGGCGATGTTGGATTTCTTTGTCAGTGTCAGCCCTCTGCAAGAGATGGGCTCTGAGGTACAGGAAATAATGTTCTCCAGAGTCTCACTGTGAATCTGACTTACCGGACTGCTCCTTAAGACCTCGTTGAAGACCTTAGTCTTCTGAATGTTAAGAGTCAGTCCCATTTTCTTGTATGGCTCAGTAAAGACATTGATGATTGCCTGAAGGTCTGCTTCCAAGTGAGCACAGATTACAACATCACCAGTGTACTGGTCAATGACACAGGTCAGGGTGGTCTTGATTTTGGCTTGAATTTGGCTGAAATTAAACAGTTAACCATCCATTCAGTAGTTTAACTCCACTCCAATTGGAAGCTTGTTTGTGGTCAGATGAACCATCGCAGTAAGGAATATTGAGAAGAGTGTTGAAGCAATGATGCAACCTTGCTTGCCTCCTGTCTTTACCTCAAAGGGATCTGTGATAGATCCATTATTGAGAACTACCACGTGCATACCATCATGGGGCAGGCAAAGAATAGTGACAAATTTTGGTGGGTATCTGTACCTCAAAAGGATCCTTGTTACTGAGTCGTTGCCACCTTCCCAATGTAGCTAAGTCCATCTTGGTGACATGACTAGCCACAGGGCTATTCTTGAGGGAGGGGAGGGGGGCGGCTGCCCCAGACCCCACACTTTGCAGGGCCCCTGTGAGCAGTGCTGTACAGGCCCTGGTGTGGCTGCTGTGCACTGCTGGCTCTGCCACCCCCTGGCTTGCCACACCCCTGCCACTCCATGGTCTAGCCACTCTCCATCCCCCACCCCTGCTTGGGCCGCTTGCCACCCCTGGCCCCCCCACACAGGCTGATATGCCCTGGGCCCCACACACCCCTAGGGATGTCTCTGGCTAGCCATGACCTAAAGAGGTACGGCTCTATTGCATCCCTGCCTCAAAATTAGGGTGCTCCTGTCCTTACTTAATCTCACCTGCCACAACTTTGATAGAAAATTATAAGAGTTAAGTCAACCTAGGAGCTGTCCTAGTCCATGAATGGAAGAACAACAAACACTGCCAGTCCCTTCTCTGATTAAGCACTTTAGATCAGTTATGGGGCCTTAGGGGTCCAAAATGAGAGCTCCTTCAGTCCCTACACTCCTGCCTCAAACCTCTATTTGGTATACACTCTTCACAATCTCAGACCCTTAGAAAGGATCTGTAGTCCTTTAACGTTGATACACAACATCTTATCCACACCCAGCCTCTTAACTGAAGGCACCAGGCTTTGCCCCAGAGATGCCTATCAGTCCATTTGGGATGAGTACAAAAAAATTATCCTCACCTGTCCGACAGTCCACTTTTTCCACCGTCTGTTTCTCCACCGTGTCTCAGTCCCAGGAGCTCCTTCTGGTTTCCTTCTGGTTCTCTCTTCCAATTGGGATCTGTCTCCGCTGCACAGCTGGGGCTTGTTGTCCCTGCCAAAGCAATAACTGGCCCTTGAATAGCCAACCAGCTGCTCGGCATCAGGGCCAGTGTGGTTTTCTGGCCCTGCTCCTGAGCAGGGACCCTGACTGGCCCAGCAAGTGTCTCTGCCACCTGGCATCTCCAGCACAGCTGGAAGTGGGGTGAATCCCAGATGTGCTGCCGGTAAAGGGGTGGGTACAAATGGGGCTCTCCTTCCTTTCTCCCTGGCTATGGAAGGAGACAGTTTAGGAGGGGCCTCGCAATGATCTTTCCTGTGGTGGACTGCAAAGGCAATCCCTCTGTAATTTCCACAAGTTGGACTTGTCTCCTTTCTTGAAGATTGTCATGGTCATGGCATCCCTGAGGTCATCTGAGATTTCCTCATCTGAGATTTCCTCCTTTTAAGGATCATTCCAGATCCTTAAGAGGAGGGCATAGAGCTGTGATGTGAGCTCCTGTCCCCATGGCTTGAAGATTTCAGTGGGGTTTCCATCTGGTCCAGATGCCACAGTGACATAGTGAAATGAAGTCATTTAATAATTGCAGCTTCTTTGTTGTTTCCTATAGCCATAAACATTTAGAACTCTCCCAAGTCATAATAATTTAATATTTATTAAATTATGCTTCTGTAGGTAATTTCCCCCCCTGGAGATTTTATTTTACACTCTTCATTCACCCCTGGCTTCCCCCTTCCCTTCCCTCCCCCACCCCAATAGTTCTTTTCCAAAGTTAGAATTTAGCAAAACTCCCAGTGGAGCCAGGATTTTTCCCTGCCAGAGAAACGTTAGGCCCTGAGACAGAAAGGAACTAACACCAAGGCCTAGTATTAAGTGGCATGACATTGCTGTAGTCATTTTTTAGATTAAATATAAAATTCAGGTAGCAAACACTAATATGTGGAACTGGTTAATTAGTAAGTATAAATTGTTATATTGTTTCTGATAATTTATATATACAAATTATACATACATTGAGTTTAGTGTCTGCCTATGTTTATTGTAAATATAGAATAGAAAATGTTATTTGATATTTTATAAGCATTTAAACTAAACTGTGATCTCAGATTTGGACACCTGAACTTTTGAACAGTTTTAGGTGTGGATGTAAGCTTTGCAGCATGGGTGCTTTTCAAATTCAAACACTTCATTTTTGGTAAAGCACATCTGAGAATCACAGTTCCCCTGCTGTACTGATACAACTGGATTGCTCCATTGAAGTCCATAGATCACAATCACGTGCAGAAACTCAATGCAGGCCTAAGCCTTAAACGCTTCACTGTCATTGAAGGGACATTATGTTAGCATATTCAAATAAGCCAAAACTAAACCCATAAAATCCCTTGTTTGAATGCTTTTTGCTGGTGTCTTTAATATGATAATCTCAGGCAGTCATTTTGCATTTTTCAACACACTTATTCTTTACAAGGATCCCAATCCTACTTTCATAGAAGGCAAGGACTTTTGTGGGAGCCTGACAACATGCTAGTTACATAATTTAAAACGTCAAAAGCATTTCTACATATTTCTGTATATTTTTACATCCCAGTGATTATAGCCCAGTGAATTGTTTTGCAGGGTAAATAATAAATAGCACAGACAAAGCTGAGTATGTGTCTGAACTTTCGGTCTTGTGTGCATGTGTACATGCATTTTAGCATCAGTGTGATGTGAAATGCATGTGACCCTGAATTTGATTTCCTTCTTTGGATCACTCCAGCTGAAAGGAGATGGAGGAATTAATTTTTCGGTAATATTTATTTTTCATGTCTCTTTTCATTTGTTCAAGCCCTTTTAAAGAAAAAGAGTCACCTACAATCAGACATTTATGGTGGCAAAAATGGTGATAGATTGCAGGGTCAGGGACTGGGCTGAAAGACTCTTCTAAGCCTTGTAAGAAAGGATCCTGTAAAAGAACGGGGCAAAAGAATTATGTATGCAGGGTCATATAAGTATAGTACAGAACCATGTATGTGATTAAAAATAAAAAATAATTTGAGTTCTGTGGTACCTTTTTGATACTCTCCCAGAACTGGATTAAGGCAAGCCACGGCCCTAGATGTATACTAAGGCAGAAGGTCCCCCATGAGCCAGGAGCAACTGTGGGGGAGGCTCCCATTTCTCATTCAAGAGAAGGAACATCTCCTCCACCCCAGTATCTATTCCTTCTACCCAAGAGCAACACATTTTCTTCTTTTCTCACTTTTGTCCACCCCTTCCCAGAGAGGCAGGGAGCATAAGATACCTCTCTTGTTTGAATGGATGGGCTGGGCTCACTGCAATTTTTTCCTCTTGCCACACAGTTCTTTATACTGTCATAACCCTTGACATCTTCCCCTCCCCTTCCAAAGTAGCAGGACCTAAAGTTAATATCTGTTTAGGGAGATAGTTCAGTGTGTATCCTGGATCTGTTGTTTTAAGCTTATTCATATTCATAGGATCATAAGAAAGAAGAGCTGGATGAGACTTCAGACGTAGGTGGTGGGAGACCAGGGCTAATGGGCCTTAGTCCCTGAAACGTGAGACAGTGGTGGCAGCACAGAGGGCTGCAGGGCAGCCAGCTTCCAGCTCTGGGCAGCTGCAGCAGCAGGGAGGGTTCATAGTTTGATAGATGTTAGGGTCGGAAGAGACCTATTAGATCATCGAGTTCGAACCCCTGCCCTGGGCTGGAGTGAGTGCTCGGGTCAGATGACCCCAGCCAGGTGTCTGTCTAATCTCCTTTTAAATACCTCCAAGGAAGGGGACAGTACCACCTCCCTTGGAAGCGTATTCCATATTTTGGCAACCCTTACTGTAAATAATTTTTTCCTGATGTCCATTCTGAATTTGTTGTCTTCCAGTTTGTGGCCATTATTTCTAGTTACCACGACAGGTGCCCTGGTAAACACTGAATCCCCTATTTCTTGCTGCCCCTGCACCTCCGATGAGTTTGTAGGCGGCCACGAGATCACCTCTCAGCCTCTTCTTGCGGAGGCTGAAGAGGTTCAGGTCTCCCAATTGGTCCACATAGCGGGGTTTTCTGTAGGCCTTTAACCAGACAAGTGGCCCTCCTCTGAACCCTCTCCAGGCCATCCACATCCCTCCTGAAGTGCAGTGCCCAAAACTGGACGCAATACTCCAGCTACAGCCTGACCAATGCTGCATAGAGGGGAAGTATCACCTCCCTAGACTTGTTTGTGATGTACCTACTTATGCAAGAAAGGGTGCGGTTAGCTTTAATTATTACCTCATCACACAGGTGACTCATGCTCATCATAGAGTCAACTACGACTCCAAGATCCCTTTCCGCGGTTGTGCTACTTAGAATGGTACCTCCCAGGCTGTAGGAGTGTTGATGATTCTTCCTCCCCAGGTGCAACACATGGCACTTATCCTTGTTAAACTGCATCCTATTCTGTTTGGCCCATTTCCCTAGACTGTCCAAATCAGCCTGGATTTGCTCCCTGCTGTCTAGTTTGTGTACCTCCCCCCATAGTTTGGTGTTGTCAACAAATTGAACAGGGTGCTTTCTATTCCCTCATCCAAGTCACTAAAGATTTGAATAGTACTGGTCCCGTGACAGAGCCTTGGGGGACTCTGCTGCCTACATTTCTCCAGGTAGAATCTGACACGTCCCACAACACATCTGGGTGCATCCCATAAGCCAGTTTTTTACCCACCGGACTATGTAATAATCTACATTGCAACTGTTTAGTTTACTTATAAGAATTGGGTGTGACACTGTGTCAAAGGCCTTTTTAAAATCTAAGTAAATAACATCTACCTCTATTCCTTCATCCAAGCATTTTGTGATCTGGTTGTAAAATGAAACCAGGTTAGTCCAGCAGGATCTGCCTGCTATGAACCCATGCTGATTGCCCCTCAGCATTATTTTGCCTGCTGGTCCCCCACAAAGGTGATCCTTAACAATTTTCTCAAAGGTCTTGCCAAGGATAGAGGTGAGACTAACTGGCCTATAGTTATCCAGTTCCTCCTTCCTCCCTTTCTTGAAAAAAGGGACCACATTGGCCCTTTTCCAATCGTCCGGGACCTGTCCTGAGTGCCACGAGTGCACAGACATGCAGCCACAACAACCCAGCAGCACGTAGAGCACTGCCCACCACAGCAGGTAAGTCTGTCGTGGGGAAGGGGTGCGAGGGAGCAGATCGAGGCCCCTGCAGTGAAGGAGGGAGTGGGGCAGAGGCAGGGACAGGGGCGGGGGCGGGTCATGGGACTGTCAGAGCCTGGCGTCAGAGCCTGGGCGGCTCATCCAGGGGTGCAGAGAGGTTCCCACCGCTGGGTGCTCCCCGTAGGAGGCCTGGTGGGGGCACATGCCCCCAGATTTATATGTGGAGTGGAGGTGAGCTGCTGCTGTGGGCTGGGATCTGTGCCTCGCTGCTGCTGTCCTGGGAGTGGCACAATGCCATAGTTTCATAGTTTCATAGATGTTAGGGTCAGAAGGGACCTCAATAGATCATCGAGTCCGACCCCTTGCATAGGCAGGAAAGAGCTGGGTCTAGATGACCCCAGCTAGATGCTTATCTAACCTCCTCTTGAAGACCCCCAGGGTAGGGGAGAGCACCACCTCCCTTGGGAACCCATTCCAGACCTTGACCACTCTAACTGTGAAGAAGTTCTTTCTAATGTCCAATCTAAATCTGCTCTCTGCTAGCTTGTGGCCATTATTTCTTGTAACCCCCCGGGGGCGCCTGCTGTGTACTGACTAGCAGGGACTTCCCAGGGCAAAGGCAGCCAGGCACAGAGCCCAGCCTACAATGCCAGCCTGCCTCCACCCCATGCACAAATCCAGAGGGCATCTGCCCTCCGGGCCTCCACCAGGGTGTGCACAGCAGCAGGAGCCTCCTCACACTCCTGGAGGAGCTGCTCGGGCTCCAACGGTCCCATGACCAGCCCCAGCCCCTGCCCCTGCCCCACTCCCTCCCTCCCACAGGGGCCTTGATCTGCCCCACCCTCCCTTCCCCACAACAGATTTATCTGCTGGGGGGAAGGATGCGTGTGCAAGTGCCCCCAAATACTGCCCCTGCCCCTGCCCCACTCCCTCCCTCCCACAGGGGCCTTGATCTGCCCCACCCTCCCTTCCCCACAACAGATTTATCTGCTGGGGGGAAGGATGCGTGTGCAAGTGCCCCCAAATACTAGCCCCCCCAATAATATTTTCTCCCTCCACCTATGAGGTCATCTAGAAATCTAGATCAGCCTGATCAAGGCAGGATCATGTATGACTAAACCATTCCAGTCAACTGTTTGTCTAAACTGCTCTTGAAAACTTCCCAGATTGGAAATTCATCAACTTCTCTAGGTAGCCTGTTCCCATGCTTGACCACTGTCATAATTAAGAAGTTTCTCTTAATCTCCAGACTAAATTTACTCTGCTGAAGTTTGAGGCCATTGCTCCTAGTTCTATCCCCTGCAGCTCCAAAGAAAAGTCTATCTCCATTCTCTTTATAATTGCTCTTCTAGTGTTTGAAGAATGTAGGTGGCAGCTGACTTAGCCTCTGACAAAGCAGGTGGTCATCTGCCGAAACTTATGCTTCATTGAGCCCATTAGTCTCTAAGGTGCCACACTGTCCTGCTTTCTCCCAAAGCAAGGGCAGAGAAAACCAAACAACTGAAAAGGTGGAGTGGGGTACAGAATAGGTCAAGTTAAGATAACTGGATAATGTGATGCTAAAGTTTAGATAAGCTAATTATTACAAGGTAACGGTAAAAGGCTGTATTGGAACTAAATAAAAGAAGTGTATTAAGTATTTGAAACCAGAGAGAAAGGGAATGGATATATTAAAATAAGCGGTAAGTGAATAAATCACTAGCACTTAGGTTAAGGCAGGAATTACCTGAAGAAGAAGCTGATGCTCTACAGTGCTCACATAGAAGTGTTCCTCCATGTTGAGATTAATGTTTTATAGGCTGAAAACTCTGAATTGGATTATGTTTTTGGACTGAGCAGTAGGAGAAAATCTCATTTGATGACTAAAGAAAAAATAAATTTAATCAGAATCTCAATATCCTGAATCTAAACCCCCCACAATCTCAGTTTATGGCGTAATAAAAAAACAGTTTCCCTGATGCCCTTGTTAACGACAGCGTACTTCATGCTGGTTACTTGTCAGCCCCACCCTTGAGGCATCTGTACAATACATACTCTCAGCATGATATATAGACCACATCTAGTGTGTGAAGTTGTTTGGGAGGAAAGGCTCTATATAAATGTAAAATATTATCATTAATAGCATAGCTTTACAACATTCTCTCAGGCCTTGTAACACAAGTAATATTCTGTTTGAATGGGAGGCTGGGTAATCATTTATGAGTAATGCAGACTAGGGAAATTAAACTTAAATGGTACAGCCAGTCTCTTGATCAGATGGCTTAATCCTGCAAAGCGCTGAATACTTTGGAACTGATCCAGCCAAGCACTTAAACCTGTGCTTAACTTTTAAGCACAGGAATAACTGGGACTCATGCTTTGCTGGATGAGGGTGAGGATGGGTGCACCATACAGTATCTAGAGCTAAGACAGGAGTATGCTTTTAAGTATTAGAATAATCTTGTGTTCAAAACTCCTGAAGCCTCAAGTAACCCATACACCAATGTAAAATACAGTAGCAATGATCAGTCAACTCACAGATCTACTCTATTTCTCATGTTGTCTTTTCTCCAGGCTGTATTTCTATATGCATCCATGCAGGCTCTACCATCCACAGTTCTTTTGCCATTTCTGTCTATGCTGTGGTTAGCTTATTTTTTTTGGTATTATGAAAGGAGATTTCCATGCCTGAAGTAATGCCTGTGCACCAAAAGGTTCCAATTAAAAGGTTGGATTGTATGGACGCTACTGTGTATAGTGCTTGCTTGTCGCAGGCAGTTCCATTTAGGGCTACTTACAATAGTAACTGTGAGGATTGTATGACTCTACACAGTTAGTCAGAGTTGAACAGAGCGGGAGGGTCCAATGGCTCTGGGTGCAAGAGAGATTAGTAGGAATAAAGAACCCTCTTTGTAAAAGTGGCTCCTGCCTCAGTGAACTGAACCGACAACATGACAGTAAGTGTTGGTGGGATTGGGCCATAAATAGACAATGAAGTTGTGAAAGGTTATACATTCTTTTCTTACTTTGCTGCTGATGACCATATTGTGACAGAATCTCTGAAATGAGTCAAAATGGCCAAAAATATATTTTGATGCAGTCACATAGTTGCATTCAGTTAATATACAGCCTCGTGTTGCTGTAGGATAGTTTAATATAGAAGGGCCTGCTTCCGCTATATTGTATAATTTTTCCCTGTCTTCTAGGTATTCTTTTTCCCTTAGCTGGAGGGATACTTGTGCTTCTTTAGTATTCTTGTTTTATATTGATTCAAGTGTACAGCTCAAAACAGTTGTTGAAAGACTGGTTTTAACACCATTGTCTTAAAGCAGTGTCTGTCTCAAAGGTTTTGAACATATGCAGGTAGTGTTTGAAACAGGAGTGTAGGGCCAGATTTAGACCTGGTATATAGCTAATCAACTTCACTTATATCATGCTTGATTTTAACTTGATATTCTGAATATATTTAATAAAAAAACAGAAACTATAGTTTGCTTCCTGTTTAAAACGTTATATAATTCCATGCAAAGGAATATCCTTATTTAAATAATTTAAATATTAATAAACACACTTTAATACACTCTCTGAGGTCTTGCAGGTCACATGGTAGATAGAAAACTGGCTAGTTGGTAATTACAACAGTGATATGGAGCAAGTAGCTAGACAAAGGAGCTTTGAAGTTTGAAACTGATAAATAATATTGATTTAGGAAATACATTTATCTACAAAATGTGTGAAAAAGACAATGTACTGATCTTACAAAATGTTCAGTCTCCAAGCAACCAAATACCCTCTCACTGGTCCATCAAAACATAAGTCCCAATTATTCCTGTGTTTAAAATGGATGAGCTGGACTGTGTTAGGTGTACACAGTCATGTAACTAGGAAGGGGCGACAGGGATAACCAGCGCCAGGCACCAGTGGGGACAAGGTGAAAAAAATGGCATTTGCAGCAGCTGAGTGATTGTGATTGTGGTAGCAGTGTCAACCAGAAGTTACTGATGCCCCTGTGTATGGCAGCTACTGTGGGCTCCTGGCCACCTTCTCACAGTGCTGGCTGTGAACGTTGCAAAGGTGTGCTCTAACAGTTACAAGAAACATGGGTATATGTGTAGTAGAGGTAGGAGTTAAGTGGTCAAAATGATGAGGATTAGCTTTGGTGCTTCCTTCCCTTTGTTCTTCAGGGCCTGTTGATGTTTGTTACCACCTTCATATTAGCCTTGGCCATCTTGCAAACTTGAATATTTAAATGTCCAAACCTAGCAATGCCATTTTACAGTAACTGTATCAGCTGAACTCTTTTCTAGATTACTAAAACCCAGCATTAAATGTTTTAGATAACATTAGTAATACAGGAGTTAATAAATTAAAGATTTCACAGGCATATTTTCAGAGAGTAACAATAATATTTTATAAGGGTTATTAACTGGTCTTTTATGAGTAATTCTACCCTCGCCTCCAAGGCAGCATAGGGCCCTACTTTTGTATTGTACAAAGACTTGCGGGTTGGGAAATGTTTCTAGGATTTCCATATATATTGAGCTGTGTGGTTGGATTTAGCCATTTAAGCATATTAGCATAACACAAAAGCCAGACACTGCTCTTTTTTGTGTAGCTTTTTAAATGGAGGTCTTTATTTTGATAATTTAAAAAATGGATTCTTTATGTATTCTTGCCAATACAATCTACATTTCATTATTGTAACTCTTTTTTTAAAAGTGGCTGTATTTTTTAAGTGTAGGTTGTAAAGGAATGTTTTAGGAATAAAGTATGATTATGTATGAAAACCATTTAAGAAGTATTATTATCAATGCCCATCATTTAAGAACAGACAAAGAATATTTCATAGATCCTGTAAATTAATATTCTGTGTGTGTCAAAGCCAAGTGTTAATATTGTCATATTTCTTTTTCAGGCATAGTCATTCTGAAAACCTCATTAGAAGACCTAGATCACAAAATAGCATACTAAGCAGTGCAGTCTCTATGTAATACTACAACTGAGGTGGAAAAGTGTTAATTATAATGCTTACAAAAATACAAAACAGGGATGTATCAGCTGCTGCAGAGTTCTGGGGACAAGGCCTTCATAGATTAAACATGAATCAATAAGATCACATAGTACCTGGTACAATATTGATGAAAATGTCAGAACGAAGCTTCAGTTTTTCAAGGGAGAAAAGTCAATGATCATTTTTTTCAAATTGTTCCTATTTATTTAATATTGTAAAATGTATTGAGATGCAATTTGCCTGGAAGATGCAGTGTAAAATGTGACTCAGTAATCATTCCCTGCATGTCCCAAGCTACCATTAACAGAACATGTATTTAGGAATTTGGGAACATCTTAGTCTAAGTAAAGAGGAACTTTTATATTATTATTGAATTGCTATCAATGTATATATTTGTATGTATTATGTAGATGTGTATATACATGGGGTATGTATACAGGTGTGTGTTTGTGTGTGTGTGTGTGGCAAACACTTCATATGATCCTAAAAAAACCCTTAAAATATGCAGTATTTCACATTCTCACTCTTGTAAAAATGACAATTCTGATAGTGCACGAGTGCTTTGGGAATATTAATTCCATACAATTAAACAGTTTACTGATTTTTTGATGCACTTTTTACCTTGTTTAGTTATTTATCAGCTTGCATTGTCAAAACTACATTCAATTTAATTAAAATTTAAAAAAAAAGAGATAAAACCAATCACCAAAGTTCAACATTTGTTTTTAAATTCACACCCAGGACTACTGAAAAGTAATTTACTGTGTAACTTACCTTTTATTACAATTTTGTAATGTTTCATGAAGACATCAGTCCAGATTTGACTATTAGTAATGCTTGGGCACATGTGTTGATGTCATTGGAGATGTATAGGTACAAGGAAAGCATGAAAAAAAATACAGGGTTTTTTTGTGAAAGTATTCTCTCAGAATAGAGGAATCCTTAGGTGGCATAAATCTGTCAAGGTCACCTGTGTGCTATCTGCTCTGCCCCACACCATAAAGGGTGAATCAAGGGACAGGGAAGAAAAGCGGAGGCACAGCAAAGAACAAAAATGATAGTTTGGTTGTTCAAAGAACAAGATGGTGGGTCAACCATCTGATTGCTGGATGGTGCAGTGGCTCTTATGGGAAGCACTGCAACTGAGGTAACTATTTTTCTAAGTAATGCCAAGGACTGCCCCAAAACAAACCCAAAGATCATCATTGACAATCTAGATAGCTTTTTCATCCCAAGTGGCAATATTTTGCAGATATCTATCCAAGTCCAAGAGCGAACTTTGCTAAGGTTGAACAAGGCACTGGCCAACTGAAAAATAAATTTATAAAAACTATTTGAAGCTAAAATCGCAGCACATTCGCTCCTATGAAAAGGAGGCTACAAATGAGGGCAGTGGGGAAGAAAACTGTGAGCTCTGCCAGCCAGAGTTTTTCTTCAAATCCACCCCAGTAAAATTCCCTTCCTCCACATTTCCTAATAGTGAAGCTCCTGTCTCTTGAACATAGCTGCCTCTTAGACGCTCTCAGATACTGTTGAGATTCTTTGGTGTAGAGAGGTTCCTCATAAAAGGTGTTAGCTCTTCCCAGGGATCTGCAGGAGGCACAGTGCTACCCCATGCAGCCCGTTCCTTTTGTCCTCCCTCACTCCCCGTATTTGGGTCCTAACCCAATGGAGGATCTTCTGTTGGTTCTTGGGAAGTGGGTGATGGTAGCACTGAAGTGAAAGATCCTCGTTCCTCCCTCCACACACAGGTCAGGAGGCAAATTCTAGCTGGTTGTTTTGATGCACTGGAGTGGGGAAAGCAATTCCGTTGTAAACCTGGGGAAGATTTAGCAGTCATTACTCTGAAAACCACTGTCTAAAGCCAGGTGCTTGTATCCTACTCCTGCAGTTAAGTCAGTTACAAAAACTTTCATTGGCTTTAAGAAAACCAGGGCTAGTCCTGTGGTAAATTAGATAAAAAAGCTATAACATTAAAGAAGACAAAAATGAAAAGAGAGAACATCTGGCTGTAGAAACCTCTTAGTTGTTTGGTTTTGACCTTCCAGCATAGGGCACCATATTGAACACAAATATGATATTAATGATTATTGATAGTACATCCAACATGCTTGCTTTTATTGCCAAAGTTCTTTACCATTTTAAATGCAGACTGGTCACCTGGAGTGATTCATCATGAATCATTTTCAATATATCCCAACTTAATCAGGAGAATGAAGTCACCAGACTCCTTTTTTGGACTTTAATCTGAATTTTTTTATATTTAGACTAGGGAAAACTACATATCTGTATCTGCTGCATATACATATCTCCCATATCTGTTTGGAACCTAGGAACTGGTGCTTGGATCAGATGAGAGGTCCATCCAGTCCAGGGTCTTCTCTCTCAGAGCAGCAAGAGATACCTCTGAAGAAAGAACAAAACCACACAATAGCTGACAATTATGAATATATATTCAGCCCAGCATAATCATACATGCAGGAGCCTAATGAAGCAGCCAGGTGCCCAGGGCAGTAGGACACATGGAGACACCAGTGGGCGTGTGTAGACAAAACAGGGGCCCTAAATTGAAGTGGTGGGTTTTTAAAAACACCGCTTCAATTTAGGGCCCTTTAAACCCCTGTGTCGTGCACACACCCAAACTTACTTGCCTCTCTGGCAGCAGGGAGAGGAGGGCGAGCTGCTGGCAGGCAGAGTGGTCACTGGGCTGTGGGGTGGGGCTGGTGCTTCCCTTCGCGGCAGTGGTGGCCCCACCGCAGGTGGCATCTGCTCGCAGGCACCTGACTCAGGCAGTCCCAGGGGGCACCACAGCCGCAGAGGGAAGCACCAGGCTTCTGTGCAGCTCAGGCAGGCAGGCAGGCTCCAGGGAAAAAAAAAAAGATCAGGCTCACCACTTTTTTTTTCCTTGGGTGGGGCCCATGAATGCTGTGTGTCCCTGGCAGCTGGTGGGGATGGCAAGCTCTGGCAGGCAGGAATGTGGTGAAGGTAAGTGTGGAGCCCCCGCAGGCAGCCATGGCACTATTGGTGGCAGGTGGGTGGGGTGGCAAATGCCAACCGGTGGTCGGCAACCATCTGCAGATGCCACCAGCAGCCTTGGGGGAGGCGAACGGCAACCACCCACAGGTGCCACTGACATTGTCACTGTCACCACTGCTGACACTTTTTATAGGGGTTGCACCGCCACACTCAGGGGGTGCATGTGCACCCCCTACATGTCGCCAGTGGTGGGACCTGCCTTCCTGGGTTGCTGCCAGGCTGCCTGTATGGGCTTCCTGAAGAGCCCCTGCGCTGCACAGAGCCCAGTGCTATGGGACAGCAAACTAAAACTCCTCGGAGGAATTTTACTTTGCTGTGCCTCAAGTCATTTAAGGCGCATTATGCCGCTGAATTTGCTACAGCGGCTAGGATTACTGTGCAATACACTGCCGACACGCGCAAACACCAACACCATTAAAGCGGTGCAAAAGCATTTAACTCACTTTAAAGTGTCGCATACACCTGCCCCTCATTTCATCTACACATGGACTCCTGGCTACTGCTTGTGGCGGT
>NW_005841840.1:4401084-4405088 GCF_000455745.1 Alligator sinensis | reverse complement strand
ACCGATGGAGCGGAATTAGGCACTGAAGCGTATTGGTTGAACAAAGAGATTATTTACTTACGCCATTGGTGTACACAGCACAGGAAGAAGAACTGACTTAGGTTACAGTTGCAAACGTGAGCTCTCCGAGTCAGACAAAATGACATGAACGGCTTATCAGGCCAGCAGGGCACGGGGGTACATCGGGACGGTTGGCGACAGGGAGTCGTTGGTGGGTGATCAGTCCGCCAAGTTCACTCCGAGATGTGCGCAGAGTTCTCCGACTTGGGCGGAAACTGCTCCACCTTTTATATGACTAACAAGCCAATCGCTAGTCACCAAATATGAATAATTACAACCGGCCAATGGTGGTGCGCGTATTTGCATAAAGTTGGCGGGAACTTTTACTGCACCGGGGTTTTCTACCATAGCGGAAAATTCCACTGTGGCGAGAAATTCCACTGCGTTATAGGTATCAAATCAATGAAATAGTCCACTGTGACATGGGCACTCAACTACTGGGTTCTGACACTGCTGTGCTGCTGGCTTGATTGGGTAGCTGCAGTGGCAGCTGATATTTTCTTGCCCGCTCCCCCGCCCACTTGGCAGCAGGGGAATCATATGAAGTGTTTGCCACACACACACACACAATGTGTAGTAGGCACATTGACAGAGTGACTGGCCATGGCTGTAAAATTTGAACCTCCCTTGTGAACTTGCATTGAGGGTCAAACTTATAGATCAAGCTTTCAATGCTGGCTGTATCACTTACTTGTGTGTTATGGAAGCCAGGGTGCTTTAATCATGCTTGCCCTCTGGGCCTATGTGGGCCTTCCAGCACTGTGGTTCTCAACCAGCATGCCATGAAATCCTTTGAGGAGGTGCGAGACAATGCTAGCTCTGTTAGCACTGATTCAAAACACAAACTCAGGGATTTCAAACAGGCCTTTTGATGTGCTGTTCCACAACGTGGGTCTAGGCCCACCAGCTGGAGCTATAAGCCCCCTTGATGGGGGGGGCACAATGGGCACATCACTGCTTGCTTGGGACAACAGAAAGACGAGATAGGGATGGGAGTGAAGGTCAGACGTTCAAAACAAGTGCTCCAAGCGGGTACATGGTACAGAGTACACTGGCCAGTGCCTCCTGTTCCTTGAATGTGTCCAATGAGCCAGAGGACACTGCCCAGTGAAACTCGGGGAGGAGGTGGGGCTTTCATAGAGGAAGCCGTGGCAGTGATCTTTAAGTTCTTCCCAACAGAAAACCCACTCCATTATTTTTCTGTGGACACTAAAAATCATAGAATCATAGAAAATTCAGGTTGGAAGGAACCTCAGGAGGGCAGCTAGTCCAACCCCCTGCTCAAAGCAGGGCCATCCCCAACTAGATCATCCCAGCCAAGGCTCTGTTTAGCCAGGTCCTCAAAACCTCTAAGGATGGAGAATCCACAACCTCTCTGGGTAACTTGTTCCAGTGCTTCACCATCTTCCCAACATTTATCCCAATATCTAACCTGAACTTTCCTTGCTGAATCTTGAAACCATTGCTCCTTGCTCTGTCATCTGCCACCAATGAGAACAGCCCAGCTCCATCCTCTTTGTAACCACCCTTCAGATAGTTGAAGACTGCTCTTAAATCAAAATGCCAGCTCTGACTTTCCTCACTTTTGTATTTTCCTTTTTTCCATTTTCAGTGACCTGAAAGATGGAATGGATTGCACCCTCAGCAAGCCTGCAGGTGACACCAAGCTGGGGGCAGTACCAGATATGCTGGAGGGTAGGGCTAGGATTCAGCGAGACCTAGACAAATAGGAGGATTTGGCCAAAAGAAATCTCATGAAGTTCAATAAGAAGTGGTGCAAAGTCCTGCATTTAGGATGGAATAATCCCATACACCAGTACAGACTGGGGACCAACTGGCTAAGCAGCAGCTTTGCAGAAAAGGACCTGGGAGTTACAGTGGACAATAAACTGAATATAAGCCAACAGTGTGCCCTTGTGTAGAAAGCTAATGGCATACTGGGCTACATTGGTAGGTGTTGCCAGCAGGGCAAGGGAAGTGATCCTTCTGCTCTCTTCAGTACTGGTGAGGCCACATCTGGAGTGCTGTGTTCAGTTTTGGGCCCCCCGCTACAGAAAGGATGCGGACAAATTGGAGAGAGTCCAGTGGAGGGCAATGGAAGTGGTTCAGGACTATGATTTGCGAGGAGAGGCTGAAGGAACTGGGTTTATTTAGTCTGGAGAAGAAAAGACTGAGCGGGATTTAATTGCAGCCTTCAGCTAATTGCAGGGGGTTTACAAAGAGGATGGAGTGAGGCTGTTCTCAGTGGTGACCATTGGCAACATGTAGGGGGTGCATGTGGGTGCGTATGTACCCCCTGAGCGTGGCGGTGCACACCCTGCAAAAAAGTGCTGCTGACACTGCTGGTGGCACCTGCAGGAGGTCACCACTCGCCACCCACACCCCCACTGCCGTTGACACTGTTGGCAGCATCTGTGGCTGGTCTGCGATCGCTGCTGGCTGACGCTGACGGCGGCATCTGCGGGTGGGTGGCAACTGCTGGTCGGTACTTGCCCCGCTCCCCCCCGACAGCGCTGTGGCCACCTGCGGGAGCTCCCCGCTTGCCACCACCACACTCCCACTGCCAACAGTGCCACCGCTACCTGTGGGAACTCGCTGTGCCCCCCAGCCTCTGGGGGCACGCAGCGTTCATGGTGGTGGTGACAGATGATAGAACGGTCTCAAGATGCAGGAAGGAAAGTTTAGGTTAGATCTTAGGAGAAACTTTCTCACAAGGAAGGTGGAAGCACTGGGACAGGTTACCCAGAGGTGGTGGACTCTCCATCCTTGGAAGTTTTGAAGACCCGGCTCGACAGAGCTTGGGCTAGGATGATGTAGTCGGAGCAGAGGGTTGGGCTAGGTGCCCTCCTGAGGTCCCTTCCAGCCCTCACGGGAGATATTAGGTGTTTAGCTCTTCCCAGGGACCTGCAGGAGGCTCTTGAAAGCACAGCCAGCTGTCAGGACCCCGCATTTTCTATGAATTCCCAAGCGGGGGCTGGAGCCTCAGGGGGCTGAGCGTCTCCACCGCGGCGGGGACAGGGTGGCTTCTGCCCCGGAGCCTTTCCGTGGGGGGGCAGCAGGAGTTGGCCACCCCCGCGGGCTGATCTCGTCCTGCGGGGCAGCGAGCTCGTGAGCGCGGCCGGCGGGGCCGGCGGCGGGGGCGGGACTGGCCCCCGGGTCCCGGCGGGGCGGCCCAGAGACCCCCTGCCCTCCCTGGGGCTCCCCCCGCCACACACTCTCCAGAGACCCCCTGCCCTCCCTGGGGCTCCCCCCGCCACACACTCTCCAGAGACCCCCTGCCCTCCCTGGGGCTCCCCCCGCCACACACTCTCCAGAGACCCCCTGCCCTCCCTGGGGCTCCCCCCGCCACACACTCTCCAGAGACCCCCTGCCCTCCCTGGGGCTCCCCCCGCCACACACTCTCCAGAGACCCCCTGCCCTCCCTGGGGCTCCCCCCGCCACACACTCTCCAGAGACCCCCTGCCCTCCCTGGGGCTCCCCCCGCCACACACTCTCCAGAGACCCCCTGCCCTCCCTGGGGCTCCCCCCGCCACACACTCTTTGGCAGCTGGAGCACACCTCTGGCATTTTTGGCGCAAGTCAAAAAACCCAGTGGGCGCTCCCTGAGGGCTGGCTCGGAGGCTAAA
This sequence comes from Alligator sinensis, assembly GCF_000455745.1. Classification (NCBI taxonomy): domain Eukaryota; kingdom Metazoa; phylum Chordata; order Crocodylia; family Alligatoridae; genus Alligator; species Alligator sinensis. The sequence continues at coordinate 4,401,402 of NW_005841840.1, read as the reverse complement.
AGAAAGGGTTGCAAGATGGTTTGCTAAAGGGCTGGGTGGGGGGCGCGTGGGAAAGGCACTGGCGGAGAGGTGCAGGCAGGCCAGGTCGCGGGTTGAACGCTAGTTTGGGAAAGGAATGGCATGCCTGGCTAAGCATTTCACTCTGCGTGCTCGCAGTCGCTCCAGGCCCTTTTAATCCTTAAGGTCGCTGAAGAGGCTAGTCACCTGCGAGTGGAAAGAGCCGTCTGCCCATGGGCAGCGCTAGTGCGTTGTGCCTGCCTCTGCTCTTAGGGGGCAGCAGCGGAGAGGAGGCTTCTGCACGGCGAGACCCCGCCGACG
>NW_005841840.1:4396755-4401074 GCF_000455745.1 Alligator sinensis | reverse complement strand
TGGAAAAGGACTGGCTGGACTGGGTGCTCCCTTGCTACCAAGGTACGAATTTTCTCCCCTCATCTCATTCCGCTGCTGCCCCTTGGTCTGCTTGGCTTTCCATCTAAGCTGCTTCATCGTCTGTTGTTTGCAATGCACGCTACAGGGAGAATCTGAAGGCGAACTCAACCTGAAAAGACTTTGGTGAAAAAAAATGGGTCTGATTCATCAGGGAAACTATTGGGATTCACATCAGTGTTACTGCATTTTCCTATGGAAGAGGGGGCACGCATGCGTTCTGCCAGAATGGTACTGTACCCACCACGTCTTTGACTGCGCTAAGTAGAATTGTACCATGTGTTCCTTGGGTCCAGCTGAAATCACAAGCTGCACCCCATGAAGAACTTATCGTTGGGGCAAAGATCTCTGCTCGCTCCTTAGAGCCCAGATTTTGGCTACGGCACAAGTCACAGCAGCTTATGGGATCATGGAGTGGTCCTCAAGAGCTTATTGTGCTGGCTGGAAATCACTGGAGCACAGGTGAAGAGCCTTTGTTTATCCACACTTCCAGCTCCTCTCATGGGGCCGCGCGCTAAGGGGGTGGCATAGAGTGAACTACTAGTTTTATGATTTCCCCGTGAGATGGTAATATTCAGTTCCCCATTTACAGGTGCTTTCTTTATGGGTCTTTTGCAGGATTGGTATTAGGAGTGAGGATCTGACCAACCAAGTTCCACGAGAATAAGCATTCAAATAAGTTGCCTGAGAATAGGGTCCAGTGCTTTTCCCCTTGGTTTGAAAGGCTGTACTGTCCTTCTACCTGGTACCATACAAAATTTACTGAAAACAAGGTTTGTGAAACAACTTTTGGCTTGATGAGCAGTATCTAGACCCCTACTGTGGTCTGGGAAGCAAAGAGAAATGGCTCAATAATGTAGTACATTAGGTTTGAGTTTACTGAGCCATCATCATGGCAATTAGCAGAGAGATTGTACTTCAGTATTTTTCACTACTTAGGGACAGCTGTTGGGCAAGTAGTTAAAACATTTCAGTGATTCCGTGTCTTGTCAAGTGACCATAGTTTTGTCCTTACACAAAGGACAAGAGAAAATGTAATTATCATTGCAGATAGTAAGAATCATTTTCTAAATATAGTGTAAAGAATGTGTTTTATCAAAACATTGTAAAGTCAGTGTTCTTTTTTTACACGTTTTGTTCTTGCAGGTTACCCTAGATTACATATACTTACGTGAGCCTTTAGGGTCATGTAATACAGGTTAGTACAGTGCTTTGCTTTGTAGATGTATTCATTGACTGTCATTTTTGTAAATTACCCAGGATTTTTTTTAATCCACAGTAAATTCTGCCTGCTGTGGGCACAGTTAAAGTTTCTAGCCACTATGCAGCAGGGGAGCAAGTTTGTATTAAGCAAAGGGTTAAGCCTGAGGATGAAAATGAAGGCGAGTGGACACACAGCATGGTCTATGTGGTAACTTTCCTATGTAGTAAAATACATTTTTCACTGTGCTAACATCCCATTGTACAAAGGAGAATCTTACCTGAATTCCAGTGATTTACTAAGCAGTAGGGCTGCATGTCATTTGTCTACTCCATTTTTACTGCGTGGCTGTTAACTTATGTTGTGAATGTGCTAGACTAATGGTGGGACATATGGGTTGCGCTCCCATGGAGTTCTAATAGGACTTGAAAAGAGCTGACCCTCCGCAAGGTAAGTTCTGCACCTGGGGAGTTTGATAATACATAAACCCTTCTTTCCATGAGCCTCCCTGGGCTGCAGCTTTTCCTGCTGGCCTCAGGCGGTTCAGGTTCCAACCCCCTTTACACTTGCCTGTGTATCGAGCCCGCTGTATCTTCAATTTGCCGTGCACAGTTAACTGTGAAATGAATCTTTAATGATGTGGTAGCTGGCAGTTAATTACACGATAATGTAGTTAATGCATGCCCTGCACATTACACAGTAGCTGGGAGCAGAGTTACTACAGCACTCTCCACAGTATTGCTGTGAACCATATCATCTTGTACAGATATTATCGTGTTAGGGACTCTTAACTGTTTGCCCATGGAATCATGAAGTTTTCTTTAGGTTACTCCCTAGAGAGGGTTTGGTTTAACAATCCTTCATCATGTACTTCAGGTAACAGGGGATTTGCCCTCTCTCCCTTAATCAGCTCAGGAGAGATGAAGAGGTCAGGGCCCTACATTTCCACACTGCCTATTTCTTTCCAACCTGTGGCACCCAGATGATGGAGTGTTTGCACATGCTTGGGAAAGTGATGAATGAACAGTATGACAGCAGTATCAGTTTTCGCTTCTATGACTGCTTAACCACATATCTGCCATGGTTTCTTGCTTTTTGTCTGTAAAGATGGAGGGGTTGATTTTTGACTCTGTGTTACTGTACTGACTTAAAATACAGCTGATGCTTGTGCTTTCTCCATATAAACATCAGTGCAATTAGCATTGTGTATTTTGCATTAGCTGAAAGAGATCACTTTTATGCCTTGTTAATTATGCAAGAATGATTATTGAAGTATTTAAAATAATGGAAATGGCTTACTGTTATATATTTTAATAACTTTTTGCAGCATTACTGTGTAGATATTATTGTTTATGAATCAAGGCATGAGTGTCTGATGTTATTGACTCTTTAGCAGTGCTCTTGAGACAGAACTGCGTTTCATAGAAAACGGAATGAGGTGCTTGTTCTCTCGCTAATATAAGTCTCACAACAGTTTAATTCTGTTGCATTCATGTAGCTATTCCTGACTTGGAGAGAAGATTCAGGCCTATAGTTTGTTTTACTACTAATTTTTCATCTCAAATGTCCTGATTTTGCAAACCACTACAGCATAGTGCCATGTCTCCCTAAATTTCACCTGAAGTAACCTAAACTGTGTTGGACAACTATCTCCATGGCTCAGAGCAATCATTTACAATACAACTTGGAAGGACCATTAGTGAAGATGTCTGATGTCATGCAGATAAGTGACATCAGACATATGCACAATCCAGACTAATTTATATTTTTAGATACAAATGTCAGGGCACAGTTGTGGAGGCAGCACTGTGGCCATCTGGTGCACTGCCACAGGACAAGAAGGCAGACAAAGACCAAGTGTCTCTCTGCGGATGTCATGTCTGATTTCTTGGAATTAAAAATAATATCACTGGTTGTTCCTGATACATTTATGTAATGAAGAAAATGGACTGATAGCTTTGCATGGCATGTGTGGCATCTCGAGTCCAGATTTTTGGGAGGTTTCTTAGTTAGTTCAGAATGATTGATTGTTGTTTTCAAAATTAGGGTGGGTATCATTGTGTTTTTTTTAAATAAGTTCATAGAAAGAATAATCCCAAGACTAAGTGATTATGAACATGTGTTGAATATAGCAATGAAATTCATTTTGGAAAAAATGAAAATTAATATACTGTTGGGGAAATAATGAGAAAAGTTTACAGATGATAGTAGGTAGCAAATTAATTATATATTATGAAACAAAGCATTAAGCATCCAGTATGCTGTTGGAGTACATGTGAGTATAATATCACTGGACAAGTGGGTAAAAGTTCTTTTTATGTTTAGCTTTGTAATGGTTATACTGAGAATACGCTGTGCTCCATTTATTCACCTAATTACTAGAACAATATTGGCAGCTGGAGGGTGTTAAAAAAATCAACAATAATTGTTAAGGGACTTGCAAGGAAAGACTAAACCAGTTTATTATGTATATTTATTCCTAATTGACAGCTAAGAGGAACTGAAAATGAACTACAAATACTTGTAGAATATAAACACCCAGGAATGGGAGGAATTATTAAGCATGATTAGCATGAGCAGTTAGGCTCGGAAGCGGTGAGAGACGTGCGGGTGAAAGCTCACTGCGCCCCCGCTCCCCCGAAGCCCCCCAGAAGCCCCCCAAACCCTCCAGCAGCCGCGGAGCCCCCCGCCGACCCCCAGCACAGCCGGGGTAAGCGGGGCCCGTGGAGAGAGGGGGCTAACCCCTTAGTGTGTGTGTGGGAGGAGGTGGCTGAGTGGAGCAGGGCAGGGTCAAGCCCCGCCCAGGCCCCTACTTGGCCCAGCCCCCCAGGGAGAGAGAGAGGAGGGGGGGGACTCACCTGTCCCCCTCCAGTAGGGCAGGGTCCCCCAAATCCCGGGCAGGGCCCCCTTATTGCCCTAAGAGCAGCTTCCTCGACGGCAGGCCCACTGCGCATGCGTGCAGTTTAAAAGGGCCCGCCGACAGGGAAAAGACCCAGTTAGGCTTGGGAGCGGCGAGAGACGCACAGGTGAAAGCCCGCTGCACCTCCGGTCCCCCCGAAAA
>NW_005841840.1:4395757-4396057 GCF_000455745.1 Alligator sinensis | reverse complement strand
CGCCCCTGCTCTCCCCAAGACAAAACGTAAGGTGTTTGTTGTGGGAGACTCCCTCCTGAGGGGGACTGAGGGGCCAATCTGCCACCCCGACCCCTTAGCAAGTCTGCTGCTTCCCCGGGGGCCCGCATCCGGGACATTACGGAGAGGATCCCAAAGCTCCTTAAACCCACAAACCACGGGGAGCATGGCCATAAGGAGCATGGGCTCCTTATTCATGTGGGCACCAATGACACTGCTCGGAGCACTCCCAGCCAGGTCATGAGGCGCTACAGGGATTTGGGAGCGGGGCTTAAGGGTCTG
>NW_005841840.1:4383336-4393336 GCF_000455745.1 Alligator sinensis | reverse complement strand
AAGCGACCAAAACGCTGGCTTGCATCCATAGATGCTTCTCAAGCAAATCCCGGGACGTCATTCTCCCCCTGTACTCGGCCTTAGTGAGGCCGCAGCTGGAGTACTGTGTCCAGTTTTGGGCTCCACAATTCAAAAAGGATGTGGAGAAGCTTGAGAGAGTCCAGAGAAGAGCCACGCGCATGATCAGAGGTCAGGGAAGCAGACCCTACGATGACAGGCTGAGAGCCCTGGGGCTCTTTAGCCTGAAAAAGAGCAGGCTTAGGGGTGATCTGATGGCCACCTACAAGTTTATCAGGGGTGACCACCAGCATCTGGGGGAACGTTTGTTCACCAGAGCGCCCCAAGGGATGACGAGGTCAAATGGTCACAAACTACTTCAAGATCGTTTCAGGCTGGACATAAGGAAGAATTTCTTTACTGTCCGAGCCCCCAAGGTCTGGAACAGCCTGCCACCGGAGGTGGTTCAAGCGCCTTCATTGAACACCTTCAAGATGAAACTGGATGCTCATCTTGCTGGGATCCTATGACCCCAGCTGACTTCCTGCCCTTTGGGCAGGGGGCTGGACTCGATGATCTTCCGAGGTCCCTTCCAGCCCTAACGTCTATGAAATCTAGTCTATGAAATCTATGAGGAGGGACATTTGTGAATGAGAAGAGGCATGATGAGATTGAATTAAGATAGGCAATATTAAGATGGATGGCAGAAAAACTTCTTGACAGTGAGATGCATTATTTGTGGACTAATTTTCAGAGGAAAATGTTGGAAGCTCAGTATTTGGTTTATTGAAAACTACACAATGTACATTACAGGAAATAATCATGTGGTGGTAGGAAGATACATTATCCAAACCAGTCTTCTTCTATCTCTAGATACAAGGGCCACATTTCTTTTCACTCTGATTCATGGAGTCATGTGAGTGCATGAGAGGCTCAGCTTTCATTTAAAAAAGATGTTTAGATTTTACTATAGAGAGGAAAAACTTGAAAATGTGACCCTGAAACTTGCACAACTGGAAGGTATCTTAAACCCCCTCAACATTTAGTGTGTTTGTATGTGTGTATTCACTTGCATGGTTTTAATTCTCTCTTTTTGGGTCTGACTTTTTTAAATGCTTAAGATTTTCAGTGCCACACATAAGGGGATGAAGCTGAAACTAGATTTTCACATTTCCCACCCCTGAGACACTCAGTTGTTCCAAGATTGCTGAAAGTTTCTTGAACTTGATCTGGGTTTACACAGGTCTATCTATAACACTTGATGGTATAAACCTTCAGGCTGTTTTTCTGTTTTAGAAGAGGGAGGGAGACAAGAATCCATTCAGCTTTGGTGTACTGCAGTTATACTCATCAGAGGAATAGTGAGCTTCTTTAGTACCTGGGGCTGGTGTCTGAGACTGGGGTATACCAACCACTGGAGAGAGACAAAGAGCAGGGGCTGGGGGGAGAAGGGGCTAGAACGGACACGGCCCTTTTTAGATGACTGGGAATGGCTGTGAATGTATGAAGCTGTCTTTGATTGGGAGCGTTAATGGACACTCGGGAAAAAGTACCTTTTCAGATGAGCATTCTAAGCCAGTGGAGATGAGGGCAGGCTTCCCTTTCTGTCCTCACTGAGGGTTTTAGAAAATGGGTCTGTGTCATTTGGAATGATAACTCTGCTACAGGACCGGGCAAGGACCAGAGGAACTAACAAAGGCTGCAGAGATCCATATGTCATTGCAACTGCTGAGTTCATTAGTGTCAGGGCTGACCAAAGCAGGAGACAGAAATCTGTTGACCTGCAGGTTGCATATGGCCTAACAGAATTATTTTGCAGCCCTCAGGCTCCCACCCGATCACTACTCTCCCCATTGGTCTGGTTGCAGCTGAGGTCTCCGGGTTCCCCCTCCTTCCCCATCTTCCATTTTCTGCTCCTGCTACCAGGGGACAGCATGGCATGATGTGGTATAATTCACAGGGCCAGGGGAGTCAGCAACCTGGGGCTCCCTTGCATTGCAGTACAATGGGGTAACCCATAGCCAAGGAGCTAAGGGTGGGTGCCAGAGGGTCTGTGGCTTATGCTAACACAGCCCATGGGGCCTGGGGCCCTGCCATCTCCTTAGAAGTTGCACAGCACAGCCCTGATGTATATGATGAACTATGACATCTGTTCTAAGTGAAGAAAAGTTACCTCTTTAAGAAAATCCATATATGTTTTCTGACTGAAAATCTAGCCCCCTAGGTGAGAAACATATTAAAAAAAGTGGTATTCAAATAGATATGTGTCCCTCTGGTTTACTGGATTGCCCCCTGCCCCATAATAAACAAGAATTAAAAAACTTCGCCACCAACAATCTGCCTAACTTTTTTTTATGTCATCACATTTTATTAAAACAAATTCTGTACTTGGTGGCTAATAGGGACTTGTCTTATTGGAAACTGAAGCAGTTCCTGTTAGAAGGTTGTGCCACTTCACTTAAGATAATGAAGAAAACTTCCAGTCTGCAAACAGAAGGATCCACTTAATCAGCACCTTAATAAATAGCACACCCACTCAGCTGCGGTGATTCAGTATAATGTATTTCAATATCTTTAAACATGGAATTAATCGCAAGCCTTGTATGATCTCTAAGCCTATTCACAGTATTTAACAAATGTGAATTGGTGTTTGCTAGCATGAATTCCCTGCTTTTCAGCTCTTTATGATGAACACTACTGCTGTTTCCCTGCTCTGTTATTGCTGCTAAATCAGTTGATGTTATCTCGGTATATAATTCAAATGTTTGATGGCTAATCCGGTGCTTATTTTTCTATGGCAATTCATTAAATATCTCCTAGGACAATGTTTGTCCATTAACTTCTCTAATTGGGTGATCAGTTATCTGATATGTTCCTGTTTCTGTTTCCATTAGGTTCTATATGCAATAAATGAATATAAAATTAAACAGAGAAATCAGTCCCCTGTCTTTTGATTTCATTTTCAGTAGAACAGTGAGAAGATAATGACTGTGGTGCCAGGGCTGTTGAATGGGGATGTGGACTTCTGGGTGTGTAACATATTATGCCATGCTGCTTGGATGGTGTCTTGCTCATAGAATCATAGATTGTAGGACTGGAAGGGACTTGTAAGATCATCAAGTCGGGTTCCTTATTTCCAGCTTCCTTTCTTCTGAGGTCACTGTAACTTTTGAAGGAACCTAAATAATGTCAGCTTATCTGAAATGGTACACAACCCACAACTCTGTTCACTGCATGTAAAGAAGCAGCTGCATTTAGAGAGATGTTGCACATGAATAGGGACCTACTGGATTCACAGTGGAAGTAGAGTGTGCGGCGGCTTCTTTGATCTTGCATGTTCTCCAATACGTGTCTTGCTCCCCCCCCCTTCCCCTCCCCCGCTGTAAATTAGCCGTGGATCCCGCCATTCCATCCTGATCATCAGGGAAGCTAAAACCACAGTTTTAAATATAGTGCTGTTTTTGCTTCCTCACTAGTCAGCAGAAAACAGCAGGTCTGTCTGGGGCCCTCCTCAGCCAATCAATGGCAGGAGGCAAAAAACAGTGCCATATTTACAACTGCAGTTTTTGCCTCCCTGCTGATCAGGAGTGAGCCGCAAGCAGGGCCCATCCACCAATTAGTTGTGGGGGGACACACAGAGGAACCTGCAAAATGAAAGGAGCCACAGTGCACCCCACTTCCACCATGAATTCAGTAGGGCTCTACACATGAATCAAAGTAATTACTGAGGGGGCATATTTTGGGGGGATAGTAGTGATCATACAGAATCATAGTTTATATTTAATGATGTTCCAAAGTTGCTAACAGTACTTCAGGTTGCAGTGACTAAAATTAGTGGGCCCAGTTCTGTTGCCCTTTACACCAAGCTAAACTGGAATTGCACTGGTGTGGACAAACTATGGATGTGAACAGTTAAATGTTTAACAATTCACATATTAATAACTGGTAATATGTTACCAGTTATTGTTTAGCAGGTGGCAGGGAACAGTCCAGTGTGGAAGGGGGAAAGGGAAGCAGTGCGATGCCCCTGAAGGTGGCAGGGCAGGTAGGAGGGAGGGAGGAGCTAGGATGAAGCAGGGAGAGGGGACTAGTATCTAGCAAGGCAGGGAAGCAGTGCCCTGCTCCTTCTTGTGGCAGCACAGCCCTGGCCCCTTACCTGCCATCCACCCCGAGGCTCGTGTGCACCCGCTGCCAGCAACAAGCTGGGCAGGGAACTATGCGCCAGTGCCAGCAGCAGGCAAGGGACTTTCTCAGCTCAGTGCTGCTGACCAGAGAATGAATGAGTACAGACAGGGAGTGGTCCCCAGTAGATGCATGTTACCAGTTAACCATTTAACTGATAATATTGGGGCAGCTTAAACAGGTACTTAATTGGTATTTACATCTGTAAAACAATGTTGTGTTAAAATTCTTTAATTCCAAGTCAGTGCCTTACTTGGCTAGGACATACCTAGACAGCACAGAATCACTTGAGAAGGCTCCCTGCTTCTGAGCTCCTTTGGAGAAATGTACCAATCACTCCTGGGAGTATGATCTATCTTAGTGTGTGGCCTGACAAAAGTCTAGTCCTTCTTTGATAATGCTTTGGGTACACAGCTAGTTAGTAGTTCAGGGGAACAGACTGTTTCTTTAAGTGATTTATGTGGGTGATTATGAGAGATTACTGTTTAAGGGTGTGGTAGAAGTAGATTTAAGAAAGATACAGAGCTTTGGGACAGGTGCTAGACATGTACAGAGCACATACGATTGGCAGGAGAGATGTTTCAGACATACTGAAACCATTTGGGAAGGTATAACAGAAACATGTTCCACTACAATATAACAGAGCTCCCTCTACCATAGCTAGTTATTTGTGCAGGTTTTATTAAAATCAGCATTATAGAAAGATGTTAAAGGGTATCTCTATGCAGGTTCCAGTAGTGTTTTATTTGTTCTTTGTTTAAAGATCATTTCCCATTGCCAGACCAGATTGTGTTTCTTCCTTGAGTGGTTTTACTGTTTTTGGTAGCTGGAGTGCATAGGTGGGATGCCTGGATTTTTTCCCTGTTATTTTTTCTTCTCTTGGGCAGTTGGACTGAACCAGCCCTGTTTACACAGGGTTAGATGAAACCTAATTTTCCCACGTCCAGTCCTAAAAAAAAATGTATCCCCCAAAGCAGAGAGAATCTCTCTGCCAAAATCATGGATATGCCACTTTTAGGGCCATGATACACGTTACACTTTACAACCCAATAATGCGTTACAACCCTTAAAGTCCTTCTCTCTAGTGGCAAAAGACGTGCTTCCCAACTGAACCGAATTAGGAGTGCAGGGTGGCATCTCAGTCTGCAAGAGCCCCTGGAAGGAGATACTTTGATGGTTGTCAGAGATCTTTGATTGGGGTAGTTAGCGGGAATCAAATGAGTGAGTTGTAGGTATTCCTTGGAAAAACCTAAAGCTAGAAAGAAAAGCAAAAGGTGCAGCTTTTTGACTCCCCAGGCTGGAGAAATGGGGCAGAAGAGCAGCAGAACTGTTTGTCTGCTGGCTTCTCCTGGGCTGGAGCTGGAGGGCCAAAGGCGGTTGGGTGCCAAAGGATCTGTTAAAGAATATACCCACTGGCATCTCTGAGTTGGAGCTGGAAGGTCATTCATGACAGAGGAGGACATTTAAAAGGGGGTGTGCCCTCCTCAGGACCTTACTTAACAAGAAAGTGACTCATTTCATAATGAGCCTGCCCTTGTTAGCTTATATTAAATATGCTGTGACAAAGTCTACTGGATAAAGGCATGAATGCAGCGTGCCCCCAATGGCTGGGGGGGGGCACAGTAATGTCCCGCAGGCAACTGCAGTGCTGTTGGTGGTGGGGGGGGGCGGTGGTAAGTGCTGACTGGCGGTCGGCAACCACCCACAAACGCCACCGGTGGCGTTGGCAGTGGCCAGCGGTGATTGCGGACCACCTGCAGATGCCACCTGTGGTGTTGGCGGCTGGGGGGCATGGTGAGCGAAAACTGCCCGCAGACACCGCCAGCAATGTTGGCGGCACCTTTCAAAGGAGGTGCACCACCATGCTCTGGGGGTGCACATGCACCCGCCTGCATCCCCTACTCGTCACCAATGGATAAAGGCACCGGAATGCCTAATATCTGCATCCTGACTGTGCTTAGGTGGAAGATGAGCCTAAAACTGTCAGAACTGGACAGTTTGGGAACGTGTGCAGACACTCCAGTCCATGGCTGCTGAGGGAATTTTTAAGTCTTAACAGGAGGCAAATATGGAGTTACAGTGGCTGCTGAGTAAGGGTTTTAAGGGTTACACTTTTAGACTAAGGCAGAATTTTGGTGCCTGGTCCCATGCCTAAACCACAAACTTCCTATGCCCCATAGCCATATCCTCAGCTGTGGTGCATGGCTCTGTGCAGGCTTCCTCCTGAACTGGAAGCAGTGTAGCTGCATCCCTGTGGGGCTGCAAGTGGGCTAGTCAGCTCTGTTGCATGGGGTGCCAGTTACCCTGGCCGTATGTGAAATATAGTCCACCTGCAGAGCTAGTCAAAGACAGCCACACAGCTACCAGTTCAGGAGGTACCTAGGAAGAAATGTGTGGGAGAGTACTGCAGCCTGATACAGTAAGTTTGTTGTATAGATATAGCCTACGTCCCTTTTTATTGATCTATGTGTTTGCCAAGCAGCTAGCATCATGCAGACCACAGCTGAGCCACCTTTGAATTTTACTGCTGTACAAATAATGAACATTTGTGCAAGACATTGCTGTGTCTCTAATTGATGCTGGCCATATGTCTCCATAGTTGCTAGGGTGCGGCATCTAATTCATTGTAGCAAAGAACTTAGGCTGTTAGACTTTCACTGTAAAACCAAGCTCTGTTGTTAGCCCTTGCTCCAAAGAGCTCGACCAGCTTATGTGCATGTACTTAGCATGACAGGGCCCAGACCCACAGAACTATGCTCTGGGGAAAGATGGCAATGTTTTATTTATAAGGGATACCTTATTGAAATGGGTTTTTGATGCTGCTTGCCAGCTTGTTTTGAAAGTGGCACGTCATATTTTGAGACCTGTGTTATAACTTATGAGCCTGATCCAAAGCCTCCTGAAGTAAAGAAGAACCTTTTCACTCATTCACGTGACCTGAAAAAAAATTCTTAGAATCGTAGAGAATCATAGAGAAGTCAGGCTAGCAGGGACCTCCAAAGGTCATCTATTCCAGCCTCATCCCTGAGGAAGGGTCTTCCCTATCCAAGCCATCCTATACAAATCTATTGTGTCATGCTAACCTATTAGCAAGATTACATAGCGAAACCTGACACGGCCACAAGACATAACACCCTAATCTGCAACAGATAAAGCAGGGGGACCTTGGTGGCCAGCATCCTAGTACTGCGAAGATTGGGAGATCAAAGGAAGAGGGCTATCCCCTTTTTACAGAGGTGGCACAACTACATTGTCCAGAGAGTGTTTTCTTACTTTACAGTGGCTTTTTTCAATAGAACAAGTGCTATGAATGGTATAAACTGTATCTTCTAACTGGTTAAAAGAAAGATGTTTGAATTTCAGAACATGGCCTCTAAAGTTTGCTCAGCTGTTTAACTGAACTATCTGATGTACATTACTTTAATTTAAATGCATACAAACTTTTGGACGCTGTTCAGCACAGATTGTACATATTTGGGGGGGAATTAAAGTGCTGCAATATCACATAGTGCAAACAATATGTATGGAGAAAAGATGATAGTATTCAAGGGCTTAATTTACTATTGCTTTGCAGCAGGGAAGCGTGATTAAACTTGGGTTGAAGGCAGGGCAGAGGTGCATCTTACATTACCTGATGAAGTGAAATGTTGCTTATGAAAGCTTATGCATCTCTGATTCAGTTAGTCTCTAAGGTGCCCTTCTATCCTGCTTTCTGTCTGGCTTCAGGCTAACTCTCTTTCTGATTTAATTTAGTGGAGTTACACTAGGTTAAAACTGAAGTGCTGAATCAAGACCTCTTTTTCTTAGCACTTATTCAGTGCTGCTCATCCACAGGTCTCAATGCATCACAAAAAGTGGGGTAAGCATGTTGATCCTCACTCTGTAGATAGGGAAATAAAGGATTGGGAGACAAAGTTATATGGAAAGCTAGCATTAGAGCAAGGAATGTAGCACAGACTTTCAGTCTGGGGCTGTGTCTAGACCTCTCCGTAAGTGATGTGGAATGAAGACAAGGCTGAGCAATTCATGTATATTTTTATTTCAAATGCCAAACACACCATACCACACCACACCACACTGTATGGGTTCTTCAGCAGCTTCTGTTTAGAATGCCTTAACCTTATCTTTCTAAAAATATACTCGGGTCATGCATGCACTCACTATTCATTTTGATGCTTGGCTGGTAATTCAATATGAGCCTGCAAGGCTGTTGAGGAAGGCACAACAATATGGAACAAATGTATGATTGAGATATATTTTACCAACTGACCTTCAGTCTGATATAAAGGAACACTTATACCAACAGCTTTTTTCCTGCTGCTGCATGAAAGACCTACATAAGCAGGTAAAACTGACTTGTCTTGGGGAAAGTCCCATATTTATCCAAATCCAAGGTGATTTAAGATAATCCCCCCCATTAGATTTTATACATAGAAAATTTGAAATATGTTATCATTTTCCATATATAGACTATTAGTGGAAGTTCATCTTAAATTCATATCCCCACTGCTATGGCAAGACAAGCAGTGGCAGGTGGGCAGGCCGCCTAACCCTGGCCCCTTGTCTCTCTTCCACTTGCCCCACCATGCCTGTCCCCCCTGTACTTTGCCTTTCTCCCTCCAGCGTGCCTTCTCCCTGGTGTCTACCACCCAGGCCACTTGCCTCTCCTGCTACCTGCCACCCCTGTCTCTTGCCCCTCTCCCTGGTGGTGCGTGACCTCTTTCTGCACTGCTGTGCGCCTTTGTGTTGGGTCCCTTGCTGCTCCCTGGCTCAGAGGTGATTTCTTCACTGCTCCCTGGTTCTGTGACTCCCTCACCACTCACTGGCCCTGTGCTGGGTCCTGCACTGCTCCCTGGCTCCACACTGATTTCCTCGCCACTGCCTGGCTCAGTACAGAGTCAGAGAGCAGCACAGGATCCAGCAAGGAGCCTGAGAGTGGGGAGGGAATCAGTACCAAGCCAGGGATCCAGTGCTGCCTGCAGCTCTGCATTTTTACTTGATACTTGATTCTAAGATGAGATTTTGTGTTCCCCACATTGAGGCCGGGGGGGGGTCCCCCAGATGGGGGGGGGGGGGGGGGGGGGTGCACAGGAAATCTCGTCTTGGAATCAAGAAAAACTTGATATGCATTTTTGTCAAGGAATATATTTTTTTGCAGTGTGGACATTTATTAGGAGCTCTGCTAAGCATAGCAAATTTGTTTCTTATGGCCATTAATAGCCAGAAATGGAAAAGTACTGATAACTTTCAAAGTTTGCCAGGTTTGAGCCATTAGAGGAGATGTGGAAGTCTCTCAACCCATTATTTATGCTCTAAACAATCTAGACCCCTAACCTTCCTTGGATTAAGATCCCAGGTTGAGGGTTCTGCAGGAATGGCCTGTACTGTGAAAAATCCTGAGATGAACTCATTTTAGAATCTGAAAGGCCTTGAGTTCAAGACCTGAGGTGCAGAAGTATTAGATGTGATCAGTCTAATCTGCTTACTTGTCTCAGCATGAAGGTTTGATTAAATATAGTATTAACTGTGAACTGTGTGAGACTACATGCTCTAATTTTTAACTGTAAAAAAAATGTGTAATTGCAATTGTGCGAGGTTAATCTAAGAGAAATATTTTAATTTTGTCTGCTGTATTCAGTTTCTTGAAATTCAAGTGTAGTCTCAGTGAATAACTTATTCCATTAGCTACTTAAAAGCTACCTTACTGTTAGATATGGCAAATACAAAAGGAATTATTCGAGGAGGGTTGACATGGGAAACTGGGATCTGCCAATTTGCACCCCAGAGTTGTGCCTTTAGGTAGTAGCTGGTCTGAGGTATG
>NW_005841840.1:4375286-4383326 GCF_000455745.1 Alligator sinensis | reverse complement strand
AAGAGGCAGAGCAGCTCTCCAGCCCAGCCAACAAGTTGGCTACCTAGGACTTTGAACAGCTGAGCAGTAGCCTCCATGCTGCATGTGGTGGAGAGCCTTGGACTTGCATCATTCCCCCTTCTGGGCGTGTAACTTCGGCTCTGATGTAGCAAGGGGTAGCTTCTTTGATTGTGAAAGTGGGGTTCTTTATTTTCATTCTTTGAGGGAGTGGTGAAGAAATAGAGAAACCACCAACCAGCACGGTGGCAGCCTCCCTGTCATCTCCCTTGCATTGAACCCATAGCTTATACCTTTGTAGCCAAGCTATTCCACCAATGAGCTGATATCCAGAACCTTACTTCTTTTCCTCCTTGTAATAGGGTAGCAGTGTTTAGAGAGGGAGGCTAGAGAGCAGGTCTGAGGTATGCTTGGATGGGAAGAAAAAGGACCAACTCTGCAGCACAGCTAGATGAGCCTTTGATCAGAAACCACTATCTTATGGAGGGAAAAAAGCCCTGAAGTCCTAACAAACTGCTTCCAGATACGCTGGCTTTATGCTACAAGAGGGCTGAGGTCTTTGTGTCTGAAAGTGGGACTCCTTATCTTTATTCTTGGAAGGAGTGTGGCAGGGAAAAAGAAGAAAGAGAAGGCAACCACAGTAGGTTAGGAACCCAGCATTGCTTCCTCTTTGCAAAGGGAGGTTTAACCCAGAGCTTCAACCTTTAGGGTAGGGACAGACATTCAAAAAGCCTAAGCCTGAATTGATTCAATCTTTGCAAATTAGTCTAACCTGCCTAGGTTTAAGCAGTTTACAACTGCACAGACATTCCCTCTGGACTGAAGAATTAGAAGCACATGCCTGCAGTGGCTCAGGCTAGAAGCCAGGGAGCACTAGCATAGCCCTTCCTTCCCTTTTTACAGTGCTGAGCTGAAGTGGGACTTGGCCAGGCCCTGACAAGATCTCTGATTAGGGAGGGGTGTAAACCCCCACCCTGCTTGCACCATCTCAAGCTTTTCCCTGCTCGCTGCTCAAGGGATGGTAGTGTTGCCAGCCCCCAGCTAGCACTCTGAGAAAAAGTGGGGTGGTGTCCAGTGCATGCATCTGTTGATGATACTGAGCTTTTCAGTCTTCCTTTCCCTGCTTCTTCATACTGTCTGCAGCAAACCTGGCAGGTGAGGGAGCCAACAGGGAGCTGATAAAACAGTGTTTAGCAGCCCATCAACAAAACAAAGGCCTCTCTCATTAGTTCAAGCTTTTCTTAAACAGCTTTTTCCAAGGAAAGAACAGAGGGACATTACCAGCTGACCTGTTGATTAGCTCCAAAAAGGCGTAAATGGACACGGTCCTGTCTGCCTTTGTCCTGTCCCAGTGAAATTGGACACACACGCACACACACACACACGCGCGCGCACACACGCGCGCGCGCGCGCGCGCGCACACACACACACACCCCTTTCAGCATTAGTTAGCATACCACATGCCTAGGGTCTATGGGATTGGGGTCCATGCTGTGGGAGATGGGAGGGAAAATCCCTGCTTGAGCAGCAAGTGGTGAGGGGGGGCCAGGGCAGGGGGAAGCCAGGCGGACTGCAGTCTCCATCGGAGCTCTGGTTAGGGAGCAAAGAGGCAGGGCCAGCCCTGTTCTCTGGAGCAGACAGCACAGCCCAGCCCAGGGTTGCAAAGAATCTGGGATGCTGGGGGACTCTGATTTAATTTAAACCAGGAAGGGCTTGGGACAGACATTGCATAAACCAGTTTGACCCAGATCAGATAAGTCTGTTACTATATTCAACCAGGTTTATCTTAAACCAGTTTCAGTCATTTTGAAACTGGTTTATGTGCACTGATTTTATGTTCTATTACAGGTTTAAACCAGTTTCTGATCACTTAAACTGGTTTATATGTTATGTCCCTAGCCTTATAGGCTGGCTACCTTCAACTGAACCATCACCCAGATACCGTTCACCTGCTGCCTCCTCCTCGTAGGCTAGCAAAGTTCCAGGGATGTGGACCAAATCTGGTCAAACTCGTCCTGTGCCTTGGGCTGCAGGGCTTCTTGTGGGCCACAAGGAAATGATGATAAAGTGTGGCAGCAGCTCTTATTTTATCTGCAGTCTGTCCTGAAGTAACTAGACTTTTTTTTTGTTTTCCTTCTTTCTTTATCATCTTTTCCCTTGTTGCTGCAGGGTTTGCATAGCTGATTTTTTCTGACAGTAGGTCTAGCTCTTCGGCCTGTCACACATAATTCAAGTTTATATGCAAAGGTCTGGACACATCTGTTTTATTGAAGACCAGAGCTCAGGAGAACTGAATTTATGGGGAGTCCTCAGTAAGCTTTGTATTAACCCTGTTCCCCACTCGAAAGCTAGCTCACCTGTCATACTCTTGGAGTTCTGGAACTCTTGGTCATAATGTCCCAGAAAGAATGAGAAAAGCACTGACAAGATTTATTCATTTATTTATTAGTGCTGGTCCAGAAGTGAAGCTGAAGGGAAAAAGTGCTGAAAATATGAGAGCTGTTGACAAGAAACTCCTACAAGACCTGCTTGACTAAGTTACTCTGCTACTTCATGAGGGTAGCCATTGTTAGAAACAATTGTGTTCCTCGAAATTAATCTGCCGGTATCTATACCATGGCTCTATTTTTATTTCATTTTATATTATTTTAATATAATTATATCATATTATTTTATCTATTTTATTCAAGTGTATCAGTATAAATGCTGGACAGTCTTGAGCTGTGTAATTTAAAGCTATGCTTTAAAAAGACACTATTTTGTAAATGATGCTGCAGTTTTGCTACTCACTACCTGCCACTAGATGGCTCTTCTTCCATAAGGAAGCTTGTGTGTGTTACTTAGTAGAAATGCAAATATTATTTGCGCTTGGACAAAACCGAGTGGTTTCAAAATGTCCCTGGTTAAATGTTACTTTTTTTCACTTCCCCTTTTCTCTCAGCATCCTCTAAATATTTTATAAGTATAGCTAGTCTGTTTAAATTTGTCATTCAGTGGTAGTTCAACAAGTCTTTGTTACAGCAGAATTACTTGCTGTAAATTGCACTTTTTTTTTCTTTTGAATTATGGCGAAACACCAAATTTTGGGGCTGCAGCTAACTGAGTGAGGAACATGAACCCAACGTTGTAACTGTGCAGTTCTTCCCAGTCAAGCTGATCTCTAGGAAAGCTGTGATGCCCCTCACAAATGACACTTTATTACAAGCTCACAAGGCAAGAGAAGAAGCTTTACCAGTGCCAGACAACACCTAAAAAGCTTCCAATGCTGCAGCTACAGAGCGCAGCAATACCACTCAAACACTAGCTGTATATAGGTACTTTTTGATTAGATGGACACAATAAGGCAAACTTAGCTGCAGTCTATGCGGGCAGTTCTTGAGAAACATGGACACAGATTTATCATCCCCTTGTATTAATGTACTGGAAACTGGAGCAGAGACCCCTCTATGATTCAGGGAGATTGCAGAAGACCTCTATGCAGCAGGTCAATGCACATAGAGGACTAATAGGGGATCTACGGCTATGAACAGATGTAATTTTGTCCCAGCAGAAACCATTTGTTCAGATGTATGTGTCTAGTGTCCCAGGACAAACCCTAAAGAGAGGTTCACAGAGTAAGAGGTGCTAACACATTATGAAGCATGTCTGAATGGTTGCCCTGCATCATTGGATTAATGGCAGAAAAATGACAGTGCATTCAGCCACTCACTAAACTCTGAATGGAAGAGCAATGTGTGTACATGGCAATCCCATGACTCTTCTGTTCCAGGATAAACACAGGCACAGCTGGTCCTAGGACAAATGTGGCATCTGTTCCTAGCCTAAGTGATCTTCCAGGAGTCTTGAGATACTGTCTGAGGGGAGGAAAGGCATTTCTGGCTCTGATGGCTGGACTGACTGGCTGATGCAGAGAATGTCACTGTAAGTTCTCTCTGAGTTTGTCTTAGCTGACTTCCTCTTGTGGTCAGATGATGCCAAGCTGCAGGAACCGCTCCAGTAATGCCAACTGTCATGAAAAACTCATGAGACTCCTGATTTCCAAGTCAAATTAACTTGGGCGGCTGTCTGTTTGTGTGCGTGTGTGTGTGCCCCACAATCCCAAGACACAGCCCCCCTCAGGCCTGCTGCTGCCCCTCACTCTGGACCCACAGTACCCCGCAGGCTCCAATCCTCCCTCCCAAACTCCTTGCACCTTCACAAATAACCCCCTTCCACACATGCACACACTTAAAAAATAGCATCTCATAATTTACATTAAAAAACTCTTGATTTTTAAGAGTTTATTTCATGATTTTTGACACGGTGGGGTTGGCAACACTGCATTCCTTTTCTGAGTCAACTTCCAAGTGCTCATGCAGTTTTTCCTTTGAATGCAGTAGGTCAGTGGTGTGTATGTTCACCTATGGTAGACTTTTTTTTTTAATACCAAGCTTTGAAAACTTACGTTTTTAGGGAAAAAGGAACTTGTATTTGTATCAAGAAGTTGGTAAACTAGGCTTTTTCTAGAAATGGAATGAATTTACAGTTCCTTTGTGGTTGAGATACAAAATCAAATTTGCTGATTCACCCAGTCCCATCAAACAGAGTTGAACACACTGTTTTTTTCCACAGCCTGCAGTATAACTTTTTTTTTCTAAATCTAGGTACTGTAATGTTTCACTGGATACAATATATGATGGTACCACTCAATTTTTTTCTAATTGCTGCAATCATTTTTAATGATGATAATATCTGGAATACATTTTGTGCTGTGCCAGGCTCTTTTTGGGATCCAGTTGCATACGGTACTAAGCACCCTTTTCCTTACTTGCTTCAGGGATACTTTGTACCTTGCAGGATGGTAAGTTTGTTTCCATTAAATCTTTGCTTGATTCATCTTCAGGATGGACCAGATTCTGACACCTTCACATTGAATAATGCTTGAATACTTAAGTAGTCCCATTGCTCGCATTGACACAAGGGTGCACATACATTTTATGACACCTCAAAGACATATTTGCAGTATGGAGCCAAATTTAGATACCAGGAAATCCCAGTATCAGAAAAAAGTGTGGCAGTGCATGTGCCAGCAGTGTGAGCTGGCTGAAACTGGAGCCTGGCTGGCCAGAGCCACCCTCTAGCGGTCTGGGCATGCAGAACCTGGCCAGCAGCCATCACTGGAGCCCTGGGAGGTCCCCAGGACCCCAGGTAAGGCTGCTGGGGCCAACCCAGGTGCTGGTTCCAGCCTCCCCTACCCCACCAGGAGTACTTTTCCCCACACTAACCCATGTGCTGAAGCATGTGCCGGGACAAAAAGCAGCAGCACAAATTTGTACCACTGCTTTTTTAGAGTTGAATTGGCTGACTCTCTGTATGTAATTGTCAAATCTGCCAAGTACAAACAATCAAAAAGTCTGAGGCTGAATCAGTTCAATCTTTGCAGGTTAGTCTAAGATGCATAGATTAAATTGAAACAGAAGTCAATGGACATTTACCTTTGATTCAGGAAATGCAGCCACATGCTTGCAGTGGCTCAGGCCAGTAGCTGGGGGGTGCTAGAGCACAACTCTCTGGCTGTGTGTTCACTTCTTTCTGATGCCCTTGAGGTCTCTGATATTTGCAGTCCAGAATTACAGCAGCAGGACTCTGCAGGGCTGCTCATTACTTCCTCTTCCTGCTTCCAGGTGCCTCTGGGATTTGTAGTCCACAGTTGCAACCAGCAGTAAGTTTTGAGGGAGCAGAGGGGCGGGGCCACCTCTGCTCTCTGGAGCAGACAGCACAGCCCATCCCAGGGCTGGAAAGCATGCTGGGGATGCTAGGGGACTCCAATTTATCATAAGGAAGGGGTCTGGGACAGAAATTTCATAAACCAGTTTGATCCAAATCAGTTAAGTCTGATACTATGTTCAACCAGGTTTATTTTAAACTAGTTTCAGCCATTTTGAAACTAGCTTATGTGCATTTAGCAAGCTTCTGTTCTGTTGCAGGTTTAAAGCAGTTTCTGATCACTTAAGCTGGTTTATGTGTAACTTCTGTCCCTAGCCAAAGTGTGAAAAGGTAGCAACAGCCCTCTAAAAGACTGTCAGGGACCCTAGCAGACTGCCCAGCCTGGAATAATTTCCTAGACAACTATACCTGCCTTGACTCTCTGGCTGACAAACTCTACCCACCTAATTAACTGGCTGACTCCTTGGTTGGCTGCTGGAGTGTTGCCTATCCATTTAGTTCCAGCTGTGGTACCCAGATTCTGGGTCAGTCAAGAGTTCTGACTCTGGTCTGTTTTGGTATTGGTTCCTGACTCCAGTTTGGCTCCATCCTTGGATTTTTTGCTTGTCCCTTATGGATTGTCCCTTGGACCTGGTAACTTGGCATCTGATTCCTGGGCCCTGGACAGAATGTTTTGGGCTCTGTCGCTAGATTTCCCTCTGGACCTGGTAATTTGGCTCCTAGTGCCTTCCCTCAGTGGCTTAACCATTAGGTTAGACTGCCTACAGCCTGATTCCTTACAAAGACCTGCAGTGAATTTGAAAGGCCAGTAGGATTTAGGTGCCATCCCACTAGGCATGGCATAAATATAGAAAAGAAATAATCCTTGCCTCATAACATAAGGCCTGAAAAGCACAAGTAAAGGGACACCCTCAAGGGGTCAGGAATGGGTTTGTTATTAAAAGTAAAAGAGAAAAGAGAGGGGCACTCAGTTGGGATTAATCTGCAAAAATGAAGAACCATGGAGGGATCTTTTTTTTTCAGTCGCTTGCTTAAGCTAATTCTTTCTTTCAGTTAAGGATGATGATGATGAATTTAGGTAATTTTATCATGGATTAGTGATAATTTGGACAGGTGGAGTGGGTAAATGTGTGTGTTTCCCCCGTCCTAAAGCTGTCACTCTTGGAGTCATGTTGTGTTTTGGTTCATTTGCTCCATAACTATAGGAGTCATTTTTAAAAACACTTGGATTTTAGTGCACCCTAAAGGCTCAAATCAGAAGATGAACAATGTACATTCACAACGCATTATTTTAAAATGAATAAGATCTTGAAATGTATCGCATGATTTCCCCCCACTCTGGCCTCCTGGTCAATTCATGATTTTTGGAATGCTTAGAGCCAATGATCCAGAGAGAAGACTCCAAAAAGAATATAAGTCTACCAGATATTAACAGAAGCATGATTAAGACTGTGATGGAATCAGTAAGACATGTTAGTTCTCGCTATTTTGATTTTTGGGGTATAGCTTATGGCATGTTCCAGGAATGGTATATAATGAGGAAGGTGCAACGTTCCTTCTATTGCATCTTATGGCTGCAGCTGTGGAGGAAGCCATGAAACAATTCTCTGAGCACATCTACGTGTACTATTACTGTGCATGAACTCTGAAGCTTATTGCTTTGGAGTTTATTGCTCCTGGGTGCACTGTTTGAAGTGTGCCTGGGAGCAATTAACTCTGGAGTTTATTCATGTGTAGTGCATGGAGCTGAGTCAGAGCAGCCCTAGTTGGCAGGCAGTCCTGGGGGTCAGCCTGCAAGCCCAGGTCTGCTCCCCTTGGCTCAGTGTCTTGCAGAGGGACTGACTGGGGTATGAGGCAGCATCAGCACAGGGCTAGCCAGAAGGCAGTCACTTAACTAAAGCACCCTTGTTTCCCAGCTAGCCTCGTCAGCGCTACTGCTCTTTTTTTTTACTCCGCAGCAGGATAGTACTTGTATTTACAAGTACTATTTTTGTTGTGGAGTAAATTGGTTTACTGCAGCCCAGTAGGGTGCACGTGTAGACGCTGAGATGTTTACTGTGCAGCTAATTAGTCAACTGTGCGGTAAATGTCTCATGTTGATGCACCCAGCTTGTAATTCTTGTTAAAGGCATGATGTCAACAAAATAACTCATTTTAATTCAATCATATCCATTCATATGTGGAGTAAATATGCGACCACGAGCTGATCACCTTCACCATCCGCCGAAAAGCTGGCAAGTCAGTCAGCAACACGGAAGTCCTTGACTTCAGGAAAGCCAACTTTGACAAGCTCAGGAGGCTTGTCAGTGAGGCCCTAAGGGACCATGACCACGGAGA
>NW_005841840.1:4374765-4375160 GCF_000455745.1 Alligator sinensis | reverse complement strand
GCTCTCCAGGGACCTAGCAGACCTCCTGAGGCTAAAAAGAAAGGCCTACAAAGGATGGAGGATGGGAGTCACCTCCAAGGAGGATTATTCTGCACTGGTCCGGTCCTGCAGGGAGCAGACCAGGAAAACCAAGGCTGCAACTGAACTCCAACTAGCTTTGCGGAGGAAAAGCAGGGGCAACATTGGCCCCCGGCTGAACCAGAGGGGGCAACTGACAACTGACACCCAGGAAAAGGCCAACCTATTAAATAGGTACTTTGTGTCGGTCTTTCATCAGTCCCAGGGGACGCCCATGCCCGCTACAGGACAGGGAAGTCCGGATGAGGGTGATCCCCTGCCCTCCATTAATGCTGACTTTCTGAAGGAACATCTTGAGAAGCTGGATACCTTCAAGT
>NW_005841840.1:4367105-4373602 GCF_000455745.1 Alligator sinensis | reverse complement strand
GCCCGCATTGAACACCTTCAAGAGCAAACTGGATGCTCATCTTGCTGGGATCCTATGGACCCGGCTGACTTCCTGCCCTTTGGGCAGGGGGCTGGACTCGATGATCTTCCGAGGTTCCTTCTAGCCCTAATGTCTATGAAATCTATAAAATCCTCATATGGAAGATACTTTGCAAATGCAAAGTAGTAACCTCACCACTATTCAGAAAATCTTAAGGGAAACACACACACGGTTACTGGCAGGCTCAAAAAATTTTAATTTAGAATATTAGACAGAGCTGATTCAGTATTCAGGCATGCACACAAAAATGGTTTAGGAGTCTATGGCAGCCAGGCTACGCAGGTCAAGTAATGGGAGGGGATTATTTTAGTCTGAGACTTACTTTGGAAACTAGAAATATTGATCTGAGTTTCAGCACAGATGTCTTCCCGTAAGTGATTTATTACTTTCAAGCTACAGTACATTATAGATGGGTGTTACTGGCAGATACTTGATTCCCTCCTGAGACACCAAAATTGTAGATTGTTAATGGAAAGAGCTCACAGTTTGTAACACAGATACAGTACTTGAATATTTTTTTCCAGTAGGATTAAATCCAAAATCACGTTTTTCACCAGAGGAGATGCATGGATTCTCTTCACAGGGCTATAACTTTATCATGAGCCTTTCCACAGAGTGAAATGTTACATTAGGTCATGACCATAATATTCTGCCCGCCGTCAGAGCTCCCTACCAAAGCAGTTACAGAATTTGGGTCAGATTCCAGTCCTTTCTCCAGGCCTTGTATACTAATCTTGAATCTAGGCTGTTAGCAACACTACCATACTGGAAGCCAGACTTGATTTCTGGACATAACAGTATTTGCTTCAGGGAATTAGGTCACTCTCCAGAGGCTACTGAAGTACCACAGTCCAGGGAACAGGGGTGAGGAGTCAGGAAATTAGGTCCTATTGCTGGAGATGGTCTGGACTTTCTGTCCTTGGACAAATCAGATTGGTGGTTTGCTTCAGTTTCCCCACCTGCACGTATGAGGATAAATGACACCTTTGTAGAAGTGCTTTGAGAAGTTTTCTGCTATAGTATTATGGAAGGAGGTCACCATGCCCAGGCCAGACTGGAAGAATTAGAGATTTCTTTAATTGAAAAGCAACTTCTCCAATCAGCTAAAGAATGTTAAGAGTTTTCAGAGAATGCTTATCAATCCCAAATTTGCTCAAATTTGCTTCCCCCCCCAGTTTGGCATAGAGAAAAAAAAACCCTCATCTTATAATCACATACTAGGAAATCTCACTCAATACATTCTCTGTCATTAAACTGCTGCCAAAAGCAGCATGTGCTCAGCAATTGAAACAAACTATAAAGCTAATTAAATGCAGCCAACACTGAGCATGACTATAAAACACATGACGCAGTGGGCCAACATGATGATTTTTTTTTTTAAAGAAATTTTTCATGTTTCAAGCCAAATCAAGTCCAAATCTGTGAGTCAGTGCATAACCATAAGTGGCCCTACAACTGGCAAACATCTTCCACTCCCACCAGGGGCTTCAAATATTTCCCAAGTCTTTTGGCAGGCATCCTATATGCAGGCCCAAGCCCAGAGGCTTGGGGTTTGGATGCCTTCAAGTTTCACCTGCCGTCAGAAGCAAGCTAGGGAGGAGCCTCCTGTTTCCATAAAGTGGGTTGTAAGCCCCAACACCTCAGCAGGTAGTAAACCATGCCAGAAAACAGTTATTCCTGGGAACGCTTAAGGAAAACTGTCCTCTTGGACCCAGATACATGGTGTTTCCCCTGGCAGGTAAGTATGCTGATGGGAAAATAGGTTAGTATAGCCCATCTGAATAAGATATATAGTAGTACCCATTAAGCGCAGTCCCACTCACTATCAACTCTTTTTCATGTCATGGTAAGTCATGACACTGCATACAGTTCACCCAGCATCCCTCTGTCACCCCCTCTCTCAGCTTGTCGTACGGACCTGCCCTACATGAGGTGGAGCCACACCAGGTTGCCCTGTGCCGCATTTGCATATAAATTTTTGGAGTATTCATGTCAAGAACATCCAGTTGCAGTCATGAGTAGGAGCTAATTAACACATGGATTATTTTGGGGATGGTGGGAGGGTATCTGGAGTACACACACACACACACACACACACACACACACACACACACACACACAGAGCAGTGTGAACTGTGAGGTCACCATGGCTTAAAATGCTGTTGACTCTGCTGGGGCCCAGACCAGTGAACTATGTGGTAAATCACAAGCCCTTGGCTCTAGACAATGCCATGCAAAAAAGAATGGTGCAGGGCAGAGAGATTCATCAAACTGGCTGAGATAGACCTGCTGTTGGCAGGCAGAAATGACTGAGCACCTCTTCTGGGACTGCCTATAGGCCAGAGAAGTGTGGAAGAAAATCCATGGGCTCTTCCTGGTGGTGACAGGCTCAGAGCCCTGACCAGGGAAGTGGTTCTCTATGGGCACTTGGCCAAACAGCAAGGGGCCCTCACAGCTCTCTTTGATCAGTTCATCTCCTGCTTCAGGTATGCCCTGTGGAAAGCCAGGAACCTGCTCATAAACAAACACTTGGACCCCACAGTCAAGGACTGTATTAAAATTAGGCTGACTGAAATGTACTGGTTCTACAAAAAGACAGAAGAGAACGATGGGAAATAAATAGCAGACCTCATTTGGTGAAGAGGGGACACTGGCATAGACTTTTTCAGAGGCAAACCCTCCGAAGGAACAATGAGCGATAGCACTGGAATGATGATAGGTGTGCGGGTGCATGGTGCGAACTGCGTAATGGGACTACACTAGTTTAACTGTCAAAGTATGCTTTAATCTGCTAAGAGAACCACAGCAGTCATTTGACAGGTCATTAGAAGTACAGTTATATATTTCCTTTTGGAAGTACTAAATCACAGAGCAGTATGGGCAGGTACTGCGCCGTGCACATGGTGCACAGGTAGATTTAACTGCTACGTTTCCAAAGCTGGCTACCGTGTGTAGACACATGATCACTACATTGCTGTAGTCAGCTGCTACGTTGCCACAGGGCAACATGTAGATGTGCCCGTACTAAATCTAATTATTGAGGGTTGTCTTATAATTAGGGTCATCTATTTGAGTAAATACAGTATTTGCCTTTTCTAAGTGCATTACAATAGCATGCAGGAAATAAGGCTCACAATGCAATTCAAAACACATTTTTGCTTGGCTTTGGATTCTGTTCATCTTGTGTCTACATCAGGTAATTAAATCAGCTATTTACATTCTTTCTGAAATTTTTCACCTAGGAGATCAAAGCCAGGCCAGTCAGGTGGTCTCTAAACACTGATTGGTTCCTAAAGTGACAGGGAGTGTAAATTTACATACTAACTATACATTACAAAGTGTGTAATATTCTTTGTTTCCACTCAGAGACAACAGTGGCATAAGAAATAATGAACCCAGAATTTCTCCACTGGCAGCTGACATCTCAAAGAGAGCCAGCAAACATCCAGAGAGCAGTTGGTGGAAGTGTGTCAGGTGACACCACAATAATAAATAGTGATAAATCATAATTTTCACAGTATTCCATCCACCAATCAGGTGTTTAGAGCGCTGGTCAAAACTATTTAAAAGCATTCCCAGTTAAGCTGGAACCAATCTGGAGAGGTGCTGAATAAATAAGTATCAAATGCAAGTTCAAAGAAATTTCTTACTATCAACAAGTCTCTTCATGCCACTAATGAATGGAAGAGCAGAAGAATGGGAAATCAGTTCTGTTTGCTGTAGGTTTATGTCAATAAAAGCATGACCAAAGAAAAAATGAATGCATACTACAGGAAAAGGAAAATAAATCTGGACTTGGAGAAATTCTGCTTATGTATACGAAATAAGGATCAGGCCTTTATATATATTACTAGCAAAGTGCCTGTTAAGAATGAAGGGCGAGTGATGGGGACGAAGCACCACCACTCACTACCCCACACTGCCGCCGCTCCACAACCGGCTGCACACAACCTGCCTCCCCACCTGCTCTGTGTCTGGCCCCATGCACCCCGCCCCCACACCTCAGACACACACTCACCCACACGCCACACTCACCCAGCTACATACACCCAGCCAGCCAGCCACATGCCATACACCCACTCAACCGGACGCCACACACTACACATACACACTCAGCCATAGGCCATACGCCACACACACAAAACCACTCAGCCACACGCCACACCCAGCCAGCCAGCCACACACCACCCAGCCACACCCACATACCACCCCCACCCACATGCCACACACGCGCGCACACACACACACACACCTATTCACCCAGCCAGCTGTGTACTCTGCTGCCTGCAGCTGGTGGGTGGTCCTGGCGCATGGAGGGGTGTAGTGTGTGGCTGCTGCGTACCGTATGGGGAGTGTGCATGGGGGATGCACCCCACTTCATGGCCATGAGCTGCATTTGGCAGGCACTACCCACTGCCCTTGCAGCATCCTGCAGCCATGTGCCATGCCCCTTCCCGCACCAGCTTCCCATATTGCACCCTTTGGCCCACGCCGGGGGGGGGGGGGGGGCAGCAGGGCCCCATGGCGCTGGGGAGGCAAAGGCCGGGGGGGCGCCCCCCCCCGCGGTGGGTCCAGCCGTAGGCACTGCCTGTGCCTTCCTGCCCACTCCCCTTGAGGCAACCTGCAGCCACATGCCCTGCCCCCCCCGAGCCAATAGCACCCACTGGATGTGGGTGGTGGGGCGCTCATGGGGAGGGGCAAGCCCCCGACACCCACTCCCTGCGTGGCACCCTGTGGCCACGCCCCCCCATGCAGGGCGTGCCCACCAGCTGTGGGCCACAGAGGCAGTGTGGTGCAGCAGGGTGAGTGCATGGCTGCAGACAGCCCCAAGGGGAGCGGGCAGGGGGATGTGGGCAGCACCTGCCGGCTGCAGCATGTGGCCGCAGGGCAGGGTGCACCCCTTATGCCTTCTCCCCACGCAGCCCCCCCGTGGCCATGCACCACACCACTCCTGTGTTTAGGAGCTCCCAGTGCAGGGGTGGGCATGGCTGGGGGGGGTGCCTGCAGGGTGCCGTGCAGGAAGTAGACAGGGGGATGCACCCCGCCCCATGTCCACATGCTGCATGCCGCTGCCCTCGCAGCACTCTGCAGCGGCACGCCACCCCCTCTCTGCACTTGCCACCTGCCTCGCTCCCCATGGTCACAAGCCACGCCCCCACATGGCCGGTCCCCATGCCCAGCAGCAGGGAGCACAGCCTGGCCCCCTCCTGCCCCAGCCCCCACCTCCACCTCTCCGTCTGTCATAAGGGCCCAGGCCACGCATGTGCAGTTGGCCTGGAGTGTTACGGACAAACAGACAGAAGTGGTAAGACTTTTATTATATTAGAATTCCTCAAGCACTGTACTTTTAAAAGCAGCGGGAATTAATTTTTTATCAAAGTCTCCCAATGCTGAAAGGGTAATGGAGCGCCTCAGTATTTTTAAATAGTAATCCTCACATCAATGTTTACAAGGTGCATTAATAAATAAAGCACAGCACGCAAGGTTTAAATTAGCTACTCAATTTTGCCACGCACAAAACTGAATAAAACAACTGCCTTTGGAAAACGACTCAGATGCATGGGATCACCATAAATGTATAACAACATGAAAGGAATGATGTTTTAGTTTAGTGGTCATGTAGACTGGTGTTTTTTTTAAATGCACATTTTACATTGTACCTACACTACAGTAAACTACTACAAGAAAAATACAGGCCATACCGATAGCCTGGAGTACAAGTAAGAACACTGTTAGTGATTCTTGCAATTAAAATAAAGCAGTAGGCCTACATGATACATCTCAATATTTTATCATTCCTGAAACATTAAACATGTGCTAAACTTAATATACTGTAAATCTCTCCAAAATGTGAAAAAACACAAACATAAAATCTCATGAGAATGTATCTTACCTTCTAAATGATCGAGCTTGTGATCCCTGCGAGGAGGGCCCTGAGCTGAAATTCTGGAGACCGTCTCCAGTTTGTCCTGGCCCCACAGCTGTGTGGACAGCTCTGGTTTGGGCCCCAGCGGAGGTGCCAGGCAGGACCTGCCAGCAGCTCCCTTCACCTTCCCAGATGCTTGGGCAGCTCTGACCTAGGGGAAGGGCTCGCTGCAGTGAGGCTAGGCTCCGTCTCCCCTGGAGAGCCAGGTCCTGGGAGCAGAGCCCCAGAGAGGGTTCAGCTGAGGCTTGCACTGGGGTTGCGGGAGCCTGGCTCTGTATCAAACAGGCCTCCTGGCAGGGCCCCAGTGTTACCAAATTTGCCCATTACTTTGGGGTGTGCTCATTTATTAGGGATAGTTTCTAGGGTCTTGGTGATTCTGTCAATGTGCTGCTTGTGTTACTATACGGAGCTGTATCTCTCCCTTCTGCAAGCCCTCACCCCCAGTGGAGCTATCTTGCAGGACTCAATCTCAATGGGACTGGGTTCCTCCAGTCACCAAATCAGTCATACA
>NW_005841840.1:4365776-4366045 GCF_000455745.1 Alligator sinensis | reverse complement strand
GATTTTACTATAGTCTTTTAACAGACTTAAGACAATTATTGGGGTGCTCATAACCTTTTGTGGAGAGGACTCCCACCAGTCATCTCGGGAAAAGTATGACAACACCTGTAATTAGGGCTCCATGTAGGGGGCTTAACTAAGTGACCTCTTTCAACCATATGATTTTGATTCTTTTATATCAGTGCAAGCCTGCAGGTGGCCATTTCATAGATTTCATAGATTTCATAGACATTAGGGCTGGAAGGGACCTCGGAAGATCATCGAGTCCC
>NW_005841840.1:4339484-4364928 GCF_000455745.1 Alligator sinensis | reverse complement strand
CAGAGCCAATTTTCCAGCCAGTGGATCGTGGAGGACCCAAGGCAACAATTGGCCAGTTTCTCCAAGAGGTGATCATGGGAAACCAGATCGAAGGCTTTTTTGAAGTCAAGATATATGACATCAATCTCTTCTCCCTTGTCCAGGTGATAGGTCACCTGGTCATAGAAGGAAATGAGATTGGTCAAGCAGGACCTACCCACAACAAACCCGTGCTGGCTATCCCTTAAGATGTTGGCGTCGGCCAGTCCATTAAGGATGGCCTCTTTAATAAACTTTTCTAAGATCTTCCCCGGGATAGAAGTCAGGCTAATGGGCCTATAGTTAGCTGGATCCACTTTCCTCCCTTTCTTGAAGATAGGATCTTGCAGCACTTTGCAAACCTTTGTTAGCAACTGGCTGGGGAACTAAATATTCACACTTTGCAAACCTTTGTTAGCAACTGGCTGGTGAACTAAATATTGTTGTTCTCATTTTACAGAATTGGAAAAGGAGAGGTTGAGAAACTGAGGCCATGTAGGACGGGTTTGGGAGGCCATGAATTTGCTTCCCCTCCCCATCCTTTCCACTTATATAAACTGCAGCATTATAGTCATATAGTCCCTTCTGTAGATTCTTTACAGGGGGCAGGTCCTTAGCACCTGTAAATTAGGTAAGGTTGGGTATTTAACCAATCAAATAAAGTTAATCAATTGACCAGTCAAATATTGGTCAAAATTGTAAAAAAATTGCCAATAGATCCAAATAATACACAGAAAAGTCCAGATTTTCCATCAAGAAATGTCAAAAAATAACAAAATCACATTTCTTTCAAGAAAACAATAAAAAAATGTTGGGTTTGGTAGTGGTTGTTGTTGTTGTTTTTGTAATATTAATATAATCTTTGACCAGTCAAAAATACAGTCAATTGACAATGTTTGACCAGTCTAGTCCAGCTTGCCAACCCTAACATTATGATTCCTAATGAACTGAAGATCTACTTCATGACATTTCCTAGGATGGTTATCCAGAGAAATTTTCCAACTATTTCACTTTTGTTGTCTGTACACCAGGACTTCCAACATGATTCAGTAATGACTGGTTGCCACATTATGCATGGAGAAGACGTATTAAACAATGTTGAACAGTTAGAGTTCAGATTCTGAAAAAGAAAAAAGCTCTGACAGTTTTCTTGGCTCTGCCTGATTTCCACACAGCACTGAAGTGTTTTCAAGTCCCAAAAGACTAATGGACAGATACTGAATTACTGCTTGAATAATACATTATGGAGTATAATATTCAGACTTGCCAGGAAGCCTAGGATCAAACATAGAGATACAACACATACTGAATGTACAGCAATAGGGTATGTTTTGTTTTATTTTTTTAAATATCTTTAGCAAATGTTACATGTGTGAATACAATCGGAAATTTCTAAAGCCTAAAAGCAAATTAGAGTTCAAGCCAAAATTGATACTGAGGAAACAAAATCCAATCGATCATAGGTGACGTGTAAGTGCTGCCAGCGTGGGGAGCACAACTCGGTGCTGCTGCTGCCGCCATTGGGTCCAGCAAGGCTGCAGCTCCACTGTTGGTGCAGAAATCGCACCACTGCTGCCGAGCCCTGGCTCTGGCCAGGCTGCAGCCCCGTGCCCTGCTGTCAGTGTAGAAATCTGGGAGCGGGGCTTGTGCCCACCCATGTCCCTCCTAACACATTGGCAATGCAACCAATTATTTTCCCTCTCAGTTTATAAGTAGAAATTTTCTTGCTGCCCAAACTGATTCAAATTGCTAGACTAGTTACTTCACACTTAGAAATTTCATCACTTAGTGAAAATTTTCTCTTTCAAAAGTAAAGGAGATTCTAATTATTTTCAA
This sequence comes from Alligator sinensis, assembly GCF_000455745.1. Lineage (NCBI taxonomy): Eukaryota > Metazoa > Chordata > Crocodylia > Alligatoridae > Alligator > Alligator sinensis. The sequence continues at coordinate 4,363,074 of NW_005841840.1, read as the reverse complement.
ATGGCTTCCTCTTTGCTTGTAGATTTCCATGAAACATACACAGATTAATATTAAAGAGAACTACAAAGGTCTGAGATTTACATTCCCACATCTAAACATCTCTAAAGTTTGTAAAGTTGGATTTGAGCCCAACTTTGCCACTTTAGTCCATTTTCCAAAATAACAGTGAACAGAGTAGGCAATAAGAGGTTTCCAAAGCTTATTTAGAGATGCCAAAATTGTCTTCCAAACATGCAGCCTATGTACCCGGACACCTCTGCAAGGAAGGAGGTAGCAAACATATGGTTTCATAGTTGATAGGGTCGGAAGGGACCTGAGCAGATCATCAAGTCCGACCCCCTGCCATGGGCAGGAAAGAATGCTGGGATCAAATTACCCTGGCAAGGTGATTATCTAGCCTCCTTTTGAAGACCCCCAAGGGAGAAGTGAGCACCACTTCCCTTGGAAGTTGGTTCCAGATCCTAGCCGCCCTGACTGTGAAGTAGTGCCTCTTGATGTCTAGCCTGAACCTACTCTTGATGAACTTGTGGCCATTATTCCTAGTTATTCCGGGTAGTGCTCAGGGGAACAGGGTCTCTCCCATTCAGGTTACAGAGTATTCACTGTTTGAGCCTAATAGATAAGAGATGCTTTTTTTTTTCTAGCCCTAGTTGCCCTATCCTTCACAACAGTATGTAGTTGATTCCTACAAAGCCACACTTCATGTTAGGCACGGGTTCCCAAAATCCTGGCATCTTCTTGAACAGTGGAATTGTGCTGGCGACAGTACAACTGGGCTTTGAAGATTTGCCATAATGTTTTGTATTATGATTTCACTCCAAAGGGTATGAATTCATGGCATCTGGCAAAACAGGCTGTAGCATATGAAAGCTTATGCCTCTCTGAAAAATTAATCTACAAGGAACCACCCTGCCCTGCCTTCTGCCTAACTTCAGACTAACCCAAATAACTACCTCTCTCTAAAAGTTATGACAGGAGCAGTGATCTTTGACATAGCAGTTATAGCCTATAGGCCTTCACAGATGTTGCTAACGGACTTTGAATCAAAGCCATCACACTTCAGACTGATGCAATCCTGCCTTCGTCTTTTCAAGGTTTCAAATGTAATCTGCATTTCTGATATGAACTTGGCTACCCAGCTGCCAAATGCTTCTATACCATTTTGTCTGATAAAAGGAATATTTGCACCTTTAAATTCTACTTGATATTTTAACCCATTAAAGAATTATTTTAAGACTGGTCCCAGATTTTTTACTTCATCTAGTCCAGGACCATACCATCCAATGTATCTGAAGACTAGCACACCTAGCTGTCAATCCTGAAGGAAGCCCCTGGGTATACTGTAATTATAAGACGTGTCAGTTCAGTTTCCCTTCAGGTTAGAATGAGTGGTATGCTTACAACCCTGTGCAGGAGGAGTTGCAGAACAACACCATAGCAACAACATCTCCGGAGGCACAATTCCTCTCAGGTTTTCTGATGCACAGGCAGGGAGTTGCTTTTATCTTTCAGGACTTTCCTCATTAGAAAATCAGACCATGTTACGAAATGATTTTGAGGAGTTACATTTAACACAACTTATCTGTCTTTATAGTAGTAAATAAGCAATAATATTTACTAAGTTGGGGGAAACAGGCAAGGTACCAGAAGAGTGGATAAGGCCCAACATTGCCCCCTTTTTTTTTTCAAAGGCAAAAGGAAGGCACAGGGAATTATAGACTGGCTAGCCTGACCTCAGTATCTGGGAATTTACTGGAGCATATCAGAAACAAATCAATTTGCAAGCACCTGGAGGAAAAAAGGCTGATCCTGAGAAGCCAGCATAGATTTGCTAAGAACAAATCATTCCAAGCAAACTTTCTTTAACAAAATAACTAGCTGACTGGATGAAATGTATAGTAAAGCTTTTGACAAAGTCTTACATTACTTTTTCAGAAACAAGTTGGAGAAATGTGGGCTCGACAAAACCACTTCAAGATTGATAGCCAACTGTCTCAGCAGAGGAAAGCAGATCATAATTATAAATGGGTCCATGTTTGAATGGCAGCAGGTTTTGATGGACTGTCACAGGGGTCTGTCTTGGTCCTGGTGCTGTTCAACATATGTTCAATATACTAACATATTTAGTAACAATTTGGATCTTGGAATAGAGAGCTTCTTAAACAAATTTGTAGACAGTGCAAAACTGGGAACACACTGGAGGACAGGAGTGAAATTCAGAAGGATCTTGACAGATTGGGAAACTAGGTGAGAGTCAACACGTTAAAGTTCAATACTGACAAATGCAAGGTGCTACACCTCGGGAAGAATAGAACACAAACAAAAGATGGGTGACAACTGGCTGGACGGCAGCACAGTGTAGAAGGATCTAGAGTCTTGGTGGATCACAGACTCAATATGAGTTGCAGTGTGATGCAACCACAAAAAAGGAGAATGACATTTTGGGTTGCATCAGTAAGACCATTAGGTGCAAAACACGGGGTGATAGTGTCTCTACTCAACATTGGTTAGGTCCATTCTAAAGTAGTGTGTGCCGTTTTGGGCCCCATGTTTTTAAAATGATGTGGTGAAGTTAGAGAGGGTCCAGAGGCAGGCAACAAGAATTGTAAAGGGCTTGAAGACCATACGAGGAGAGATTGAAAGAAATTGGCACATTCAGCTTGTGGACAAAGCAATTGAAAAGGAACACGATAACAGTTTTCAAACAGCTGAAGGGCTGCCATAAGGAAGAGGGAGAACACCCTTTTTTATAGCTGCAGAAAGCAGTATGCACATCAATGCTTGAAGTTGCAGCAAAGTAGGCTTAGATTAGATATCTGGAAAAACGTCTCCATTGTTAGAACAGCGAAGCAGTAGGATAGACTTTCTAGGAAAGTTTCCATTGTTGGAGAAATGGGGTTTCCATAACTAGAGGTTTTCAGAAGGTTGGATAAGCATTGGTCAGGGATGATCTAGGAGTAGCTATGTATTAAGTGTTCTATAAGGAGCAATAGTTGGAAGCCCAGGAGGTACTTTTCCCCCTTACCCCCTACCCCTCCAAGATTACTGGGAGATCATAAGTAGGGACCTACTTCAATCATGGTTTTGTGATTTTCACAGAAACCATGAAAATGCCAGTTTCTGTGATCACTGCAGAATGCAAAAATGACATTTCCCGTGATTGTGTGGCATTGTCCTCGCCCCCCGCCCCCTCCCCCCCCCAATAAAAGCTAACCAGGATACAAAGAAAGTGTAGCAATCCTTGCAGCCATAGAGCACATGGTTTGAGAGAGCCAGTGATGCGGACTCAGTGAAGGTGCCAATCAGGAAAGCAAAAGGGTTTTGACACCATCTTTTAAGAAGCTAGATGAAATGCTGCAGTCTGAAGATGAGTGATTGGCCCCTTGGCCAATCAGCAGCAAGGTGGAGCTCATCGTAAAAAGACTGTGAAATAGGCTCATAGTTTCATAGTTGGTAGGGTCGGAAGGGACCTGAGCAGATCATCAGGTCCAACCCCCTGCCATGGCAGGAAAGAGTACTGGGGTCAAATGACCCCGGCAGGGTGTTCATCCAGCCTCCTTTTAAAACCCCCCAGGGTAGGAGCCAGCACCACTTCTCTTGGATGTTGGTTCCAGTTCCTAGCTGCCCTGACAGTGAAGTAGCGCCTCCTGATGTCTAGCCTGAATCTACCCTCTGTCAACTTGTGACTGTTATTTCTTGTCACTCCTGGCAGTGCTCGGGGGGAACAGGGACTCCCCCCATGCCTGCTGGTCCCCCCTGACTAGTTTGTAAACAGCCACTAGATCCCCCCTCAGCCTTCTCTTGTGGAGGCTGAACAGGTTCAGGTCCCTTAACCTCTCCTCGTAGGGTCTGCCCTGCTGACTCCTGATCATGCGGGTGGCCCTTCTCTGGACCCTCTCCATGTTGTCCACATCCCTCCTGAAGTGCGGCGCCCAGAACTGGATGCAGTACTCCAACTGCAGCCTGACCAGTGTCACATAGAGGGGGAGGATCACCTCCTTGGACCTGCTTGAAATGCATCTGTGGATGCATGACAAGGTGCAGTTGGCCTTCCTGACCGCGTCCCCACACTGTCGGCCCATGTTCATTTTGGCATCAATAATGACTCCAAGATCCTTTTCTGTCTCTTGCTCATGGCTTCACATACCATGAGTGACCTGTGAAAATCCCTTCGTCTTGCCACAGTTTAGATAAGTCCCTAATCATAAGAGCTCTGCAGCCCAGGGCAGTGGATACTTGAAAAGACCATCCTCCAAAGCAGGGGAATGAAACACTGCTCCACTTTAGTTATGAAAGAAAATTAAAGCAGCTGGGATAAGTGTATGGGGGGATGAGGAAGGGGAGTTTTGGCTCTCCAGTTAGAAAGTGGAATATGTGAAGTTATGTCCCCAGGTTGCAGAGCAGGATGGAGGGTGTTTGATATTTCCCATGCGCCTGGGCTTTGTCAGCTGCCACACAGCACCTGACAAAGCCAGAAAGGAAATTCCTACCAGGCCAGAAAGGAAATGTTTCCCTCTGTGTTGGTCTGGTTGTTGTTTTTTCCTTAGAAGTACTGGGTGTTGGCTGCAGTCAGGGCTGAGGATTTTGACTGGTGTGTGACAGTTCGCCTGCTGAAACTAAAACCTGGAAGTTAGAGGGTCTTGTCTCTCCATTCAGGGTCACACTGATTGTTTGGGATTGGGAGGATTTTTACCCTATGGTCAGGCTAGTATGGATGGGTTTTTTCTTTCCTCTGTAGTGAGAAGCATGGCTTTCTTCCTTGGATTGCATTTTAAGAATGCCTGCAGCAGTGGGACACTGACAGCCCTCTTCCCCCTACTTTCCCTGTGGCAGGTTAGGGTGCCTTCGATGTTGTGGGGCATTATGCCTCAAAATTTTGTGACAGGGTTCACTTTGTAGTTTTAAGAATAGGTTGGACAATGATTTATTTGGGATGGTGGCTAGGAATTCTACCTCTGGCAGGGGGTTGGATTGGACAGCCTTTTGAGACTCCCTCCATCCCTACTTTTTTCATGATTCCATGATGTCACCTGTCATGGACAAGCAAACAGCACTGGAACAATAGGGTTAACTACAGCAGGCTGCCATGATGCTAAATGTGACAGAGCCAGTCTATGATAGCTGCTGAGTTATATTTGATGCTGTGTTCTAACACTACTCGATTCTTTTAGCAAAGATGGTCTCCAAGGGTGCTTGTACCCGTGATGAAAATTGCCCATTTTTGTAGTTTAATTGTCACACTTTACACTTCCAGGTATTTTTACGATTTAAATGAGTTTGTTACATTTTAAAGTAAACCACATCCCCATGTAGTTTTGTTTGCAAGATAGATACTTGTGTATCCCAGGTGTACTCAGGTATATACTCCCCTTCTCCAGTTGAAGGGGATTGTTAGCTGGCAGGTGTGCTGTGGGGGAACTGCAAATCACTCCGTTTCCCTCTGTCCCTATCGAACCAGGCCAGGCCAGTCAGGGGACTTAACTATATACACGTTTGTTTACATTAATTTATCACAAGGAAAAGAAACATGGATATAAACATATGTACTCTCTCTCTCTCTCTCTCTCTCTCTCTGTGTGTATATATATATATATATATATATATAAAATGTGATATCTAAACAAATAACATAAACAATACCCTCTGGGTAAATACTATAAAACCTTATACCAGTGCTCTAGATACAGGTAAGTCACAGGTAAGTATCTGATCTGAAACAGAGAAACCCCAAAATAAACATAGATAGCCAAAAGATAAACTATAGATAAGTATAGGTGAACAATAAATAAGCCACAAATAAATACAAATAAACAACAAGTGAAATAATAGCAAAAGGGGGTCCCAGCAGAGCCTTAGGACTCTACTCATTTACAAACATGAGAGTTCACAAAATATAAGGCATGACAACACACCACCTATAGCACAAGAACCTCAAAGATAAACTTAATCCCAAGGGAAAACCCCAGTGCCCTTGGGCTTTTCCCCAAGCCCTTCAAGGAAGCTGGTAACTTCAGGGGGGCCCTCCCAGTGGGACCTCCACTTTCAGGAGCCCTTAACTAACCAGGGGGACTCCCCCTCCCCTTGTGGGAATCCTTTTTCTCTGCAATTCACGGCTACCAGGCCTGGAGGGTGGCCCTCGTCCTTTGTGCCAAGCTGCTCTCTCGCCTGCGGTGGGCTTCGGAGGGTTGCTGTCCCCCTCGTCCTTTGTGCACCTCCTGCACTGAGCTCCCAGCCTTGTGCCGAGGGTTGTGGACCTGAGCCGCTCAAGCACTCCAAAGATCCTGCTCTGTGCACTGGCCCGTGTACCATGTCTCTGGCTGCACACCAGAGGATGCAGACCCAAGCCACCTCATGCAGGTCCCAGGGTCTGGAAGCCATACACCATGCTGTGCACCGAGAGTCTAGCTGCTAGAACCGTCCGCCATTCCCCGCTGATGGAAGTCTTCAGGGGCGCTTCCAGGGTACTGCTTATCCCTGGTTCACAGCTCTCCTCAGCTCTTCTAAGCCCCACTCTTCTCTCTCCTCCTTCCCTGATGCATCTCCCCTGTGCTGGGCATGTGGTTCCTTTTATACTCTCCAGGGCTCTGCCCCTGAAGTCTTCTAGACCTGACAGTGTTGCAGTCTACAATCAGGTTCAGGGGTTGGGGGGAGCTCCTCTCCCCCTCCCCTCAGGACAGGGGTGTGACTTAACTCCTCCTGCTGCTCCACCAATCAAAACCTCAAGCCTGGGACTCAACACAAGCTGGGAAAGGCAAGCCTGCTATAACATCCTGGCCTTTAATCTGACAGCTCACCTCCCAGCCACGGGAGAGGTGTGCTGAAGGCAGAAGTGGCGAGGGGCCTGATCCTTTTTTTTCCCTGCAGAGGTTACCCTCCTCTCCCGCAGCCGGGGGGCAAGCTGCCAGTGGGCCAAGTGGCCCCTGAGCAGAGGGGGGCCCTAGTTCTTCCTTGTGCAGAAGCAGCGCCCCCTGAGGTTGCCCAGGTGGGCTGCTAGTGGGCTGGGGGCCAGCTCAGGCTTGAGGAACAGTTGAATCTGGCAGGTGCTGCCTCCAAGCTGGGGCAGTGCAGCCCCCAACCCACTAGCAGCCTACCTGGTTGGCCACAAGGGGTGCCGCTACCGTGGAGGGAAGGACCAGGGACCCCCACAGCTTGGAGGCCACTCAGCCCACTGGCAGCTAGTGTGGCCAGAATCCGCTGCGGGGGGGAGGGGGAAAGCAGCAAGGGGACCAATCCTTTTTTTTTGTTTTTTGTTTTTTTTGTGGAGCCTGCCTGCAGCCAGGGGGTGAGCTGCCAGTGGGCCCTGAGCTGCGGGGGGCCCCAGTCCTTTCCTCTGCAGTAGTGGCACCCCTGGGACTGCTCAAGCAGGCTGTTAGCAGGGTGGGAGCTGTCCCAACTTAGAGGCAGCACCCAGTTGGATCCAATTGTTCCCCAAGCCGGAGCTGGGGCAGCACCCAACCTGCTAGCAGCCCGCCTGGGTGACCCCGAGAGGCACTGCCGCAGGAGAAGGAAGGACCAGGGGGCCCCACAGCTCAGGGGCTGCTCAGCCCACCAGCAGCTTGCCCCCTGGCCACAGGAGAGGCGGCCAGGCTTTGCAAAACAAAAAAAAGATTGGGCTCCTTGCCATAACAGTAACAGAAGCCCCTAAATTGAAGCAATTCAAAACCCACCATTTCAATTTAGGGGACTATAACCCCTGTTACGTGTATAGCGCCCCAAGAGGCTGCTATATGTGTTCCCTACTGTGATTCTGAGGTTCCCATGTTCTAACCCATCTTGAATTTGTTAGGACAGCTAGACCTAAAACTTCTCTTGTGCTTAGGTCAGCACAAGAAGTGAAACTGTGTGAGAGCTCAAATGAGAGAGCAGCTAATGCTTCTGCTCTTACTAAATAAATGAGCTGCTCTGTTACACAAATGTATTCCAAACATCCTGAGCTATTTGGCAGATCTCCGTCCCCCACAGTGCTGTGCAAATATTTGTTTGCTAAAATAAACATTAATGATATTTTAGCTAGTATAAAAAGAGAGCTTTCACTCGCTGCTCCATCTTTGTTTGGCAAAATATTACTTCATCTTGCCTTAGGAAAACTCTGGAAAAAATCATTAAGGATCACATTTGTGGGAGCCCAGCAGGGGAAATATTGCTGAAAGGAAATCAGCACAGATTCACTGCAGGTAGATCCTGCCTGACTAACCTTGTTTCTTTTTTATGACCAGATCACAACATTCTTAGACACAGGAGTCAAGGTAGATGTCATCTACCTAGACTTTAAGAAGGCCTTTGATATGGTATTTGATTCTGTTCTCGTAAATAAACTGACAGGCTATGATGTAGATGATTACATAGTCAGGTGGGTGGCAAATTGGCTTAGGGGTCACACCAAGAGAGTGGTGGAGCACAGATCGATATTGACCTGGATATTGTGGGCAGTGGAGTCCCGCAAGGCTCGGTCCTTGGACCAGTGCTATTCAATGTCTTCATCAGTGACTTGGAAGAGGGTGAGCAGAGCACTCTGTCCAAGTTCGCAGATGATGTCAAATTATGGGGCAAAGTTAACACACCAGAGGGTAGGGGATGGATCCTGGCAGATCTGGACAGGTTGGAAAAATGGGCAGAACGAAATAGTTTGCAGTTCAACAAAGACATATGCAAAGTGCTGCATCTAGGCAAAAAAACCACCAACACATCTACCTACAGGCTGGGGAATGACCTCAGCAGCACAGCAGCAGAATGGGATCGTGGAGTCATAGTTGACTCCAAGATGAACATAAGTCATCAATGTGATGAAGTGATCAACAAGGCTAACTGCATTTTATCATGCATTAGCAGATGCATGATGAACAGGTCCAGAAAGGTGATGCTTTCCCTCTATGTGGCACTGGTCAGGCTGCGGTTGAAGTGCAGCACCCAAACCTGGACTCAGTACCTCAAGAGGGATACGGAGAATCTTGAGAAGGTCCAGAGGAGGGCCACTTACATGGTGAGATGCCTGCAGGCAGGGCCCTACGAGGATAGACTGAGGGACCTGGATCTCTTCAGCCTTTGCAAAAGAAGGCTGGGAGGTAATCTTGTGGCTGTCTATAAATTCATGAGGGGAGGGCAGCAGGGAATAGGAAATGCTCCATTTACTAGGGCACCCCCTGGAGTAACTAGGAACAACGGCTACAAATTGATGGAGAACAGATTTATGTTGGACATTAGGAAGAACCACTTCACAGTCAGGGTTGCCAGAATCTGGAATGGGCTTCCAAGGGAGGTGGTGCTCTCCCCTACCTTAGGGGTCTTCAGGAGGAGACTGGACAAGCACCTGGCTGGGGGCGCCTGACCCCAGTGCTCTTTCCTGCTCAGGGCAGGGGGTTGGACTTGATGACCTACTGAGGTCCCTTCTGACCCTAACATCTATGAATCTATGAAACTGAAGATCATAATTGTTAAAAGCTAAATTCTATCATCTTACAGTATTCGGAATGTAAAATTTTATATTCAGACTGGAGCATAATATAAATCCTTTGATGGAGAATGTTTTTAATTCTTTCATGGCATGAAGCACTTTTTAAGTTCGGCATTTCTTGGTATCTTTTCTATTCTCATAGCAGCTTTAGCAACTGTTGCCAGAGTTTTGGTAACTTCAGGAATTTCTGGTGTTTATGTAAGTTACCATACTCAAGTCTGAAGTTAAATCAGTTTTTCTTACTGTGCTGCTTCTCAACTTCTGAAGTAGATGCATATAAACAGTCTTATATATTAAATATTGTGCAGGAAACATTAGGTTGATGGAGCAAAAGCTCTCCATCATCCATGATATTCCAATATGATCAAAAAGCATAAACCCATGAATATGATTTCACAAGTTGTAGAAACAGAAGAGAGCCAGAGAGGAGACGAATGTCATGTGAAAGAACTCTCCTTAATGTACTGTTATCAAAGATACGACCATAAAGAGGTATTTTGTGTCATCCCCCCAGCCTCCACACACACACACATTCTGTACCTTAAATTATTCAGTTCAAATGACACATGAAACATAAAGCCATCTTACTCGAGGCCTGCAACGTGGTTCCGAGGAGCAGAACAAGGCCAGCTGGGGTGAGATGGGGTATGGGAGAACATTTGTTCCTGGTTGGTTGGTCACTGGGTTTCTGTCTTTCCAAAGAAGTGTAATTGCTGTGGAGGTGGTCAAACAATAGTCACTGAATAATTTATTAGACAAATAAATTTTTTTAAATAAATTATTCAAGGAGTATTTTGTTCATTATTTGCTCAGCTTTATGGAATACTTTATATCTGTAGAGATGGTTGTACTAATTTTTGTTTACCTACTATTATAGCAGAAATGCCACTAGCATATAAAAAGGCAGTGTAGGATTATGGCTTTACCCAGTGTTTTTCTATACATTTTGCTAGCTGTCAGTTTAATGTTACTATTGAAATCTGTTTCAACTTGTTCATTGCTCAGTTAATTCTCCTCCCCCTCTATAGAGATTTTGCTGTGCAGACTGAGTGAGTCAAGTTCAACTTAGCCAAAGCTGCTGAAGCATTAACTGCTGGCTGCTGCCTTTTGTATGTAGTCATATGTGTTTACATGGCTCATTCTGATATAACCATGCAGATAGAATCTCTGATAAATTTGGGGGCCCAGTATATCTTGGTGTTGGGGCCCTCAGCTTCTCATTTTAGAAACAGGAAATAGTGATCTGACTCTTTTTTTTCTTCTCCCCTCCCACCTCTGCTACTATCAACCCATAGCCAAGCATTTTGGCTCCTGGTGCAGGTCATATGTAGAGTGCCCCCTTATAGCATTACTTCCATTTCTTTTGGTGCCCCCCATGCAAAAGCACCAGGTCCAGTGTGCTGTTAGTCCTGCCCTTGCTACAGTACTAACAACTGTATTCTCATTTGCCCCCTTCTCACAGGCCCTGGCCATCAAAAGGGCCCGCTTCTCAAAAGGTACTTTGTAAAAGAAAAACAAATCTTCACCTTTTGCAGTGAGAGACTTGAAGTCTTCAACTAGGTTGTTTTGAGTCTGAAAGCAACTCGCTCGAACTCCTGGAACTGTTGTTTGAAAACAACAATTTCACAAGTTATAAAAATGTATCAGCTGAGGGCCATGTTACACTTAGCATGTATTTAAATGTACTTAAAACATGGGAGATACAATGAGCAATTTGCAGTCCTCACCCAGCCATGACATCAACCAGTGACCCGTCTGCTATACTAAGCCTCCAGCTGGGACAAGGAAAGCCATGCATGTCAGGAGGAAGGATCTGGGATCTTTCAATTGTGAGGTTCCTCCAGCATCAAGTTGAGTCAGGTGCACAGAGTCCCAGGGGGTCCTAGCACCGCAGTGGAGTGGTTCAAGACTAGTGCAGTGCTGAGGCTAGGACAGAATTAATGAGCTACACGTGTTAGAGATTGTAGGACCATTACAGTTCAACTGCTTGGGACATGTTCTAAATTCAATACTGTGCAGATTTAACACGTACTAAGCTTCCTATGCAACAAGTCCCTGAGGCTCCTATTCTGCTTTCGATCAATGTTAGATTTACCTGTAGGCAGACAAGGTTCTTTGGGTAAATCTGATCTCTTTTATTAGACCAACTAAAATAGTTGGAAAAATTCTTCTTTGCAAGCTTTCGGGTACAAACACCCTTCTTCAAGCAAAGGGATTTACCTGTATGCCTTTGTATAGAGGTCCCATTATTTCAGTGAAACTCTGCACACATGTAAATGTCTACCTTTGTGGATTAGACTGTGAATTAGGGTCTAAACTCATGCATGTCCACGTTAGAAAGCTCTAATCCTACAGAGAGAATCATATAGATGAATCCTTTTGCCTGTGAAAGGCTCTGTAGGCACAAAGTTAGAATAACTTTAGCTATTTTTTTCTTGTAGCTTGGGAGCTGTATGTTTTAAAAAGTCCTTCTCATACACTGTTTTAATAGAAACCTGTTCTTAAAAGTATGATATTGCAATGAATCAGATTTTGCTGCTGTCCTTTTGTTTTCCTTAACTATTACTGTATTATTTTGGCAAAATAAAGAAACATTTTGAACAAACAATCAAAATCCTGCCAGAATGTTATGCTGTTCAGCCAGGGTTTCCATGGGTAAATTAAAACTACACATTTTGAATTAGATTAAAGTAGCTATAGTAAAAATGAAAGACATGAATTTAGAGAGATATTTGTGGTTGGTATTTTTTTCTTTTTGGGTAAAGGGTGGGATGCTAACTTCCCTTTGCTATTGCAACCTCCAGTCCTGAAGCTCATGCAAAGCAGATTTAGACTTCACACACGTGAGTGAAAAAACAGGATTTTAGCTCTTCATGTGGAACTCTGTGAGAGTAATAACAGTGGGGCATGCCTTTTCTAGGATATGTTGGAGGTTGAGTTCCACAGAAAAGCATTCTCATCCTGCCCTCACTTCCAGTGAAAATGATTCTTCTGATTAGGTGCTCTTAGCCATATTATGAAATGCTGAAGAAAAACAATCTTTACACCTATTCCATTCTTACATTTGTCTTTCATCCCAAAGTACTTGACAAATATAGGCCCTGATTCTGCAAGTTATTTCATGGTATTACAGATTCCAGAGTATTAACTTAGTCAATGAAAGTCTGAGGAGGAAGGGAAGCAGTGCTTTGGGTGTTCTTCCACTGCAGGGAAAAAAGAAAGAAAAAACAGAATTCCCCAGATCCCTCCAGATGAGCATCAGGAACACTTTAAAACTTTTTTTTAATATGTTGGTTATGCTGCTATTAAAGTATTTAATTCAGCAGGGGAGAGGTAACTTAAATCACATTTATATTAAGCATCCTGGTGATAACACATTGTTCAAAGTGTTTACAGTCCCATTGCACAGGCATGTGAACCTGTTGGTTCCTGAGGAAGAGAGCTGATCTATGGCTAAGCACCAGAAATAAAAGATTTTTTTTTTAATTAAATCACTGTACACCTGTTAGTTCGTGTCCATAATGGCCCTGCTCCTACTTCCATTGAAACTGGTGGGAGTTTTGCTACAGGATTGGGGCTGATGCCTTTATTTTTGAAGGCTGATTCTTCCCCATTTTTAAAGGAACCTGAATTGCACCTTCAAGGAGCAGTGGAAAAAACCCTGGTCATGCCCCATTCACTCTCCCTTTCAGCATCCACCCTCTGCCACTGTGTGACATGTGGTTTTAGTAGAGTTTAGCCACCAGATCCATACAGGGTGTGACCCTGCCACTTCAGTGCAGTCATGATCTTGCACTTGGTGTGCTTAGTGTAGGTGACAGTGGCACTGATCACATTCTCCAGAAAGACCTGTGGCACCTTGCAGGCCTCATGGATGAGGCTGGATATGTGCTTCATGCTGCTGTGGTGAGCCAGGCTTGGGGATGCACTGGAGGCTGCCACAGAAAACTTTCCGGTGGCGCTTGGCACCTCCTATCCCCAGCCCCTTGCCCCCTTTGCCACAGTCAGACATAGTCTGACCCAGTACATGGCAATTCATAGAATCATAGAGAAGCAGGGCTGGAAGGTACCGCCAGAGGTCATGTAGTTTAACCCCTTGCCCAAGACAGGATCATCTCCATCTAAGCCATCCTATACAAACCCATTGTCTAACCTCTTAGCAAAATTACACAGCCAGCCCTGACACAACACAAGACATAACACTCTAATCTGCCATAGGTAAAGCTTTCATAGATTTTCATAGACATCAGGGCTGGAAGGGACCTCGGAAGATCATCGAGTCCAGCCCCCCGCCCAAAGGGCAGGAAGTCAGCTGGGGTCATAGGATCAAAGCTGGGGGACCCTGGTGATTAATGTCCTGTTAAACATTTTGTTAAAATACACTCGAGATCTCAAGAAGAGGGCCAAGCCCCCTGCTACAGAGGAAGGAAAACCCCCCACCGTTCACACCAATGTGACTGAGGTAAAATTCCTTCCTGACCCAAATATGGCAATCGGTCTGACCCGGAGCAGAGGGGCAAGACCCTCTAGCCAGGAACCTCCAGGTTTCAGTGCCAGCAGGAGTACTGGCACAGCCCAGCCAAAGTCCCCAGGCCTGTCTCTGAACCATTGTGTTACCTTCCAGCCCATGGCCACATAGACCAGATTTGAGGCAGCCCCTCATCCTACTTCTCCTCTGCTGCTACCTCTGCTCAAGGATCTGCTCAAGCTTATGTTTTTAGGAGGTGTCAGGAGGCAGGCAGCTGGGGGTGGCTGGAGCGGGGTCACTTCTCTGCTGTATGGAGCAGCCTAGTCATGTGTTTGGGTAGATGTGAGTCATTCAAGAACCATATGTGTCCCTACTACTGGCAAACACCGCCCCCTCTGCCTGGGGCTTCAGATGCTTCCAAAACCTTTGGTGGGCATCCTACGTGCAGGCCCAAGCCTAGGGGCTTGTGGTTTAGGTGCCCCTGAGTTTTGCTTGCCCTCAGCTATATGGCCGCAGGAGCAAGCTAGGGAGGATTTGGAATTGATTTGACTGATTGGATTTGGGACATGGAAAGTTTTCCTTTTAAAAAAATGTGTTTGGGTAGATGTTTTTTTTTTAATTTGTATCTGAGGCCAAATTAGCCAAAACTAATTCCAAATCCAAGAGTCCAGAACCAGAAATGGCCCTGCTACTGGCAAACATCGTCCACCCCCACCAGGGGCTTCAGATGTTTCCATAACCTTTGACGGGCATCCTACTTGTAGGCCCAAGCCTGGAGGCTTGGGATTCAGATGCCCCTGAGTTTTGCTGGCTTCAGTCATAAGGCCGCAGGGGCAAGCAAAGGAGGAGACTCCCGTTTCCATAAACTGGGTTTAAAGCTGCTGCACCTTAGCAGGTACTGAACCATGCCAGAAGAGCAGTTTTCCTGGAGTGCAGTTCAGGAGAACTGCCTTCATGGACACGGATACATGGCATTTCCCCTGCCAAGGGAAGAAGCCACTACACTTGGTCTGAGCCTTCAAGAATGTTTGGGTAGATTTTTTATTTTTTATTTGTTTTGGTAAAAATATATGTCTATATATAGACGAGGTTATATATATATCTACACTCTGAGTATCATCCCACAAAGAACAATCGGGGACTCTAGTAGCGATGATATCTTTTATTAGACCAGCAAGATTTTTGCAAAAAAATGTCTTTAATTGCAAGCTTTCGGGCACAAACACCCACATCAGGCATTGGAGAAAGGAGTGTAAAAGTTCTCCTGGGTAGAAATGAAAGTTCATATTTCACAGGATTTCATCTCTACTACGAGTCCTGATTGCCTTTTCCTCTAGACTAGCGGTTCTGAACCTTGTGAGGCCCTGAGTGACACTTCACATACCCCATTTCAATGGAAAATTAATTCTTTTAGGCCCTTTGACCTGTATTAGACAATGTATGAAATGTATCTCACATACCCCCCGATGAGGCTTCACATACCCCTTGGGGGTACATGTACCCCCGGTTCAGAACCGCTGCTCTGGACCAATACGGCTACAACCTGGAGACCTGACCCCACAAGGAAAACCTTAACCCGTTACAAAAACTGCACCCGCACCCCCTGCCTGTTCGGGTAGATGCGGTATCTTGTAATAGACCAACTCAATAGTTGGAAAAATGCCGGGGGGAGAGGGGGGGCTTTGCAAGCTTTTGGGCACAAACAACACCGTTCCTCAGGCGCAGGGACAGCCTGCTCGTGTTTTGTGCGCTCGGCTGGGCGGAGCAGAAGCCAAATCGCCGTGTTTAGACGGACACGCGGCTACAACCAACAGCGCAGTCATGCGTTTCCAATTTCTGGGAGTCCCTCCATTGGAGACAGGCCGGGACTGCCCTGGTTTCCATCGAGGAAGGAAACCGCGGCCTGAAGGGCAGGACTTTGGCTGGGGCTCATGCTCCCTCAGGCCGGGTCGGAGCGGGAGCGCGCCGACGACGCGGCTCGCTCCTCCCCTGCACGGGGCGGCCCCGGGAAGCCAGGCCACGTCCCGCCCAGGGCTGGGGCGTCTCCTGCAGCTCCAGCCCGGCCCGGCCCGCGCACTGCCTGTCTCGCTCGCCCTCTCTCGCAGCCGCAGCCGTCCCGTCCCGTCCCGTCTCGTCCCGCCCAGAGCCATGGCCAAGGTGAGCCCCCGCCGCGGCCGCCCCGCGCCTTTCCCCGCGGGCCCCGGCTCTCCTCTCCTCTCCCGCTCCCTGTAGCTGGTTCAGCCCTTCCAGCAGACAAAGCTGATGCCTTTTCTGCTGGCTTCTCGCCTTCTGCTGTGTGGTCAGAAGAGTCCTCGAAAAATAAAGCTGGTAGGGACCCCCTGATGGCATGTAGTCCAATCCTGCCGCCAGGGGCAGGACCAGCCCTCTCCAAGCCGTCCCATACACATCCGCTGTCTCCTGGAGGAGCAGGGCTGGCAGGGACCCCAGAGGGCATCTAGTCTAGTCCCTCGCCTGAGGCAGGACCAGCTCTGTCCACACCATCCCATGCAAACTGTCATCTAAACTCAGCATAAGGCTTGCCTTGGTTTTTTCTTCCCCCCAGCTGCTTTATCCATTTTGTTTCTGTCTGAGGCTAAATGGCAGCTTGGAAAAACAAGTCAAACACTCCCGTCTCCCCTGCCCGGGGAAGCAGTCGCATGAAGCCAAAATACTGCGCTGCGCTCGCAAGCCTATACTGTCGCCCTCAGAATTCAAAGTTTTTGCACTCTTGTAAGAGTTATCAAACCTATTGCGAGTGCCCTTTGCCTCCGCTTCTTGTTTTTGTTAGGTGCGTGTTTAACTGCCCAAGTTTTGTTTCTTTTTATTGTTGCCTTAAAAGCTAAATATTTTGGTCATAACTGTTTATGCTTAGGCAGGGCAGGGTAGCACCTTTGAGACTAACTGTTTCAGAGAGGCATAAGTTTTTGTAGGCGCCTATGTCATCACACGCTACCAATGGTTCATGTGACGGAAGTTAGCCCTTCCTACAAAAGCTTACGCCTCTGAAGCAGTTGCTGTCTAATGCAGTGGTTCTCGATCTTTTTCAACTCAAGGCACCGCTCGATAAACTTGAGCCACACCTTAGGAAAAGCGAGCTCTTTGTTTGCACTCTTTTGACTAGAGAGAAATAATAGAGCACTTTTTCTTTTACAGAGAACTCAGAAAGACCACAGCTGTGGATTTCTATTTAAAATCTCTGGGTTTATTTTGTGAATTATGTTTGCAGACCTAACAGTGCGTGGCACCCTTACAAGGCTCCCAAGGCACCCCAGGGGGCTGTGGCACCCTGGCTGAGAGTCGCTGCTCTAAGGTGCCACCCTGCTCTGCTGTCTGTCCGTCTCCAGACTAACACAGCCTACAACATCTGTGTTGAACAGGCCTTCAGTATTTACACAAATTGTCCTTGAATTCAATGAAAATCTTTATTGATCAAAAATCATTTCACTATTTTTTTAAACCTAGATTTCTTGGGATTCATTTCACTGCTAAAAAGGGTTGTAGACCTTTCTCACTTCAGCAGATCCTCTGGACCTATAGGGAACTCTGCTACTGCTGAATGGTATAGAGCTGCCAGTTGGAATAGGCCATATTTTTTCCCCGTTTAAAAAGGCACAAGGAACAAACCCATTCCTTCAGTTAACTTCTAACAGAAGTCAAATTTTATTTGTTGTGCTCTAATAAACCGTAAACTTATGAAATTATTTTTCCACTCTTCCCTAGCGTAGGCCATTTATTCTTATGATTGACACCCTGGGGCTGATGCTTGTTACTTCCTAAGCACTGGGGTAAAACTTGAGGGGAGAGGTGTAGAAAGAAGGGCACACAAAGGGATAGATTTTCAGTTGGTGTAAATCATCATAGCTCTTCTGAATTCACGGGAGCTATGCTACTTTAAGCCAGTTGAGGATTGGCCCCTAGTTCCCTAGGGAAGTGGTTCTCAAACCCCCACCCCCAAGCCTCGTGACTTGTCTGAATTTAGTGGCACCCCATTTAAAAAACTAATGTATTTGTTACAATGATTTCTTCCTTGCACTCTGAGGCATCCTTAAAAGGATTCACAAGCTGGCCCTGGGGGTGGTATGTGATGCTCCATGCTGGCAGGGGCTGCTTGACAGGGCAGATTAGGGAGTCTGGGGTTGGAGGAATCTCGCAGCACCAGTGGAGAATTGCTGCCATGAGGTATGGTCCAGCTCTCATTTAAAGTCAAAGGGCATCTTTCCATTGAGTCCAGTATTGGAACAAGCCTCTAGTTTTTACAGGTTCCTGTTGTGCAGGTGTACACCCTCTCTTATTAAGCAACTGTGCAGAGCCTGTTATTTCACCTTTTTAATCTATAACCAATTCCAGAGATAGTGTGAGTGAACCATTTAAAAAGGATCTTTTTGTGCCTCTTTCTGCCTCTATTCAGTTGTATGCATACAAATGTACACAATTTGAACTGTCTGGTCTTATTAACTTGATAGCACTTTTGAAATAGTGCTACGAAATAAAAACGCAAATTAAACTAAATATGAAATGAACATACTTGAATTGCCATCTAATGGTAAGTGTATTCAACTGAAGATTCAGTTTGAAATAGTTATGTCATGGGGCATAGCATGCCAACTGCTTATCTGAGCATAGATATGCTTAATCATAAATAAATCATTGAAGAAAGCTTATTAATGACAATTTTTAGGGTCTCAGTTGTTTAAATATTTGGTTCTACCCAGGGATGGTAGACAACCATTTTTATAAAAGTTAAGTTTGTTTTTTTTTATGGTGCCATTATACTAATAAAGTTCCACTAGTTTATTGGAATAGCTATAACGATATCACTGCGCAATTGTATCCAGACTACCTTCTCTGTGTCGGTATTTACTCACTTTCTTTGTAACTAGAGGAAAACTGTTGATCTAAAGAATTACTTCCTCAGACAGCTATTTCTGTAGTAGCACTTGCTGAAGTGCAAGTGTGCACCATAATTCTTTTTCTAGTTTTCAATTTCACTAGATAAACTGGCATACCTGTCTTTTGATGTGCATTCATTAAAAAAAATAAAATTCAGTAAGAATTGTTTACAGTATAAGAGGTAGATCCTGTGACCCTGGCTAATTTGGGTCCCAGTTCTTCAGTCTTGTACATGTATAATTTCAAACTCATGAATGGTCTCAATGACTCTAGTACCCTTCAAGCAGAATATTATTTATGCTCCTAAATTTAAACATGTGTTTTTTCAGAATTAGGGACTTAAGTAGTTTTTCATCAACTTCAGTGACACTTCGTGAGTAAAAACCCTGGTGGGGGTATGAAATACCACATATTTAGCCCTTAATCACTGCAAGGTTGGGGGTGGGGCGGGGAGGGTTTGTGTGTTTGTTTAAATCTATCTTCGGGCTACCACTATGAGGAACACCCTGCACATCTGGTGTGCTGACTTAAAGGAGTTGACTCACTTCACTCCCACACATTTTGTGCAATTCTTTCCGTGGTCAGGAGTTTAATAGAGCAGATGCCAATGGAGTCTCCAAATCACAGTTTAGTTTTTCTTCTTTCAGTCTCTGTGTGTAGAGGGCCAATATGAAAAATTTAACACACCATTGAGTTGGCAACAGTTACTCTGTAGCTGTAACACAACAAACCTTCATGGTGCAGGGCACTTTTTAAATGGCCAGTTGCATGAAAATTTAACCCTTGTCTGATGTAGTATCAGATGGGAGCTCAACGGCAGAGCGCCTTAGGGAACCTGTGTAGAGGTTCCCTGCAGGGGTTAATTGCCATTTGGGCAATTCTGCCCCCATCCCATGCGGCTCTGTGGGGCAAGCACCTACCCAGCCCCACTCCTGCGGCTGTCACAGAGAGGATGCGCAGCTGAGGGAGGGGAGGGAGCTCTTCCTACTATGTGTGCCCTCCCCCGCAGCTACCCCTGCTGGGGTCTTGGGGGGAACTGGACCAGGCCCATGTGGCAAGGAGACTCCTTTCCTCTCTCCCTTCATACAAGTGTTTTGACAGTGGCAGGGGCTGCCACACCTGGAGCTGAGGGTGGGGGGGAATGGACCCTCCCTCCAAGACTCCAGCAGGAGTAGTTGAGCTGGGCCTGTGAGGTCAGAGGGCTCTGTCCCCACTCCTCCTGCCCCAACGCTGGGCGCAGGAGCCTCTGCCACTGTCAAGGCACTTATACAGGGTATGGGGGGGAAAGGAGCTTCCTCTTACCATGCAGGCCTTATTCCCCACAATACCCCAGTGGGCGTGGCGGGGGGAGGTTGTGGAGAAGAGTGGTCTAGAGTGCGGCTGCTTGCTGGTCTATGCCAGTGCATGCAGGCTCTGAGCCTCCTTCCCCCCCCCCACAGGCAAATGCCTGTTGGGTTCAGTGGCGCTATAATCCATGGTGGTTTGTATAAAGTGCCATAGAGCGCCTCCTGAAAAAGCTACCTTCAATTCTGTACACACCCATAGAAGGTTAGAATCCAGGCAAGGATGTCCAAGCATCTCCTTAATAATATGCACTTAGTATTTACCTGTCGTAGAAATCTTTGGAATTTGATGGCACGGATTCTTTGTTTGTCTGTTTCTTTACATAAATTAAAAGTCTAGTTCAGTGGCCCTATTGTTAACTTTCTGTATTTGTTGCCAGGATATGTGGTCACATGATAGCAAATGACTAGGCAGTTGGGCCTGTTGGGGAAAGTTTAATATTAGAAACTTCTAAAGCTACAAAAATCTTGTTCCCAGACATGGTTTCTTTTTTTCTGTACCTCTCACAATGAAATCTTTTCCAGTTTTGACTTAAAAGTTTGCTAATGTAGAAGAAACAAAAGGAGTTTGCAGAAAAATGTTTTTATTTTGTGTTGTGTCTGTACAATTTAAGCATAAATAATCCACATATACTGAAATGACATTGTTCCACTTTTCCTTTTTGATGGTTTTGTCTGTCTCTGTAGAGTAAATGGAATTTTCTGTTTTATTAACAGCAAACCATTCCTGGAGCATATGCACTATTTGTGATTATATGCGTACACACTGATTCACAAGAGTCAGTGAATTGATGATGTATATGGCAGGAAAGAGGAGGAGAATAGTCTTATTTAGTGTTACTCTCATGTAATATTGTTCCTAGTCAAGCTGTGGGAGCATTTTCATACTTTGTGAAGTGAGGGATTATCATTCAGGAAGCAGACGCTCTGGATTTATAAATATACTTATGTCTAGGACAGATGGCATTTGTGATTTCATTGATACCTGTGGACTTTGGGCTCTGCTCATAATGAGAGATCAAGTGATCAAAATGAAAGCTTTATGTGATATATCAGCACATCACATTTTGTTTACATTTGTAACCAGACACATTGCCATGGTGATCAAAGACCTCTGAGATCATGTCATTTATGAGCTACAGAAAAAAACAATAACCCCCACAGCACCAGGAATTCCCCCTGCCACCTTCCCATCTGGTTCCCAACCAGCAGAATAAGTAAAGAAATGAAGGTTTTCATGTTAAATATTTACCTTTTCTTTAATTCATTAGTTCAATTCTAATTTCTGGAAAGTATGATTCATGAACCAGGTACATAAAAAGAGGCTGTTTGTTAGAAAGTTCCAGCTCTGCTGACATGAAACCTTTGATTGAATCATCTCCTGATAGTGTCAGAACTTGATTTGTTTGGCATTTGTACAGAACTGTAGTGTTTATTTTGAGCAAATCCAGTTCATATCTGTTCAGAGTTCTGAGAAGTTCCTAATTTACCTCCCTCTATACACTTAAGGACAGATCCTCAGTGACTGTAAAGTTACCTCAGTGCAGTCAGTTAGTCTTTGAAGTTTTGTGTCAGGGGCCATCACCTCTTCAATTGAGAAGGACTGAATGTATTTCCATTTAGAGCCTTTCGGTAGTGAAAATAGTCACTTTTGGGTGTGTCTACATGAGAGACCCGCCATGCAGTTGTTACTGCGCAGTCATTTAGTACTTGCATAACCAAGTATTAATGACTGCACAGTAACTGGTGTTACTGTGCCCTAGTGTCCCGGCATGGCTGCTAGTAATGAGCAACTGCTCAGAAAGCATCTTGTTTAGATGCACACTCTGAGAAATAAAAGGCATTTATTCTCAGTCTGGATGTTTGAGCTATTTTGCTTCAGCTTACGCTGTTGCTAAAAAATGTGTTAGGTACAGCAGATAGGTCTCTAGCAGTCTCCAGTTGTGAACTCAGCAGGTGTAGACATAGCTGAAGTAGCTCTAAACTAGTTGTCTTAGGTGCCTGCAGTAGTCAGTCTGTAGCAGCTAGAGGTCCACCAATACATCAGTCTGATATTGGGGCCAATCTGATATACTGTGAAGAAAATTGACTATATTGAAATTTGTCTTTTTTTGCCTGACGCAGCCGATAATGTGGCTGATAAATGCCCCGTGCTTGCACACAGCCACAGCATGCACAGGGCCAGGAGTGCAGCCCGGCAGCTTGGAGAGCTGCATCCAGCTGATAAGTATGTTGTGGTGGAAGGAGAGGGAGAAGGAAGGGGCTGTGGTGGGGAAGTTAAGGCCCCTGCAGTGAGGGAGGGAGTAGGGCTGGGGTAGGGCATGGGACAGGGATGCGGCTTGTTTGGGGGGCACAGAGAAGGGTGGTGGCTCCCACTGCTTTGTACACCCTGGGAGGGCGTGGGGGGGCTGTGTGCCCCTGGATCTGCATGGGGCAGGGCGGCTGCCACTGCGGGCTGGGGCCAGGGCTCTTCCTGGTGAGGGCTGGGCCGGGCCGCTGCGCTCGGGGCAGGCAGCGGCGGAGCTTGGAGGGGGCTATGGGGTGGGCTGTAGCCACCTCAAAATTCACTGTAGTCATTCCCACCCCCCTTCCCAGCACCACTGCCACCCGCCCCAAGCACAGCCCGGCCTAGCCCCCACCGGGAAGAGCCCGGTGCAGCCCCTGACCCCAGCCTGCCCTGCCTGACCCCACATGCAGATCCGGGGGGCACTGCCCCCATGCACTCCTGGGGTGCGTGCAGCGGCAGGAGCCATGCCCCCTGGACAAACTGTGGCTCTGTCCCATGACCCACCCTGGCTGGGTAGCACCTTCCCTGATCCCTGCCCCTGCCCCACTCCCACCCTCACTGCAGGGGCCTTGATCTGTGCCCCACGTACCATTTCTCTTTTCCCTCCTCTTCCACCACAACAGATTTACCAGCTGGACACTGCTTGCTGGGCTGCGTATCGGAAATCAGATCAGTATTGGCCAGTATGCCTTCTTAAAAATCGGCTATCGGTATTGGCCCAAAAAATCTCTATCGATGCACCCCTAGTAGCAGCCCAGGTGGCATAAACCAGCCTAGGTTCCTGGGTGGCTGAGGCCCATGCTTGTAATGCTACTGGTACCAAAACTACCTTGAATATGAACACATGAATTGTAATCACACGTCTGGCTTGCAGTATGTAAACATCCCCTTAGATCAGTACTTGAGTGCAGGGTTGCCAACCCAAGAAAATGTTTTTTACTGACATATATTTACTGACATAAGTTTTATGTAACATAAATGCTTAGGTGGTGGAAAGCCAGGACTAACAGGGCTTAGCCCACCCAAACTGGGCCAGTGACATTGGCTTCAGTGCCATTGCTGCTGCAGCACTGTACTCAGCACTCCCGCCACGCACTCCTCTGCTGCTGCACACACAGCACCAGCACGCACTGGCCCCGGAACAGCCTTGC
>NW_005841840.1:4303537-4339469 GCF_000455745.1 Alligator sinensis | reverse complement strand
TCAGGCAGGCACGCTCCACACTGCCCAGCCCCCTTCCCCCTCCAAATAATATTTTCTAGTGATGCTTATGTGTAAATGTAACACTTCTGCCAGGTCTTAGCTAGCAGTAATAACTGGGTTCAGATTTAGGGCTTTAACACTAACTCTCTAAATCTGGCTCAAGCTCCCACCCAGAAACCTGAGAAAATACATTTTAACTGGGTGTTCCAACATGAACAAACTCTTCCACTCACCAGTCACATTCAACTGAAGGAGGCTTTATTAGAGTTGGGGGGGGGGGGTGGGGCACAATAAACACACAACCTTAGAAGGCCTATTAAGTGAAACCCAAACAGTTAATAGTTTCAATCACTTGCAAAGCAGGTCAGGGGAGCATCTCTTAGCCCGGTCCATTGGCTTTGGTAGGGGGGAGTCAGGCTGCTTCACCTGTGTTGGGTAGGCAGTGCAGTGCAGTGCAGGGAGGAGGGTGTCCACTTGCCTGGTCAATGTGCAGCCTCTGGGTGCCTAGAAGTTGCACAATCCTGATGTAAGTTACCTGAAACTAAACTAGAATATTCTCTTGAATGACCATAAATTAGCAAAGAGGAGGCGGGCCTGATAGAGGTGTTTTCTTTTACCCAGGTCAAATTCTGTTTGCAGTATCATCAGGCTGGACTCCTTCAACAGCCCCTAGCAGTTGTTGGGAGAAAGACCTTGAATGCATGTCGTAATGCTTAAATGCATCGTCCTAAAAGCTTTCTTGTTATGGAAAAATAAAATGCTTCCAGAGGATTATCTCATTCTTCAAGTATGCTCTGATTTGAAGAAATCTACTAGAAATGTCCTGTCTTATTCCTGCTTTTAGCCTGGGTGATCCTGATCATGCAGAATGTGCTGATATAGTACTGGTAACATTTGTTTCTTGTACCGCCACACTTCTCAAAGGGGTATGGACAGCTTCCAAAGGGGTGGGGAAGCTGCCTGTAAGACACTGTAGCTGCTGCTGCTGTGTGATCTTATAGCAGGGAAAAACAGATTTAGCCTGTGGAGCTGCTGTATCCGGCCTACCACACTACCTACCAGCTGGCTACTGAAAGCTGGGGGCATGGTGGGAGGCAGTGGGGGGACAGTGACCTGCTGCAGAAAGCCCCCGTGAACATGGCAGTCAATGGCAGGAGGGCAAGAGGGCTGACTTAGCACTTTGCCACTGCTGTGGCACTAGCTCCTTAGTCCTGCTTCTCCTGCTCTGAGCTCTGTTCTGGAGCCAGAGCTGGTGCTGGAGCTGCTGCATGCTCCATGCTGAACTGAACTGCTGCCCCAGCATGCATTGTGTGTTAGCAGCAACAGCTTTAGCTCTGGCATGGGGCTCTGCTGCTGCCACTGCCATGTGCACCGTGTCATCACTGCATGCAGCAAGAAGAAGCTGGAGCTGTTGCTGCCACCGGAGGCATCCAATGCCCTGGTCTGTAACCAGCCTGCAAGGAGCCCCACAGTCTAGGTTCACCTGGGGAGAGACTCAAGTTTGACACCCTCAGCCATAGCTATATTAGTGCATAACAGTTTTAACTTTGACCCAAGATGAAGCGGGCTTGAAGTCATTTTGCTACATTGATATTGCTACAGGTTCCTGCAGGGTAACAGTTACAATAACAGCAGCTGCTTGGTCCAGAGTAACAGCAGCAGCTCCCTTTCTCCATTGTCAGATATTCCACCTGTGTATGTCCATGCCCAGGGTGTAAGGTGATATCGATTAGTGAGACATGGCTGTGCTCCCTTGGGGCAAAAGCCACATGTTACTTGAAAGAGAGCACTGTTATGTAGTAGAGTGACTCTGGATACTGCTCATATCTCAGTTCTGTTTTCTCCTTTTGCTTCTGCCTGACTTGCTCTGTGTGCACAATTGCTACCCTCGACTTGTAACAAATAGCATTGAGCAATTCAGAATTGTAGACCTAAAGACAGAACTTTGCCACAGGGGCTCCAGGACTACATTGTTTGCAAAGTAATCCAATGTCATTCTCAATAAACGTCGTTACAGTTTCTTTAATGTTGTGCCTTGCAAACCAATTTATTGTGCTGATTGTTGCCCCTCTGCTGTGGTGGCTACAAAAAAATTGGCAACAAATGATAGCTAAACTTGGGTAATGGGGAAGGTGGAAAATTTAATTTTATGTAAAATATACTCTATCCTAAATCCTTCTCTCATCCCTTGTAAACTCCTGGAGGCAGCAATTTTGTCTGTTTGCTTTTGCTTCAGTACTTAGTACAATAGGGCTCAGATCTGCAATGTTTAAAAGGCCTTGTTGGTTATAAGCAACTCCTAACTTTTCCCAAAGGGTGACTAATACAGTTGTCTACTCAATTCTAAAAGAGGATTTGCAATTAAAAAATGATGGAATTGTGCATGTGTGCATATGTACACACTTTCTTATTATGTTGTGACTTATGGTTAATTGTGAATCACCTCTGAGGAAACTCACTTGAGTCACTAGTAAAAAGGTGTTTCTGCCAAAGAGGGAAGGAAGTAAAGTTGGAAGCCATTGTAGAATTTACTGTATTGCATTTCTTAAAGGGAACTGTAGTGTGGAGCAACCAGAATGTCTTTATTCTTCCAAAACTTCAAAAGTCTGGCTCAGGACTTTCTGTGTAACTTTTTGCTAGGGCATGTTGTATATGTGAAATCTCAAAGGAGCTGGTTTGTTACAGGTGCCAGATTATTACATTGCATTCAGGTTCTAATATGTAAGGTGCAAGTCCTGCAAAACTACCTTTTACGTAAAGGAAGTGAGTGGCACCTATTTAAAAAAGTAATTAATTTATTACGGGGCTTACCTCCTCACAGAAGGGACAAGTAGTGGGGTTGGGGGAGCAGCTAGGCAGGGAAAACCTGAGCCTGTCCTTATTTGCTTAGCCTGTCATACCTGAATCTGCCTTTTTCTGCTTATCTCTTCACACCATACTTACCTCCTCATACTTCTTACATTACCCTCAAAGGCTCTTTTGGCACCTCAGGGTGTCCCTGTACCCTGGTTGAGAGTCAGTGGCTTGTGATCTGAGATCAAGATCTAACTTGGACCCTGATATGTGCTCATATGTAATTAATTAATAAAATATACTGATGTCTGCTATTCTGTGGCTTTTTCCATTTTAGTACTCAAGAGGCACAGTGAAGGACTTCTCTGGTTTCGATGCCAGAGCTGATGCAGAAGCTCTTCGTAAGGCAATGAAAGGAATGGGTAAGCTTATTAAAGCTGAGGCTGAGCTATCTATCTGTTTGATATAGCTAGGTCTGAGGCTCCTAGGTGCCCTTTCTTGACATAGTGCAATGTCTGTGGATTTATGATTTGCATGAGCAAATTAAGATAAGATTGTTGTTTTCCCATGCTATGGAACTA
This sequence comes from Alligator sinensis, assembly GCF_000455745.1. NCBI lineage: Eukaryota > Metazoa > Chordata > Crocodylia > Alligatoridae > Alligator > Alligator sinensis. The sequence continues at coordinate 4,336,095 of NW_005841840.1, read as the reverse complement.
TGATACTGTGACCCTGAGATTCTGTGTTTGCTCTAGTTCAGTTCTGGCTCTGGTACTTCCAAGACAGTTTATTCTTGACCCAGCACTCAAAGAGGACAAAAGAGGCTTTCACCTTCTGATATGCAATAGGGTAGACTAGTGTAATTTTTTACAGGATGCACGCTTTTCCTCTGTAGCTCCTCATGTGGTCACTCTTAGTGCACTGTAAGTATAAAGTAGCTCACTCCATTTTGAAAGCCTGAGCTGAAAATTCACACTCTTGCTTACTCTTTTCAGTATATTCCCCACATAGGCAGACACTTGCTTGCATCCACTGCAGCTGCTGTTATATTTCTGTGAAGCTGGCAGCAGGAGCGAGCCTGCTATCTGTCATATTGTAGTGTCCTGATTGAGGACAGCATGTTACAACTCCATCCCTTTTATTCTTGCAGCAGAGCTGCTGGCTTCAGTGGGATGGCTCAAGCCATAATGTGAGAGGCAAGGATTATTTTTTTGGATAGGCTGTGTAGTTGGGAGAGATTTTAAACAAACTTTCAGGTACAACATACCATTCATCAGGTCAGGGTGTTTTGTCACCCTTCTGAGATAGCTAGTCACCCTGAGCTAAAGAAAGATACAGTGAGTGTATCTACATGTGTGCTTTACTGCGAAGCTGACAAATTAGCTCAGTAAAGCATCACTGTCTACATGTGTGCCAGTATTACGGTGCAGTAATTAAATCCACCATAGGATAATACTGTTGGGGACAGAACTATCTTACGGCAGAGTTATTTACTCTGCCAAAATGCGTGTGGAGATGGTGACAGGGCCTGCCTGGGGCATGAGGGTGCTAAAATGTGGGGTCTGTCTGCCTCCTAGCCCCACACTGTAGCACCCTCATGCCCCAGCCAGCCCTGGGGCTGAACCTCTGGGCCCTGTGCCAACCCAGGGCTACTCTGCTCTGGCTCAGTGCTGTGATTCCAGGTGCACACGTAAATGCTGCCCACGCCCCCCTCCAGCAGCTGACTTCAGTGTGAACTGCACCGAAGTTTATTTCTTCGTGTTTATAGCATGTGTTAATTCACCCCTTGTGTCTGAAAGCTTGTCTAAAATCTCTCCCAACTGTACAGTTTATCCAGTAAAAGATATCACCCTGAAAAATCCTTGCCTCTGTCACAAGTTTCCTTAACCATCACAGCTACAGCATCACTCCAACATTACCACCTTAAGGTATAATGACATTTTCAGGAATGTAGCTATTTAAACTCCTTTCTGCTTTTTACCTTTGACTTAATTGCTCTTTTTAATTGTTTGCTCCTTTCAAAGTTTATGCTGTTGTTTTGTTAAAACAGTTATAAAAACTTTCCTATAATTACTTCAAATAACTTCAGGCACTGATGAAGAGACTGTCCTGAAGATCCTTACAAGCAGAAGCAATGCCCAACGCCAAGAAATAGCAGCTGCTTTTAAAACCTTATTTGGCAGGGTAAGAGGAAGAAGAATATACCTTAAGTCAAATGAATGCAATGTTATACCATTACCTGTGATGATAACTTTAAATTACAAAGCATATTTGCATGTTCCGTGATTACTCTTCTATAGAATATTCATTTGATGGGACTTTTCTATTCTGCTGTCTTCTTTCTTTTTAGAACAACCTTTCATCATTAATAAGTGTAGAATATTCTATTTAGGTGATCGTACAGATATTACATTCTCCTTTCCTATATACTGCTCCAGGAAAATCCCCTGATCTAGTTCAATGGCTTCTTCAAATTCTTATCACACTTTGTGTGCTTCAAGGACTGACCCCATTCCTGATATGGAAAGAATTTACAAGTGTTTTGTTGTCACAGATAATTCTAGGTCTTTCAGATAGAGAGACAGCTTGGGAGAAGAATGTTCTCTTGTGGTGATGTTTGTAGCTTCCTATATGTATCCAGTATTACAAATTGGAGAATGCAGCCAAGTGTACTGGTAGATCAGGGGCAGGCACTTATTTTAGGTGGAGGGCTTCTGACCCAGTTTGGGCAGGCTGTCAAGGGCTGCATGGGTAGCCCCACCCCTTGACAGGTGCCCCTCCCCCTGGTCACCATCTTGGGACTAATGTCCCAGGGCCAGCACCGGTGGGGCCCAATGCAGGGCACAGGCCGGCAAGGATCTGTGGAGCAGGGCACAGGCCGGCAAGGATCTGTGGAGCCGGGCTGGCCTGGCTCCATAAAGCCCCTACCAGCTGGGACCCCGCGCTCCTGCCACCCTGCTCTGCGCCCCGCTAGCACTGACCCCGGGACACTCAGGGCACAGGCCGGCAAGGATCTGTGGAGCCGGGCTGGCCTGGCTCCATAAAGCCCCTACCAGCTGGGACCCCGCGCTCCTGCCACCCTGCTCTGCGCCCCGCTAGCACTGACCCCGGGACACTGATGAGGGCCCCGTGCTCCCGCTGGCTCCCCACCCATTCACTCCCAGTGCCCCCCAGCCCCACGGTACAGGCAGGGGGCAGCGCTCAGCCCCGACCCCCTGCTTGCCAGCAGGGAAGCTGGTGCTGAGCGTGTGGAAAAGTGGTCACCTCCCCCATGGCTGGCGCTACCTGCTGCAGGTGCTCGCAGCCTGTGCAGGGCTGTCTGGAGCAGGCACAGGCAGCCTCATGCAGGCTGCAGGTGGCTGCTGCACGAGGCGCTGGCCATGGGGCAGGCGAGAGACCACTTTTCCCTGCACTCAGCACCAGCTTGTAACCCTCCCCACTGCCAGCCTGACAGTGGGGCCGGGTTACAAGGTTGTGCTGACCGCAGGGAGAGAAAGCAGCCCCTCCCCGCCCCATGCCCGGCTCCCTGCACTGCAGCTGCTTGCAGCTGGCCTGGGGTTGCCTGTGCCTGCTCCAGACAACCCTGTGTGGGCTGTGAGTACCTGCAGCGCGAGGCGCTGGCCATGGGGTGGGTGAGGGGCCGCTTTTCTCCGTGCAGGGAAGGAGCCCAGGGAAAAGCTGAGCGTGGGGGGCTGTCCGGAGTGGGCACAGGCAGCCCCACGTGGGCTGCAAGCAGCTGCAGCGTGGGGCACCGGGCATGGGCAGGGAGGGGCTGCTTCCCCCCTGTGCTTCTTCCCTGCCCGGGGTCCCCCGCCCCCCACTTACCTGAGCTTCCCGTGCCATGGCAGCCACGTGCTCCCAGCCCAGAAACTACGGCTGGGGGTTCTGGCCGGGGGGGCGGCCCCCCCGGTGTGGGGGCACCAGGCTTCCCTTGGGTCCTACTGCCCTTGATTCCTGTCATTTTTGACAGGAACCAAGGGCAGAGAAATATTAATTTTCTACATTTTTTTAGGGGCCCCGCGGGCTGGATAGAATGGCCTCGCGGGCCAGATCTGGCCTGCAGGACGTATTTTGCCCACCCCTGTGGCAGATGGATCAGAAGTGTGTTTAAGACCAACACAATTCATCCTTATTCTTGGACTGCTGGATCCTTTTAAATATTTGCCTGACTACTTGTTATTTGAAATAGAGTTCAGAGTCAGTGGATAAGGGATAAGGTTTTCTCTTTTCTCTCTCTCATTCCCTTTAAAAACCAAAAAAATTCTCCTGTCTTCCTCCCTTCAACATGGGTTGCTAAACAATTTTAAAAATACTAAAGTTGCTAGCCATTATGCTAATCTCCTACTACTACTTAAAGTATTGTAATAGTTAGCATGCATAAACTTTTATTCTGTTAGTATCCTGATTTTCTTTAAAATAATCATTTTACTCCTCAAAGTTCACCAAAATGTGTATTTTTAATTTATAGGCTATATTATGTATATATAAGTTATATTAAAGATACTTAACAGGAGCATTTTTAACAGTGTCTTATCGTTGTGATAAGACATTGCTTAAACAACCTTTGCTGGAATTACCTTCCTCATTCATTGTAGTATAATTTCTTTTGCTGGTTAGGACCTTGTAGATGACCTGAAATCAGAGCTGACTGGCAAGTTTGAAAAGCTGATGGTGTCTTTGATGAAACCAGCACAACTTTTTGATGCCTATGAACTGAAACATGCTATTAAGGTAAACTGATCTGGGGGAAAATGGAAATATTTGTTGTTACAATTTTATTACTTTAAGAAAGATCCTACTTTTCTATTTTTATACTGAAGATTTCATATTAATGTTAATAATGAACCTCATACTGATTTACTCATGTCTGTAACTTTAATTTTATTACTTAATAGCTTAATACTCACTTAAATAATTCAGCCAGAGTAGAAATCAAGACTCAGAAACATGTCAGTATTATCAAAGAAAAATATTGCTTGATATTGAAAGCTCTGTGTGTGTGTGTGTGTGGGCATTTGGATGTGTGTAGTCCAAGAGTTGTCCTGTTCAGTAGTATTTAATTTCAGTGATTTATTAAACTAGTGCTTGCTGTGGTGCTCAGTTCAGTGCTTGACATGCATCCCTTTGTCATGCAAGTATACTAGGAAATATGAGCTTCCCAGATGTGTACGTAGATCCTGACGTTGTTGTGGACAATTGCTATCACTTAGTTCAGTGGTTCTCAAACTTAAGTTGTTGATAGAAGCTGAGGCTACGCAGACTGTTGTGCACCAATAAGCGACCAGGAGCTGAGGGAGAAATTGATATTTAATCTTATTCCACTGTTTGGTACTTGTTGCCCACTTCCTCTCTTTCGGTAGAGATCTAAACTGATCTCTTCAAGCCAGTCTGCTGTTTGGCCTGATTTGGCTCCATATGCTACTTCTCTAGCCCTGTTTTTAATACTCCCATAAATCTGATTGTGGATGAATTTACAGGAGAGAGATGAAGCAGTTACATAAAGCTGGAGATTATGTTGTCTCTTGAAATGCTTAAAAGAATCTTGACCTGGGGCATTAGTGAACAGCCTCATCTCCTGAAGACAGCAGTGTTTTACCGTTGTGACAGAGTTAGTTCTGCAGACCAGCCGGGGCTAGTGGACTAGTTCGGAAATTGGTGGGTTCCTGGGTGGCCTGTACTTGTAAACTGGTGATATAGATAAAAATTAAAAGTAGGTCTTACTTACTTGGAGTCTATGCCTAGAGCTATTTAATGTCAGTATATATGGAAGAATCAATTTCTCCCTTTTTAGGGAAAGCTAGACTGATGAGTAAATTAGGAAGCTAATGCCTCTCTTCTTACAGTCTGTAAATTCAGGCATGTGTGACCAGATTTCTTTTTCTAATAACTATTTCCAGAGCTTCCTAACATCATTAGCTCTGAAGGCTGGGTGGTTGAAAGTGGATGTCCCTGAATTGTTTGTAGAACCTGCTGATTAAACTAGAAAACGTTGAACTTGACATGGTAACATCTAGTGCCTGGCCAAGTGACATTTATATGTAAACACCAAAGACCTTTGGTGACACAGTCTCTAGTTAGTGATATAAACTGATGATCAGGGGTCTGCCCCCCCACCGAGCATAGTGACTTAGCCAAATACTGACTTTGGAGTCTGGTATTTTTTGTAACTTATCTAACAGAAACAAGTACAAGCCTGACTGATAAGAGGCCACCTCTTGCTGAGATGGAAAGCCCAGGAAAACTGGCAGAACTGAGGGTTGTAGGAGGGAGGGATTGATAGTAAAACCAAGAGGGGTAAATTATATGTTGGCTTGACTTATAAATTTTGTTTTTGCAGGGTGGAAAATGAGTATTGTTCATATTGTAATTATAGTAGATTACTTTGGTGTCTGAGTTAGCAATTTCATCTTTAAAAATATGTGTTCATGATGTGAATAAAAGGTTGGTTATAAATGCAGTACAGTTTAAATGGGGTAACTGTGCTCCTGGTTGACTGTGTACATGCATGTAGTATATTAGTCAGCTTCTAGAAGACAAGGGGCCCACCAGGAATCAGATCAGGAACTATTGATCCACTTTTCCAAATGCATTTACCAACTTTGTTGCATATATAGTGAAATATAGGTGTGGTTTGCTTGAGCCCTCAGGGCTTCATCTAGAGTTGGTAGAAGTCATAACAATATCTTTATTGCACTTTGAATTGGGATCAGTAAGTAAAAATTTAAACCTTATTTCTGAATAGAGAAGTACAAAACTAGTAAGAAGAAAACTGTGCTACCCCTTCCCTTGTGAGTTTACAAGACATACTTGTAGTTAGAATTATTTCTTCAGTAATCACTTCTCTTGATTGCTTTATTAATTGCTCTCTATTTATGCTCTTACTGTAGGGAGCAGGAACTAATGAAAAGGTGTTGACTGAAATTCTTGCCTCCAGGACACCTGCAGAGCTACGGAGTATAAAACAAGTTTATCAAGAAGGTAAAGTTCAGTAAAGGTCAGAGTCTGTGTCTTCCTTTAATCCCTCTTTAGATATGTTTAATGTCTATTTACCGTATAAGTGAGAGTTGAGGGAAGAAATAAGGATGGGTGTGCAAAAAAGGACATGTCTGGTAGTTAGTCTTGTTCTGTATTTTTCATTATTTTTGGAATCCACTCGGATATGATGCTTTTTTCCCCTGCTTGGTTTCATTCAGAAGAATGAAAGGCTGTGTGCGGGCCGGGAGCGATCCGGGCCCTTTTTCGCGCCGCACGGGCTGTGGCTAGCAGCCCGGGCACGCTGGGTCAGAGAAAACAGGCGACACGCTAGAATTAGGCACGGACGCCTAATGGTTGATTCAAGATTGTTTACTTACACCAAAGATGGTCGCGGTGTAGGCTGGACAGTTTCCCAGGCACAGCTCCGCTTAAATCCTCGTTTGAGGACTCAGACAATATTCGGACACGAAGTTTGCTAGGCTCCGTGGAACTTGTGCGCGCAGGGAAGAGGGATACGTCGAGGATTGCGCTCGGCGACGGGGAGAGGCTAGAGGCTGATCAGACCCCTGTTGCCTGCTTGAAATGCACTGGGTCCGATAGGCTCCGCAGCGCTTAGAGATCTTCACACAGCGTGAAGTCTCCTCCTCCTGGTGTTCGTGGAGTCCTCCAACTTGGGCGGAAACCACTCAAGCCTTTTATACGGCTAGCAAGCCAATCGCAGGCCGCCACGTGTGAATAATTTCACGCAAGCCAATAATGGGGCTCGAATTATAATACAAATGGTGGGAACTCTTTGCAAAGTGCATTTCTATGCTGCAAAGAAGAAATGGACACTGCAAAGAAAGCTACAAATAGGTGGGAAAATAATTCAGTGGTGCCAAAGCACACACAAAACAAAATCACACCTTTGGGTTGTGACAGGCTGGAGGGATTTCAACAATGAGGACAAAGGAAATTGGTACCACACAGTGTGTGGTAACTGTTAATAATAAGCAGTTCAGTTTTTAGATATTTTTTTCCTTCGCTGGAAAGGAGTCGCAACAGGACAGGCTGGTCCCGACTGTATTAAGTTCTTAGTCTGGCTCAGGGCACATTTCCTGGAAATGAAGGTGTGCAGGCGGGTTCATGGCTGTAGCAGAAGTGGTCCCCTTGAAGGTTTCTTGTAGCATCCTGGCAGTAAAGTTTCCTTAGCAGTACTCAGAAAATAACACTTAAAGCCCCCCCACAACTGCTGTGAATTTCCTTGTAATAGAAAGGCACCTAGGTGCATGAGCTTTTCCAGACTAAGCCCATGCATTTCAAGGTAATAAATAATTTCATAGATTTATCTCCGAATTGCTACTCTTTAGATGGCTCTAAGTGATGGGAAACATTCCTAATTGCTTTTTAGCATTTCAGTAAAAAACAGCTTACTATAACATGTGGAAGCATTCTTACAGCCTCTGACCCCATTAGCAGAAGCTTAATGGGGTTAATTGGATCCAAACACAATTCCTCAGTGGTGCAGATGCTGACTGGGTTTGTGTGAAAGGTTGTGTTATGTAAACACCTTCTGTGGAATGTTAGGATCAGTGGTCTTCAAGCAGTGTCACTGAATTCAGAAAAATTGTGGAGAAAGGGTAATTTGAATCTAAAAAAAGATTGAGTGTCTCCATCTCTCATAACTTTTCTTGATAGAGGAGTTTCATGGTTCAGCTGCCATTAGCCACAAGACTGGTGCTGAACCCCACCTACCAGAGCTTCCCTTAATGTACACTTCCCAGCACTCTACCCCATTGGCATTCCGTGGCTGGCAGAAGAATGACACTTCTGCATGCTATTCAGACTCTATTCCCTTGCTCTTCTAAAGCATTCTTTGCAGATTGCCTTTTGCCCTTTCAGGTCCTTTCCATGTTATGCAGCTTAGACTTCTCTTTGTCTTTGGTTGGTGTGGCAGTTAAGTTTTTTTTTTTCCCAGTTGCTCGCACAGCATGCCTGTTTACCTTTGTCCTTGATCTGCGCAGCCTCTCTGTTTCTAAAGGCTTTAATTCATGCTTCTTTCTCTGTCTCTCTGGTATTTTCCACTCTTCTTTCTGCAGGAGGGAATTTTTCTGTCTTGAAGCTAAGCTATTGTTCTGCTATGGTAAAATGCCTTTATTTGTTGATACAAAACTCTAGAACTCTAGGTTCAGAGATGATACCTTTTATGAGGCCAACTAAGAAATCACAAAAGATTATCTTTTTCTGCAAGCTTTTGGGCACACGCTCCCTTCCTCAGGGTCAGGGAAAATTAAAGATGGTAAAAAGTCCCCATAGGTAGAAAATAAACTTCATTTTTGCACAGAGGAAGCTGAAGGTGGAAGTCTGTTCCTCCAGGTCCATGGAAGTGTCTTCTTTGATAGTCTTTAACAATTGGCAGCAAAACACACAGGTGCCACTTCTATCTCTCCTTAGCACAGGAAATACAATGCAAGAACACAGTGGAGATCACTGTAAGGGGTTATAGCTGTGGACTTGACAACATCCAGCAGAATTAATAAGGTGTATATAGTCAGATTCCTGAAATCATTTCAGCCTGATGCTGGAAATGGAGATTGACCTTGGGTCTGACTTGTGACTTTTAGTTGCACTTTTAAGTTGGCGCAAGGCTGAAGATTCTGTCTTCTGTCATCTTTGCAAATGCCATTGGATTCTGCAGTTATAAGTAATGGGGAATAGGATGCAGGGCCACCTTGAAAGGACCAGTGAAGGAACTATTTCTTTCCCTTACAGAGGCCTGAAAAGCTGTGTAATGTGATGGGCATATATTGATCTCTTACAGAATATGAGTCTGACTTAGAAGATAAGATCACAGGAGAAACATCTGGTTTTTTTCAGAGGATGCTGGTGGTCCTCCTTCAGGTAAGTGTGTGTGCGCGCACATGTGGACACTTGCATGTGTTTACAGGATCATGTGCATAATAGACTGTCATGTTAGACTGCAGAAGTTGGGGTTAGCCTTAATTGATACTGAAGTATGGGTTTCCTTTGCTTTATGCTGTACATGCATTCCTGGAAAATGGCACATAGCTCAGAGTCACATAAAGGGAGCCCACTTTACAATGTAACAAATAGGGATACATTCCAAGACCTTGACTGTACTCACCCCCAGACAGATTTCTACCACTTTTATAAGATGATTTTGGTACTGACCAACTGCAGACACTCACCACCACCCTGTGCTTGTGTGTAATGTTACCATAAAGGGAATGGCAACTACAAAAACCTGTGTTGCAGGCAACGAGCGAGGAGCATAGATCCACACAGGACCCTATATTTTGGTGTGTGTCACTCCCACAGCGCACAAAGCAGTTGACTGTGGGTTTCTACCACACCAATCACACAGAGTGAATTTACTTCACATATAATGAATTTTTGGTATAAAAAAGGTCATCGCATAAGAGCGAATTCACACATACAGAACCCACATAAAGCAAGGGAAAGCTGTAATTCAGAGTATAAATTTGTTTTTCAAAGATCCCATCTCAGTTATTTTTCAAGGTCCTTAGAGACTGATAAAGCATTTGTGACTTCCCCTTATCCATCTTGGATAAGGGATGGAGCAACCATCTAAGTTGCTCAAAGAGGCGTATCAAGGCTCAAGATTGACCCTCTGGGTCTATTGGAAGTTATGGTTCCTCTGTCTCACGATTCAGTTCTTCCTTGTTATGCCCTATGAAAGGTCAGACTCTCTGTTTATAATGGGGTACTTGAAAAGCTGTTGAATAGTAGCATTCTTGACGCATACTTCGCTGGTGTTTGGAAGACAGAATACTTAATTCATCATGTGGTATGGTGGTCTGTGTTCTTGCTGTGGAAAGGGAAATAAGGCTGATTGATGATTGTCTCATCTCTGACTCTTACATTAAATGTGTTGGATTGCTTTGTTTTGGGCTAAAGTGTCAGTGTAAACCCTGAGGTATTTTTTTTGGTTTGTTTTTTTTTTGTGCCTTGGATTCTTTTTAGGCTAATAGAGATCCTGATGGCAGAATTGATGCAGGTCTAGTTGAGCAAGATGCTCAGGTAAGTGAACATCTTTTCCTACCCTATTTTGGCAGGAAATCTTACTACTTAATATAAAAGAAAAAAGGGGTTGCACAAGTGGGGCCCAGATGTGAAAACTAATTGTTGTGGAAGTACATTTAGCTGCTCTTCTATGGTAAAAGATGTGCAAATAGAGGTGGTGAAAGCCAAATATTTAGATTTTAAGTATCCAAGATTTCACGTTTCTTACTTGTTTTCTTTTCTGACTAATCTAAATATACATTAATCTGCATAAGAGAATGAATGTATATTTACCATGTTGCCAATTATAAAATGAGATGCCTAAAATAGTACAGTGAAGGGAGTGTTACAAAGAGTGGATGTTTAACCTCGTGGATTCTCAGGTGACTACTTTGCAAAGTTTGGAGGCATTTCATTTCATTCACTAAAGTCTGATTCAAGCCCATTTCTACATAGAAGACTGATGTGGCCCTTGTGAAGTAGTGGATGATGCAATATTTGCATTATTCACTTAGAGCTGTCTCAAAGGTGGAGTTCTAAAAAGAGATAGTAGCCAAATTATGCTGCTTTGTTTTCACCATATGGCAGTCCCAGCTGCAGACGTGACTGTGCCAAGTGTTCCACGGAGCTGGATACTGCTGCAGCTGAATGGTATTTTCCATGGCTGGGCTAGTACTTCAAACAGGAAAAGGAGGAGTAGGAGCAAAGTAGCAATTTAAATAGTAACATCTGGTAGATCAGACTGGTTTTGTTATTATAGAACATGTTTGAATTTCAGCAGTTGGATTACAGAGCTCTTTAAAAGTGTGTTGCACTTTGGCTGTTTCAGTGCTGGGCTAAAAATCTTCTTAGGCAGATTAATGTATATTTAGATTAGTCAGAAAAGAAAACAAGTAAGGAATGTAAAGTACAAGATGAGTAAAATATACTTCTGCCAGAGATTCAAGATTAGCAAAGGTACTGACAAAATGCTTGTCCATTTTCTGTTGCCGCCTCCTAGGAGAACTTTGCAAATCCAGAAGACTTCACCCTCCTATTATATTTCAAAATCAGCTCTATAGAAACTAGACACTGGATGTTAATCAAGTAATTGTTTTCCTGTCTGCCAAAGCTGTTGCCAGGTTTTATCTCTAAATGGATTTACATAGTCAAAGCAAGGAGCAAAGCACCAGGCCCAAGTACAAAGATTTATTTGGGTCTCTAATTGAAGTGATGCCGGCATGTGAACTTTTGTTTAGCCTTATCTACATGAGGAAACATGATGATTTTATCTAAATTAAAATGGGAATCTAAAATGAAACTAAAATTAGTATTCTATGTTTGTACAGAGCCTAGCACAGAGGAGCCTAATTCATGACTGGGCATTACATCATTATAAATAACTATTAGTTTACAGTCCAATAGGGTGAAATCAGTGTAACCTCCTTCAGCTCTTTGATTAAGTTAATTGCCTTATTTTAGCATAGCACCAACCCTGCTATCATTAACTTTGAATCACGTACAGTATTACTTAAAACTGACTTGTTACCCATAGCTTCTTTGGGAAGTAATATTGTAACTGTAATTAAAAATAAAGCTAGTTTCTTTAGATAAGCCCAGGTTAAATACCTGTGTGTGAAACAGATTGTAGTGTGCATATATATAATATAACTAGTGAAGGGGGGTTCCTGCCCTCTTAGATTTCCCATGATGCAAGTGGCTGAAGGGATGGGCTATGGCCTTTAGCTGTGTTGTCAGATCCAGGTGTTATAAGTTCAGAATCTACCTTGAGAAGAAATCTGAGAATAAATTCTGGGCACTCTCTGCTGTTAAGAGGAGTTTTATTTGGGGGGAATGCAGTCCAAGTATGATAAATAATTTAGAAGTCACACAAATTCTTTTTAAAAGAAATTTCACATGGGAGAAGAGAGAGATTGAGAAGAGATGTGAGGTATGTAATAGGTTGAAAGGAGTTCATTGCCTTGGTGAAGGGAATGGGGATAAGTGGGAATAGAGTGAAGGGCTAAAGCCAGAAAGGAAAGTGGGACCCTATGCGGGGGGGCAGTTGGAGGATGAAACCAAGAGGGAGCTTCACAACTTCACATTTTTCCTTTCCTCTGCATCCATTTGTCCCCTTTTTTTCCCCACATGAGCTGGTGACCCTGTATGTAATATAAATCTAAGCTTCAGAAAGCCAGACCATGCAAAATTAAGGTGCACATTACCCAGAGGAGATGTTTACAGGACACAAAGAGGGTGGGTTAGGGGTGTGGCTGTAAATCCCTGGCAAAATAGTGGCTGGCATTCTGCCTGAGGGACTGCCTTGTGGGGGTCAGGGGCCTGGCTCAGTGTTTAGTGCAAGCTACCTAACCACAGGAGCATGTGACTCTCCAGTAAGCTACTGCTTGCAATATGTGCCCATTGCAGCACAAGGTGTCAGACAGCAAAGAACAACGTTATACCCAGAAGGGCTTCTAAAGTGGAGTAAGAGGATTTACTGGAACTTTGAGTTGAGGCTGTCTTTTGCGGAATTATGGAGAATAAGGGTAGAGAAAGAAGAGGGAGGGGGCACAAGTCTTCTGTCAAGCGCTGTAGTTACTTTAACATTCATGCTGATCAAATTGATGAGATTTCTTCAAGCATAAACTGAGTATGTGTGTTTTCTCACCGGCACCGATGGACTTTGCTGTGTATGAACATTGTCTCCATTCTACAATGTCAAGTTGGACAAGAAGAGGGAAGAGCATCTTTTACCTTTTAAGTGAAGTTCATACCAGGCCTCCACAACCATTGTTTTCCAATTAAAAACAAAAAACTCTAGGAGGATCTATTACCTGAAAACTTGGTTAGCTCAGGATTAGGACTTCCTGATGGCATCATTCCGGAGCGTTCGGTTTGGCAAAATTTAAATCCTTGAAAATTAGGAAATAGGCCTCCAGCCAAACCTCCAGCCTCCTTGAGTGGTGATCCAGCATGCTGGTAACACACATTTGCACTCTGCTTCTGTAGATGGTGCCCATTGCTTGGGGAAGCAGGTTGCTTAACTACTATAGCACAGAATCTAAAGTCTTTTCTCTGCTTAGGCAAAACCTATGTTTATTTGAATACTACTGAACAGCAGCTACCTATATCTCTTCTATGTGCAAGCACTGAGCCTAAAGCTCAGAAACAGCCCCCTGCTTGTTAAATTTTGAGCCGTTGACTGCCTTGAGCCATTTTTACAAGGCCCTCTTCCTCACCCACAGGATTCCAGGCAACACTGCTTTTACTTGCTTTGCATTAAGCCATAGAGTGACCACTGCCTCAGAGGGCAGCAACATTTTGCAGTGAGGGGGCTGCTTTAATGGAGCTCAATGCTGAGTATGGGACACTTCCAACCCAGCTGGAGATGAAGCCACCGCTCCCCACGTGCACTGCTGCAGCTAGCACTTTTCCCTGCTGCTTAGACAAAACACCCTGCTGCCAGTGCAGTGCTGCTGAAATGCCCCAGGCTGGCTCTGTGGGCTGTAGGATGCTGACTCCTGTCCTACCTGACTATTGACACTGCCCATGGCAAGAAGACACCTGTTCACTTGGTGCCGAAATAGATTCTACGATTATAACACAGAATAAGTTTTGCATGGCAGTGCAGGCTAAACCATTAAATAATACAGTTAAATCAATGGCACATACCCATCTTCAAGCATTTCAAGATTTTAATGTCAAGTTTATAAGTACAACAGAGTTCCTTTGGAGTAATTAGTGATGAATTATTCATTTCACCTTCCTAAGATTGGATTGCAATGAGATAATTAACAAGCCATTTCGACACTTAATAATGTTCATTCATACTGAAGTAAAGGTATCTGATGGCACGTGGCTTGACATATATTTCTAGCTTCATCCATAAATACCTGTCACTGTTTGCAAGCCTGTTTACTCAGAAAGATTTATTGAGTATTAAATCTTAGTTCAGGAAAGAGCAGGTGGTTACATTTTATGAAGGATCCTAACCCAAACCAAACTGACATGATGTCGTACCTGGAGAATTCATTTTATAATGCCCATGATTGAGAAACAAAGTAGGATCTATTATACGCATAACAATAATTTAATGTTTCCCACTCTGGCCTGAGTGCAGTTTATGGATGAGGTTTGCATACTTAGGGGGTTAATGTTTATACTGGTGCCTTTTACCTCACAGGATTTTAAAGTTGGCAGAATGTAACTAAGCATATGGAATTTGACCAGGGTGATTGGGTTAATGACCTTACTCTTGCATAAAATGGCATGGGACCTTTATTGATCACTGGGAGGACCTCTGTTCTATACTTTCAACAGTTCTGGGTCCCATACTAGAGATTTTGACTCAGAGAGCAGTCATATGGACTCAGAATGCTTTGATACTTAGGATGTTTTTTCTTCTCTAAATATTGTTTTTTGAGTGAAATTTAATGCTCGTCAAGGAAGAGACATAGTGGCATGAGCCCCTTGTATAGACAGATGCTTCTCACACAGCTGTGCTGATGCACCTACAGTGAGATCTGTATTCCAGATAGAAACTGCCTTTATACTAAACTATGTAGTTGTTTTGGGGAGGGGTACAAATAATATTAGAGAATTCTCTTCTATTGGTAGATTGTGCATCTCAGTCTTTGAATAGGCTTGTGTCAGCCTCCAGACTTCTGCCATACCCGGGTCTGAAGTGGCCAGTAGAAGGGGCTACATCGCAGATGTATTGCAAAACTCTCTAGAAGAAAACACTTACTTTTAATCAAATGAAGGCATATCAAATGAGCAAACTTTAAGAACTAGATCATTGTTGGTTGGTAGAGTTTGCTCAGAGGGTCATAAATAAGATAAGAGACATGACGCCAATGGTGTGGGAATATGAGAGCTTTACCTTATAGCTGAACCTGTACTTGTGGCATGTGCGTGTTTTGGCTTGTGTTTATATCAACCTCTTTTCAGGCCCTAGTAGAAAATATTTATTTCTCTGATATGAGTATTATGTAATCATTACCTTAGCCAGATCTGCATTCTGGCCCTATACTTTGCTCTTTACAACACCATCAGTAAATTATTTTGTAAAGTTTTCATAACAACAAGTTTCTCTTGGAGCTGGGAAAACTTCAGTGACATGACCTGGATTTGCAGCCATATGGGAATCAAATCTGTTCATAGGAAGGCTTTGATTTCATAGGGGGGCAGCTTGAAAGTTGGTCTAGACCAGAAGTAATTGTAATGACTAGATGCAACTTTCTTATGTTGAAGTCTTTAAAATGTATTTGCTGACAGACTTTGACTTTATGTTAATTTAATGTGCACCTTTCTGCAATAGTAATCCTGCTTCACATAAACAGATGCAATGTATCTCAGGGTATGAAGGGATTAATGAAAGTGGAAGTAATGCTCACACAGCAAACCTAAAAATGGGACAAAAGTAAAAGAGGAGGTAGCATTGGAAAATGGTGGAAGGAATCACCTGGGTAGCTGCAGTGGAGACCTGAGATGTGTTTCAAGATGCCTCCTCAAATTTCTCCTTCTTTTCTGGACATGTCACTTAAGTTTTCCCACCCCCAACAGCTTTTTATTTTATTTTTTTCCATGGACTCTTGAGATCTTCAAGTAAGCCTGTGTAGAAATAACTTTGTTCTGGTTTCTTGAATTTATAACAGGTCTTGTTTAAGGCTGGAGAGCTGAAATGGGGAACAGATGAAGAAAAGTTCATCACCATCTTGGGAACTCGAAGTGTCTCACATTTACGGAAGGGTGAGTAAAATGGTTCAACTAGAATGGGAGACCTTAAACTAGAACCTCATCTTTGATAATATGCTGGGTGCTGGTGATATTTTGAGTGACTTGATCTTGTGGCTGTTTCATGTCCATTTGACTCTCCACTCACCTCTATCTCATGGAAAATGGTAAGGGCAAGCTATAGTTTGTGGGAAAACGTGGTAGAGCTGAAGGACAACTGGATTGTGTCTTTAGGAACATATTCTTTGTTTCTATTGAGAGAAATCAAGGCAAAATAAGTGGTGCTTGAATTCCCTGATGACTAAGTCATAATGCTCTGGTGGAGATCCAGCTCTGAACAACAATTTTAGGGGAAAAAAATGCATGTTTCACGTGTGCGCTCTCTCCACATCATAGATTCCCCTAAATGTGTGAATCTGTTTTATCAAACTGTTTGGCAGAAAGATGTGCTAAATAAGATTGGGAAATGCTGATTGGAAGGTTTTGCTTGACATTTCCTTTGCATTCACTGGATTTGCAAATCTGATTTGATTTTTGTAATTCATCCTCCGTAAATTGAGACCGGATTTCGTTTTTGTGACACCCCAGATAGTGCTAAATACTGTAGAAATATAAATTTTCAAAGGAGGATGCTGAAATTTACAAATGTATCTAATGTTACTTGACTCCAGTGGAACAACTCAAGTTTAAAGTTAAACATACGTAAAAGTTGATTGCAGAAGTGAATAGAAAAAAATGTAATTGAAAGCCTTGCCTGCTTATACCGTGGCTTGCTTACTGCTTCTAATTCTGTACTATTTCTTGTTTTTTCATTGTTAACCTATTCTTACCTCTTCCTCGTGGGGTAAATTAGATGCAACAAAACTTCCGCACAACCCTTACATTTTCTATCTCTTAGAAGGCCGATACTAGCAATTAGGCTTTTTAAATAAAATAAATATAGTTAAATAGTAAAGCAAATGTATTTCTAACTAAGTGAATTAAGTTGGAGGAAAAATTTGTTATTGATTACAGAATGATTTGCCAGACAGCTATAGAATATTGGAGACCAGGGTCCTCTGGCTTTTGTTGACTTTGTGAAGGGATTGATGTGCATTTGGTGACCCTGTATACAAATTAACACACTCAGTTCAAAGGCAGTGAAGATGAAAATGGGTTTTCCCCTATTTCAGATGAGCGATTTAGTCTCTGAGATGCCTTTTATCCCTCCGGAAAGGTTAGCCTGACTTCATGAATCTCCAGAATCTTTCATTAGTTTTTGAGATTAGGTCTAATATTGGAGCATGAGGCCTTGGCCAGTAATAAAAGCTGTGAAGTACACTGAAATAGACAGCAGTCAGTAGAGAGAAGAGTGGACAACCTGACTTTTTAGATCTCTGAGATCACTGCACCTACTCACTGCTATCAAGTATTTGTATGGGGAGGTGAATGTTTTGTACAGCAGTGAGGTGCCTGGTCTCTTTAAGATGATATCATTATTAATCATACCTGAGTGAATTGCCCACGCTGGCCAAGATGTTGACTGATATTATCAGAGGCCTTTGGAGAATACTTGCCCTACCCTTTTCCCAGTGAAATTGTATAGTACTATTGCAGATTGCTGGGAAGTGGATAGTTATAATAAGGCAGGGTAAGAGCATCTGGAGAATAGAATTTGAACAGTTTATATATAATGATGAAATTGGCATAGGCTCTGAAGGATAAAAGGCAGAGAAATCATGTTCTCACACACATTTTGTATATCTGTACACTTCCTGTTTTTCAGTGTTTGACAAATACATGACTATTTCTGGCTTTCAAATTGAAGAAACCATTGACCGGGAAACCTCTGGTGATTTGGAAAAGCTGCTTCTTGCTGTTGGTAATTAGCAATCCTACTACTGATTCACTGTTTAGAAGAGTTGCAAGGTGAGCTCTGAAAACATGACATGGCACTTGCTTTAAAGCAGGGGTGTCAAACATATGGCCTGTGGACCAGATCTGGCCTACAGAGCTGTCATCTGGCCTGTGGGACTCCCAGAGGGGCTGGGAATTAAGTGTGGAGGTGTGTGTTGGTGGCAGACAGGTTAGCAACAGCTGTATTAACCCCTGTGACTGCCATCGCCCTGTCCAGATGCTGCTCGCAGTGACCCCATAGGCTGGATCTGGTTTAGGGGGCATGGTGAGCTTGACACTCCTGTTTAAAGGAAAAAGCAGTGCTGGGAAACTTGATTAGCAGCCTTGGTGAAGTTGGTACCTCTGTTTTCAAGTCAGAGATGTAAATTCTAGAATCTCCTGATACTAGAAGGGATTAACTCACTAATTCTTGTTGCCATCCTCATGCAGTCCAGCAGTATTCACAGTAACTTTCAAAATGCTGTTTCAGTTGTCTAAGACATAGGCACTGAAGATACAGCCTCCTTCAGTGCACCCCAGAACAAAAAAATCTTAGCATGATTGCTGATTTTAAAAGATGTAGTTGTGGTGACAGAGGGGCTGCTCATCCTCTTGCTGGCTACCAGCTATGTTATTTATATCTTTTTTCCTTTTTTCAGAAAGTAAGTTTTTGGGCAACTATGAGGGAGTGAACTGGAGTTTGTACAGTCATGCATCCTTAGGAGCAGTTTACCAAAATCTAATTGTGGGATAATATTCTGCCTTTGTGTGCATCTTTGCTAGCCCACTGAGCAGAATGTGCTGTTATCCTTGTAACAGAGTAAAATGTGGCTAGCATGATCTGTATTGCTAATGGAAAAAAATGCATTCCAACTTTTAGAACTCAAGACTAGCAGAAAGATATTTATTAGGTCTAAATTTTAGGTATTGAATCTAAAATGATCATTCCTTACCTGGAGTCAATGAGCTAGAAACTTAAATCCCACTAAATCCTCTTGCCACCTGTAAAGGATTGCCATCTATGTTTAATGGAAACTGAATATTGATGTTTTGTTTCCTCAGTGAAATGTGTCCGAAACGTACCTGCCTATTTTGCTGAATGCCTCTTTTACTCCATGAAGGTAAGGAGTTATTTTCCACATTATGTGCCCCTTCCAAGGGACCCTTTCTCACTTGCCCTATTTCACTAGAGTAAACCCACCCCACAGGATTTGCACATGTAGGCATGTGCACAGTATTCTATACCAAACTAATAAGCTTCTGAAGAAATATTAAAGAAGGAAGACTGGTAGAATATAATAGCACGGCTTTTACATTGGGAACCATCTTCTCTTTCAGGAATGTAATTCTTTCTTCAAAGCAATGAGCAGATTCAAAAACACTTCACTATCTGGAAAAAATCCATAGGACCTTTAATTAGGATGTTCACTTCCTAATTTCCAACTTCAGCAACAGAATTTCCTAATACTAATCGTAAATCTGGCATAATACAAAGACTGCAATCCTATACTGGACTGTTGCTGCTTTCACAGCTGAGAGGGAGGGACAAAGGTGGCTTTCTATCAGTGGCTTTCCATCCTTGGCTTCTGATCAGGACATAACTTGAGGACAACTATATGGCATTCAGCTAAAACATTTAAATGAATACCGTGAGAATCCCTACTGTTCACAACCAAAAATTTCATGATTCAAAGGGCATAGAAAATGGGAGTGAAAGTTAAGGAGAGAGTATACAGCCAGAATTTTGTGCTGTATCTATGGGACAGCATGGTGCCACTGCTCGTGTTGAACATGGTTCATTGAGGAGAAAGTGGGTAAGATGTCAGGATGCTGTCTGGAATAATTTATCAGCACTGAAACTCACTGGGCATATCTAAACATGCTATGAATGCAGTTTATTGCTCCCAGGCTCCACTTTTGCACATGTGCCTGGGAGAGCAGCACACTGAGCTGAGGTAGGAGCAGCCCCAGCTGGCAGGGGACCCTGGGGATCAACTTGCCAGCCCAGGGCTGCTCCAACCTGGCTCAGTGTGTTGTAAAGGGGCTGGTTGGGGTACAAGGGTGCTACAGTGTGGGGCTCGCCGGCAAGCAGCCCCCGCGCTGTAACACCCTTGTGCCCCAGCTAGCTCCATCAGCATCTACACATGCATTGTAGTGGAGTAAATAACTCCACCATGCTTGCATCTGACAGTACTATCCTATGGCAGAGTTAATTAGTTTACTGCTGGGTGATGTTTTACTGCAGAGCTAATTAGTCAGCTCAGCAGTAAACAGCTCGTGTAGGCGTACCTGCTGAGACCTTTTTTGAGCAGAAAGTCCAATTTGGAGAAGAGATTTCTTGCTTAATTAAAATAAAGTTCTGAAGTTTCCCTTCTTAATGAGCAGTTGGATCATTTGTAAATGTGCAGTTTTCAACCAGTGATTCAGATCTGTGCAGCAATTGCATTACTTGGTTAGTCATCATTGTATTGTGCATCTACTTTTATTTAAACAGTCATTTCTCAAGGGTGATTGATGAAGCTGATCCTGGTATGCAAATACCACAAGGCATTTATACACATACTTTTTTGTCCTGACACGCACTGGAGATCCACTGCTTTGGGGCAAACTCAATTAATTGAGGCTGCTGCACATGTGAGTTGACGTGCATTGTGCTGCACCACATGCAGTAGTATAAGTGGTGAAATGCACATCAGCACACAGAAAATGGTGGTGGCATGCTTTTGAACTAAAGCACCTCTGAGGTGTTTTAGTTCAAAAGCGCGCCACTGCCATTTTCTCAGCGCTGACATGCATTTCGCCACTTAAACAACTGCAAGTGTTGCAGCGCTGGGTGTTTTTCAAAGCACGCAGCGCTGCAGTGCTTACACATGTGAAAATGCCCATAGTGTTTCATTTGGGGGGCTGAATGAATCTGGGCAGTCATGATCTGAAGCTACAAAGTAGGGAGCATG
This sequence comes from Alligator sinensis, assembly GCF_000455745.1. Lineage (NCBI taxonomy): Eukaryota > Metazoa > Chordata > Crocodylia > Alligatoridae > Alligator > Alligator sinensis. The sequence continues at coordinate 4,315,272 of NW_005841840.1, read as the reverse complement.
CATTAGGAGGTGTTAAATATAGCATACTTTGTAGAAGCTCAGTGCACACAGGATCAGCCCCTTCCTTTACACTACCATTTAAACACATTGTGGTACAATCCGAAAACATTCTGCACTAATAAAATAACCACTGCATTGTAGCATTTCTATTTCATGGATGTTAGGGGCTGGAAGGGACCTCTCGAGATCATTTGGGGTAGTCTGAATGTTTAGACCACACATTGAATATAAATGAATGTTTTAAAATAATATTAACCCTTTTTAAAATAGGGAGCTGGTACTGATGATGATACCTTGATCAGAATCATGGTTTCAAGAAGTGAAATTGATATGCTGGACATTAGACGTGAACTAAGAAAGAACTTTGCGAAATCCTTGTACCAGATGATTCAGGTAAAAAAAAACTTCAATTTAATTTCACTGGCAAAGAAGCAGTTAGAGAGTGTAGTTATGATATAAGAAAAATGTTGAATTGTTGAATAGTTTCTCTTTATGCTCGTCCCAAGGGGAAAGTTCCATGGCAGTTATGAAAGCAAAATCATAACTGGAGCTCATGTATTAGAAAGGGAGATAGTAGGACTTCCAGAGGATGGGTTATTTCAGCGTTACCATGTATTTATTTTTCAAGTCAGAGTTGTGAAATATAAGTCATAACCTCATTTCTGTGATGCAACATTTGCAGGAATGTTTTTCATATAGATGATCCTCCCCATTTTCCTTCCTAAGTCAGATTTTCAGATTCATTGCACAGTCCTTAGTCTGTAGGGTTTAGTTGCTTTTGACTTTGCTACAAGAAACCAGGCTCTTTTCTGCTTGAGTCAGTGGCCACTTCTCGTTAATTTCCGTGGAAGTGGGATCAGGTCCTTGGTGACTTATCTTTAATACATCCAGTAAAGATCGCAGGGGTTTAGGCATAAAGTGGATTTGGTTGGTTGGTTTGTTTGCAAGTGGAAGAGCTGACATAGTTACATGCAGTAGGAGGTCCAGCTCCAGTACTGCAACTATAAATCTTTCAGAAACTTTTGAACGAGAAGCCAGTATGTTTAAAAACCCAGTACTGGGCAGATAAACTCCTTGTGTCATTCCTAAACTGATAGTCAGACAGACGGATTTCCTGTGGGTGGGAAAACTCAGTCATTTCTTGGAGTGCTTCATAGGACTCATTTTTTCCCCTTAAGTATATTTGTGACTCACCATCTGACTAATCATCCCATTTGCAGAAAGATACATCTGGGGACTACAGGAAAGCACTCTTGCTCCTCTGTGGTGGAGAGGATGACTGATGCAATCAGTGACATGAAGAATTCATCCTGCTCTTGCCTTGCAGCCCTGCAATTACCCTGTCTTGCTCTGTTCTTGTATGATAATGCTTTGTGGCTGCTTATACTTACACCATTATCATGATTGTCAAAAATGGGCATCTTGTTATGTGAGTGCTATACAGTCTCTCTTACTACTGCCATCCAAGTAGAAGTCTGTGTGTCCCAACCCCCGGGAATTTTTAAAGTGCCTTTTATGAATATGCAAGTGTTCTCCTCTTCATGGAAGCTGGGCACTAAACTAAGAATCTGGTTCTTTCAAGATATTTTGCTGACTTTGGGGGGAAAAACCCCCAACACATTCCAAGAAGAACTGAAATAGAATTGAACCTCATTTTTTTTTTTACTTCACTTACTCCGCTCACTGCATTTCCATTAAAATATTAGGCAAGCTTTAAAATTGTGAATGAAGGAAAATTATTCTTTATATATCCTATCCGGTGCTATTAAAATAACATTGCTAACTAACATTGTGAGCTGTCATTGGAGATGTAATGGACCAATAAACTTTTGCCCTTCTCAACACACACGTGTTTTGATGAACATTGAAGGGTTCTTTATCCCCAACAGAGTGGAATTGTTCCTTTTGATATATCATTAAATATTTTCCCAGCGTCTACAGGGTTTTTAGTAGTAAGGCCCCTGGAAGATATTATACTTAAGACATGATTAACATACAATTAATGGCATGATAAAACGGGGAATAAGCCACAGGGTTATTACACAAAGTGCTTGTAATAACTTTTTGCCTGGTTCGCATCATGTCTTAAATTGAATTTGTGGCCATCACCAATCAGCTGACTGGCACTCCTGAGCCTAGGAGCTCTCATGAGCTGGCTGACGCTCCAAGCCAGGGGACACCCAATTTGCTAATTGATCTTGGGTCTCCCCTGCATGGGCAGTAGGGTGCAATTTGGATCTGATCCCTGATCCCACAGTTCTGGCTTCTGCTGTGTACATATAGCATGTCAGGAGGCACAACTGTTGGGATCACAGATCAGATCCCATTGTGACTTTAATTGAACATCTGTTGGGGACCTAATATTAGCAAGGAGCTCTGAACAACGTCTTAGATTTTGCTAAATTGTGTGTGTGGTTTTGTGGCTGGACTACAGAGTTAATACTGGCTGAAGTGAGTGCACTAAATAAAGTGCAGAGAACTGTATGTATATTTCCAAATGTGTTCCACGTATTGACATGATAGAGTTCCAGGTCTTTCCTTTTCTTTTTATTTTCTGTGGTGGTGTTTGTGATTTTCAAGAGGTGGGAGTTTTCAAAATCCTCTCATGATTTGCTTTAAATTCAGTGCCATAAGTTAACATTTCTGAGCAACGTTGCAAATCAAATCTGCATTTGTGTGTAGGAGAGAGAGAGAGAATAAACAATTAGAACAGATAAATAGGTTTTGTTTCAGGTATCCAACACCGCTGTTCAAAACTGAGCTCATCAATTACAAACACCAACTGTGGAAAGTCCATGTTTTTCCAAAATTACTGTTGAGATTGACTTGCAGCAAATCCATTTAATATTAAAATATAACTTTTCAAACATGGGTTGAAATGATTACCATGCCATACTTTTTTGGTAGTGTTAGAGTGTTGTTGTAGCCATGATGGTCCAAGAATTATGAAGGGCAAGGGTTTCTTAGTTATTCTTAGATCTAATAAACAATATCACCCTAAGAAATCCTTGCCTATTGCATGCTATTTTTGCTGATAAGTACCTGGTTTTCCATATAAAATGTGACCATTATTTTTACACACAAATATATTAAATTGAATCTGCTAAAAAGCTTTTTTGAGGTTCTCTCTCTCTCTCTTTAGTAGCTTTCTCCCTTTACTGTTAGCTTGCCTCTTTACCCAAATTTAAGAACAATTTTCAAGAAAAATCTTGACTTATTAACAGATACTTATTGCATATTGTATGAACGAAGTTTTGTTTATATTCCCTAGGTAGCTGCTTGTTTGGACTGTTGCAATATGGTTCCTGAGTGCCTCTCAGATCTTAAAGAACCATTAATTTCTTTACTGAGTTCAATACTCTTTTCCTTTAACAAAAGGCTGTTGTCCATACTGTATCTTCTTGCATACAACATGCATCTTTTTCCCTAAAAATCAGCCCCCCAAAATTGGGGTGCATTTATTAAGTGGGGAAGCTGATTTTCTGCACAGGAAAGAAGCACCCTGTTTTGATCCTCAGCAAGTAGCTGAGGCAGTCAGTTGACTTATTGGCTCATTGTTTTCAACTTACACACTTTCCTAGGGCAATTGTGCTGTTTGCTAGCTTCTCTTAGTCTATTTCACAGCCTCTTTATCTCTCTTCTGGCTACGCATGCAAAATAAAACCAGATAGAAACCAGCTATAGAGTTGTTACACATTTTCAAGTGCTAACTTTGTAGCTGGTTGGCTCTCTTTATAGGAGGATACTCACTTTTGTCATGTGATAATTACTTTACCCGTGCTGCTGGTTTAAATTTATTGCACAATTAACCAGCTAAGTGCAAAGTACTTATCATGCAATTATGGTCAGTCTTACTTTGCATGTGTGGCCAGTCTAAATTTATTGAACAGTTAATTGGTTAATTGTATAATATTATGTAATGTGTAGCAGGGGCCTCAGAGGTGTAGCTCCACCCATGGAGACCAGTTTTCAGTAGCAGCTAGGGATTCATCTTTGGTTAAGCTGAGGTGAGTCAGCTGAAGATCAGGCTCTGTCCTTTCTCTATGCAGCCAAAACCCGGGGTGGGGGAATTCTTCATGTCACCTTTCAAAAACAAGGCATGTATTATATGTGGGGACAAGATGTATGTGGGAAAATATGGTATTTTACATTAGAATGCTGAGGCCACTGGTGCCCAAACTTTTCAGACTGTGGGCTGGATGAATATTCTGGGGTTGGTCTATGGGCCTAATACAATGTGGGGTCAGTGTGCAGGCCCAACCTGGCACATGGCCCCAGCCTTGTGCATGCTGGATTGGGCTCACTGCCTTGACAGCGACTGTGCATGCTGGTCCTGGCCCTGGTTCCACACTCTGGATTGGGCCTGTTGCACTAGCCCTACATATGCTGGATCAGACCTACCCTCCTGGCCTCAACCCTGACCCTATGCCCTAGATCAGGTGTCTTGCTCTGGCCCTGCATGCTGGCCTGATCTGCCACATGGGGCCATGTCATCTGGCCCATGGGACTTGGAAATTTGGTGGTGATGGAGCAGTGTTAGTTGCTACTGCTGCCACATTCCTGGGCCTGTGGGGAGTCCTGTGGGCTGGATGATGGCTCCGCAGGCTGGAGGTTGAGCAACATTGTTCAATGCATTTGTTAATGAGGATTGTTCTCAAACTGCAAATTCCTGCTCAGCTGCTTTAGTGCTGTCTGTTTTTACAAAACATCATATGGACACTTTGCAGTGGGGAAAGAGGGTGGGTTTTACTGGGTTGTTCTCCATCTACTAAATAATTTTGCTTAGCCTAAAAATAGTAAGGTACGGCCTGGACTATTCTGGAAAAGTTATGAAGGACTCAGAATGGTGTTAGAAGGGAAACGCCCTGGCAATTTTAAATGTAGTGGTGGCACTGGTTTTACTATACCACATTTTATCACATATACTTGCACCCTGCCCCACCCCGACCAAAACCAGCTGGGGAAACCTGGTGTGTGCTTTATATGTGAAGAAAAGGGATCCCCATGGGGAAGGTAGGGGTGGCAACATTAATTGCTGCAACTCTGAAAGCCATGGCAGTTAACATTGCTACCACTCCTCCTGCCACCAAATTTCTGGACCTGTGGGGAACACCTCTCCACATCTACACACCAGATTGGGCTGGCATGTGGGGTCAATCCATGGCTGGCTGGCCCCAGTGTCCCCACTCAGACCTGGCAAAAGGCCAGATTTGGTGGGCCACGTCCAACCCTGCACATGGCTCTGGAGCCACATATCAGATCAGACCTGGCACACAGTCCAGCACACACACAGTCCTGGATTTGGCATGTGCCCTGGAGTGAGTGTATGATGTCAGACCTGGCACAAGGATTCAGAGCCAGTGGGTGGTCCCAGATTCAGCTTGAGGAATCAGATCAGGTACATAATCCTGGAGCCAGCACATGAGAAGAGACTTGGCACACAGCTCCAAATCTAGCATATAGTCCTGGATTCAGCATGCTGGGTTTGACTTATTGTGGCTCTGGAACTGGCAGGCAGCCTGAGACCCAGCATGTTGTCTCAGACTAGACACTCTGGGTCCAACCTGACACGTGGCTCTGAATCCAATACGTGTCCTGGACCTGACATGATGAGTCCAGTCAGGCATGTGGCTCTGGAGCCAGCATTCAGGATTGGACCCAGTATACGGTACCTGTCCTGCATGGTAAGAATTATATTCCTTCAAGCCGTATGTAAAAATCAGGGTGTGTATAATATTCAGGAGCATGGTACATGTGAGATGATGTGGTAATTTGTCCTGTAAAGACTCTCAGTTGGACTGGTGTTCTGTAATGGAGAACTTCCTGAAATGCCATGTAAACTACCAGGATGATGTGCGTAAGTTCTCCTAGAGACAAATCAATTGTTTTTCCTTTCTATCATGAAAATCCTTTGCATTTTGTGAGGGTGACGCAGTTGGTGTTGCTAAGTAAGTAGTATGTTTCAGACAATAGCTAATTCCTTGGTGGAGGACTTGCCTGATGGAAATCGCAAGATGCAGAATTGCAATTAAATTAAAGTCCAGATGTCATGCTAATAGCCTTTCAAGCTTACACAGTAAAACCTGGATACTTTGCAGGATTAGGTTCTTCTTATCTCTATGCAGATGAGGCTTTTCCAACTGGTGAGAAGTGTATATAGCTGTATCTAACAACAGTGCAGAACTGCTGAGGTGCTCCAGCTGTTCACTTCAGCCTTCATTTCATAGGACCTCATTTCTCTGATTAGCTGTGTAGAACTGCTGTGATCCATAACTGAATGGGGAAGCAGGGACCTTTGAAGTAAGAGCCATAGCAAATATCTGAGCAGCTCGTCTTTAATTCAGGAATCTGCTATGAAAGTAGGTTGCAAACTGCCCAAATACAAATGAGCCAGGTTCTAGTGTGTATTCAACCGCTGACCCACTTGCAGTCTATTACATTATTACATAAAGTGCTGAAAAGTGCTATCTATTATTTAATACTTTACAGAGTGCCTTGCTGATGACCCATTTGTCTGTCCTGCCCTTCCTGGTTATTACTAGACATATACACAGCAAAAGATATACATGTGACTGCAGTTAACGTGAGTAGTTTTTCTGTTACCCTTCGTGCCCTTGGTGCCCTCCACATTAGTGATATTTATTTAAATGGAGAGTGGCAACCAACAAGTGTAGCAGTATGGTGGGGCAGTGTTGCTTAAACTGCTCGAGACTCACATGGGGGAAGGGCGGGGAGCATGAGACAAGGGGACCTGAGCTGGGGTGGGGAAACCACCACCCGCAGATGTGCAGCTTCACCCATGTGGGCAGACCCTGGCCCAGCTGCAGGAGGGGGCAACCCTCACAGACCATTGTGGGTCCAGGCTCTGTTCCCCTGCCACCCCATCCATTGCCTGAAGGATCCCCAGCGGGCTGAAAGTACATGCAATCCAGGGAGCAGAGGCTTTGCTTTGCTGCCTCAACTCTGACAGCCCGGGGGCAGAACCAGCCCTGCTGGGCTGCAGCAGACAGCAGCCAAGGTCAACCCACTTGCCCAGTGGCGGGGGGCGGTTGTGGGGGAGGTGCAAAGCACCCAGGGATGCTGGAGGACTGTGAGTTAACTGATTTAAGTTAAACCAGTCTATCATACTTCTGTCCCAGGTCCCCTCCCAACTCAAGATAAGTCTGATGCTATGTTCTTCCAGATTTATCTTAAACTGGTTTGGCCATTCTGAAACGAGTTTATGTGCACTGAACTTTGGTTGTGTTGCAAATTTGACCTGGTTTCATGTGTAATTTTTGTCCCTAACCATGAAGTTTAAGTGATAGCGCTTGTACATCTGTTGCAATAACAATTTATGATGTCTAGACTTAGTTGTATCAAATTGTGTCCTTCCATTAACACCATAAGCACCATTTTAAAGAATGTGCTTTGTTACTTGTCAATGTCTGTTACTTCCTCAAGATAGTAGGGACAAACTACAGACAGCTTACTGCTGACAGCTCCATGCATGGGTAACACAAAACTGATCTGCTGTGGCTGTCTTCCAAGAAAAGACTCCCACCTCTTAAGATTCTCCTCCTCCTCCTTCATTAGACTCTCATTAGTGGTTTTACTGATCCAGACTGAGTATTTTTTATGCATTAAGGCTTACCTATTTAGTTACACTTCTAGCTTATATTTCTTCTTAGTTGTTTTACTGTGATATCTGTAGTGTAATCTTTCTAGGGTTTGATCTATATATTGTACTTTATTTGTCCAAACTGAAGTATTCAATTGAAATTCTATTTTATGGGTTTCCTCAATGGACAATCAAAAAGTGCCCCAGGGAAGTGATTAATAAACACAACAAAACAGTCAATACTGTTAGGACCTTGCCTTGAGACATGTCATGAAAAGAGGTCATTGACATACAAAAAATTCTTAAAATAAAACTAACCACGAAAATATCAGAAAATGGCATTCCCTTAAAAAACTCAGAGTATTATAAAGCTTGTCACTTCTTCACTGCTCAAGAGATTTAATATGAAGTGAAACTGATGCCTATCATGGACTGATGCTCATTGATCTTTTAAAAGATTTGGTTAATGAACTAACCTAAAGGATCTTGTAGACCTAAATCTCAGGCAGAATTTCAGAAAGCGAGCAGCGCTTTTGGGTGCCTTAGCTTTGTGTGCCCAAGCTAATCCACCTAAAAGGGTCTGCTTTTTAAGGCTGCTTACTTAGTATTTCCTGATAATTATTAGGCCCTTATAAAGTGTCTCAAGTTGGGAACTTAAGTTGCCTATACATGTGCAGAGAGGCTGCTCTAATGCATTGTAATTACAAACTGTTGGAGCAGACTCGAGTAATTCAGGAGGATGTTAAACCGTAGCTACTAAGGTTAGACATCTTTAAAGTACCAGGATAACTTGAACTTGATATCTGCCTACAGAGCAAGTGCTCTGCATGATTAATACTGATTTTTGGTAAGCCTTAGAAGACTGGGGGAGTCTCAAAGGACTGGAAGAAAGCTAAAATTGCACCAGTATTTAAAAGGGTATAAGGAATATCTTAGAAAATTATAGGCCTGTTGATCTGACATCAGTCCTGATCAAAATAATGGAATGGCTGTTACAGGACTTGATTTATAAAGAACTAAAAAGAGGGTGTACAACTAATAGCCATTAGTGTGGGTTTAATAAAAATACTGTGAAATCTGATTAATCTGAGATAACTTGTCATTATGGTCTTATCCGCTGGTGTACTGAAACCTCACCAGAGCCTTATTGGCTTCACTTGCAAAACTTTGGCCAGTTTGTCATCTTTTAAAACACAGTTAGTCATTTCTAAATGTACATGTATACTAAATCACAATGATATTTTCTCCTGACAGTTAGTCATCTTAAAAAGTACTAGTTTATGCCCTTTGTAGCAAATGTCAGGCAAGTTGATAATCACCAGGGATCCTGATTTTCTCTGATTTAAAAAAAAAAAATCCCAAATTTTCTGATTTAAAAAAGTAACCAAAAATCCATGTTTTGGTGGATATTAGTGGCATTTCATCTTAAGCATGGAAAAATGTGGATTTTGGGTTACTTTTTTAAATCAGAAAAATTGGGGGGGGGGGGGGGGGTTAATCAGAGAAAAACAGGATCCGTGATAATCACAAAGTACTGAATTCCCTTCGCCTTTTCTTGACCCCACAAGACATTGCTATTCAGCCACTTTGTTTTGCAGAATTATCTTCCTTTTTAGATGGATGTAAGAATGAAAAGCAAATATCTTTCACTTTTTAACTCCATCATAATAATGTAATTCTTATATAGTAAGCAATCTGATTTTTTGTAGTAACACACTGTACAGTAAGCATTTAATGATATAATCATATATTGAGCCAGACTACATATAATTTGTGCTTAGCATTTTTGTAATATATTTTCTCCTCAATATAAATGTCAATAAAACATTACTGGTATTTACTGTGTCTCACTATGGCATGCAAAATGTATCTCATGAAAATATCTAATTGCTGCTAATTAGTCACTCATGGATAATCAGTGACTTGCAGTGATGAATTAACCACTTGATGAGATAACAAGTTTGACTGATACAAGTAATAATGGCCATATATATTAATTTATTATATAATTAATGTATTATGTAATATAATCTGTGTGTCTGCTTCACAATATTTTTGGCTGACAAATCTCATTTTGAGGAATTTGGTAATTCTTAATTAGTTAGACACGTGGTTGGACCAATAACTTTGCTTAAAACAATTAATCTTGAAATGCTTGTGACAAATATTCATTTAGAGAGTTTTAATTAAATGTCTGCATACTTATGCTTAGAAAAAGATCCCTTGAGGTTTTTGCTCATATTGTTTATTCTATTGCATTTCAGATTCACCTTAAAATGATTTATATTTCCTGAGATACTTTAGGGAGGTTTCAACCACAGAGCTCTTTCAGGCAATAACTATTACTGTAACTTATTTTAGTCAATCTGCCTTTTTCCACATATAAAATAAAAATGTATGAAGAAAATCTCCTGTTCTATTACTGGATGTGCTGTCAACTCATCTCTATGAAGAAGATTGTGAGACTGATCAGTAGACTGAAAATGGGACTAGTAATCAGTTAAATCTAAATCCTTGTTCGACTGCTGGTTTACTTTTGTTTCACTTTATTATCTTTGCTTCTCTTTCCTCCAGCAATAGAATGAGAATAATGGTATTTTATTTACATGTACCAAAAGGAACAGTTTGAGCATGCATATGTTACTTTTTGGAACCTTTGAAAGATGAAGAGAGCTATGTATACTGCCCATCTTAAATTAGGTTGTGAATAATTAAGTGAAGACTAATTTAAATAGTTTGAAGCCTGGTACAGTCGCTGAGTTGCAATAAGCAGAGACTCTTAGGAAACGGTACCCTCAGGTATTGCACTGAAGGATCTACATTGTGTGGTATTTAGTGAGCTGGAAATCGCATGTGATTACCATGTCTACACAGAGACACTAATGAAAGATATTCTAAAGTAAGATATGGCTTCCAAGGTCAATTAAGCTAAACTGTATTAAGGCCACTTTAATTCTGAATAAGAGCATCCACACAGGGGCTTAAGCCAGTTTAACAAATTGACTTTAAAATTCAGGTTAATTTGGGCTAACTTGCTTGAATGCCCCTTATGTAAACAAGTCATATATTACATTTTTATGCTTGTTTGTTGTAATAATGAAACAGCAAAAGATGCAGGTTTCTCATTTCCAGTCAACCTGAACATCATAACTTATCTCAAGAGTTTTTCCATTAGTGATTTTTAAAAAATTAAATAAATACTTTCCATTCATGTGCAGTAACTCAGTGAATTCAGTTAATTACTTAAAATGTCTCCTTTTCCAGCTTCATAAAAAGGCAGACCAAGGGGCTGGTTCTGGTTTACACTCATGGAATAATAGAAATGTTGGGCTGGAAGAGACTTCAGGAGATCAGAGGCAAGGGTGAATATTCCTGACAGATGTTTGCCTGACCTGTTTCTAAAAACCTCCTATGAGACTCTAAAGCCTCCTGTGGCTGCCTGTCCCTATAGTTATCAAGTTTTTCTTGATAGCTAGCCTAACTCTGTCTAGATGCAAAATAAGCCTATTTATTTGTTCTTTCCAGCAGACATGGAGAGCAACTGATCAGCATCCTCATCATAATGACCTTTTACATGTATGATGACAACTATCATGCCCCTTCTTTTGTCTTCCTTTTTCTAGACTAAACAACCCCATGGGCTCATAGTTCTTGGGTCCTCACTCCCTCTCCACATTTTCTGTAGTATGTTTGACCCTTCCAGCCCCTTGGGACCTCAAATTGTCTCCATGAGTTCTCAAAGATAATTGCTACTAAGTCAGAGACAGCATCAGCTAGTGCTGTAATTACTCTAGGGTATCTTTCATTGAGCCCTGCCAACTTGAATAAATCTATCTGAATGAAATATTCCTTAACCTGCTGTTTCCCTATGCTGACCTGTGTTCCTCTTCTCTTGTTAAAATTAATTTTGTTAATTATTGGTCACAATTAACCATTCTTGTAAAGGCTGAAACAAAAAGGGCATTGAATACTTCAGTCTTTTCTGCATCATCCATGATTTGCTCCCTTTTCCATTGTACTGTGATGTGTCCTACCAAGTCTCTGTGATTCTGATTATATCATAGCTGCATTTTAAGACTTCCAGCTCTTCCCCTTCATTCCTCACATTCTTGGCATTTGTTGATAGACACCTCAG